>NC_140587.1:207516079-207973579 GCF_964204655.1 Triturus cristatus | reverse complement strand
ACACGGAGGTCTAACTGAGCAAACTCTGAAAAAAAGGACCATCTGGAAGGGGCTGAGAGGCAGGTGCGTAGCCGGGCCCCTGGGGGCCCCGGCAGGTGGGCCCGGTGCTGCCTTCCCCATCTCAGCATCGCCGAACCTCACGGAGGTCTAACTGAGCAAACTCGGAGAAAAAGGACCATCAGGAAGGGGCTGAGAGGCAGGTGCATACCCGGGCCCCTGGGGGCCCCAGCATGCGGGCCCGGGTGCTGCCTTCCCCCGTCTCGGGATCGCTGGACCTCACGGAGGTCTGACTAAGCAAACTCTGAGAAAAAGGACCATCAGGAAAGGGCTGAGAGGCAGGTGTGCGTACCTGGGCCCCTGGGTGCCCCGCATCGGGGTGGCCTAGGTGCTGCCTTCCCCAGTCTCGGGATCACCGGACCTCACGGAGGTCTGACTAAGCAAACTCTGAGAGAAAGGACCATCAGGAAGGGGCTGTAAGGCAGGTGCGTACCAGGGCCCCTGGGGGCCCCGGCGGGCGGGCCCGGGTTCTGCCTTCCCCTGTTTCGGAATTGCCGGACCTCACGGAGTTCGGACTGACCCTCTCCCTAGTAATCCGGAGGAAAATTACCCCCTTTTCTTGTAATCCACACGAGGTGACAGAGGGGACCCAAGGCGCGAATGTAAATGACCTCCTGGAGCCCTCGCTGGGATCGGGGAGGCAAATGGACCCTCATCGGGACTTCCAGGCAAGCCCGGCCATCTGGTCACCGCATTGGAAAGCATTGAGCGCGACCGGATGGCCGAGGGGATAGGCGCGACCAGATGGCCGAAGGGATAGGCATGACCAGATGTCTGAGGGGACAGGCGCGACCAGATGGCCGAGGGGAAAGGCACGACCAGATGGCCGGGCTCGAAAGGGAAGCCATCTGGTCGCTCTGTGCCCCAACAAAAGAGTGAGCGGGCGCCGGGGCATGGGGGACCGACAAGCAGGGGAGGCCTACACGGGACCGACATACCCCAGTCCCGGGCCCTTGGCGGAGGGGCAGGCTGGAGGACGGGGCTCAGAGCCAGAGCCCCCGAACTGGCCCTGAACTCAGCCAAGCAAGAGGAGGTTCCCCGGCCACAACGGAACCCCGTCCCAGGCCTTTGGCAGTGCTGCAGGCCGGGGCCCAGGGCCGAAGCCCCCGACCCGGTGCCCGGCGGGGTCCCTGGACCCAGCTGGGGCTCCATGGCCCAGGGGCACAGGGGAAGCCTCCCCGGGGCTACCAGACCCCGTCCCGGGCACCCTGCCATGCGGCAGGACCCAGGACGGTGGGGAGGCTGCCCTCCCCGGGGCCCTCAGGAGCCAGGCCAGAGCTCCTGAACCCAGCCAAGCATGGGGAGGCTCCCTGGCCACAACAGAACCCCGTCCCAGGCCTTTGGCAGTGCCACAGGTTGGGGGATGGGGCCCTGGGCCAGAGCCCCCGATCCGGGGCCCGGCAGGGCCCCTGGACCCAGCCGTGGCTCCCACAACTGGAGGCGCAGGGGAAGCCTCCCCGAGCCTGCCAGACCCTGTCCCAGGGCTGGGGCGGCATCCTGGTCTGTCCAGCTGCTGGCTGAGGACCGCTAGGCTGAGAGGGGTCCCAGATTACCCTGTCCCTAGTAATCTGGAGGAAGGCTACCCCCCTTTCTGGTAACCCGCGCGCACCACGAGGCTCAGGGGACCCTAGGCGCGAACATGCCCGACCTCCTGGATCCCCGGCAGGGATCCGGGAGGCAAATGAGCCCTCATCGGGACTTCCAGGCCGGCCTGGCCATCTGGTCACCCCATTGGAAAGCATTGCGTGTGACCAGATGGCCGAGGGGAGAGGTGCAACCAGATGGCCGGGACCGAAAGGACTCCCATCTGCCCACCCCAATCCTTCGCGATAGGGTTCCTGCCTGCATACGCAGGGCTTGGGGGCTCCACTTCCTGGGGGCTTGGGGACCCCGGCTGGGACTCAAGTCCGGGGAAGTACCACCGGAGCTCTCAGGCACGGACGCCAGGGGGATGACTGCCTGGGAACCATGGAGCCCGTCCCGGGTACTTTGCCATGCTGCGGGCCGGAGGAGGGAGACCCGGACACCTAGGGAGGGGTTGCCCGGGCATAGCCCATCTGGTCCCCGCCTGAGAAACGCTAGCCCGGGAGGGGTGTCCCGGCATACCCTGCCCCTAGTAATCCGGAGGAAGGCTACCCCCCTTTCTGGTAAACCGTGCGCACCGAGTGACGGAGGGCACCCTAGGCACAAACGTGATCGACCTCCTGGATCCCTGGCTGGGACCCGGGAGGCAAATGAGCCCTCATCGGGACTTCCAGACCGGCCCGGCCATCTGGTCGCCCCATTGGAAAGCATTGCGCGCAACCAGATGGCTGAGGGGAGAGGTGGGACCAGATGGCCGGGACCGAAAGGACTCCAATCTGCCCACCCCGAGCCTTTGCGCTAGGGTTCTTGCCGCCCACACAGGGCTCGGGGGCTCCGCTTCCCAGGGGCTCGGGGATCCCGGCTGGGACTCAAGCCCGGGGAAGGACCACCAGAGCTCTCGGGCCCGGACACCAGGGAGATGACTGCCCAGGAACTATGGAGCCCGTCCCGGGTACTTTGCCATGCCGCAGGCCGGAGGAGGGAGCCCTGGATGCCTAGGGAGGTGTTGCGCGGGTATAGCCCATCTAGTCCCCGCCTGAGAACTGCCAGCACAGGAGGGGTGTCCCGGCATACCCTGCCCCTAGTAATCCGGAGGAAGGCTACCCCCCTTTCTGGTAAACCGTGCGCACTGAGTGACGGAGGGGACCCTAGGCCCAGACGCACCCGACCTCCTGGAGCCCTGGCTGTCATTGGGAGGCCGAATGAGCCCCCAACAGGACTTCCACGGCAGCCCAGCCATCTGGTCGCCCCATTGGAAAGCATTGCACGTGACCAGATGGCCAAGGGGAGAGGTACGAGCAGATGGCCGGGCCCGAAAGGACTCCCATCTGTCCAACCCCGAGCATTCGCGCTAGGGTTTCCGCCTGCCCACGCAGGGCTCAGGGTCTCTGCTTCCCGGGGGCTCGGGGATTCCGGTTGGGACTCAAGCCCGGGGAAGGACCACTGGAGCTCTCGGGCCCGGACGCCAGGGGGATGACTGCCCGGGAACCATGGAGCCCGTCCCGGGTACTTTGCCACGCCGCGGGCTGGAGGAGGGAGCCCCGGATGCCTATGGAAGTGTTGCCCGGGCATACCCCTTCTGGTCCCCTCCTGAGAAACGCCAACCCGGGAGGGTTGTCCCGGCATACCCTGCCCCTAGTAATCCGGAGAAAGGCTGCCCCCATTTCTTGTAGCCCGCGCGCACCGTGAGTCTCAGGGGACCCTAGGTGCGAATGTGCCAGACCTCCTGGAGCCCTAGCTGGGATCCGGGAGGCAAATGAGCCCTCATCAGGACTTCCAGGCTGGCCCGGCCATCTGGTCACCCCATTGGAAAGCATTGCGCGTGACCAGATGGCCGAGGGGAGAGGTGCGAGCAGATGGCCGGGCCCGAAAGGACTCCCATCTGTCCAACCCCGAGCATTCGCGCTAGGGTTTCCGCCTGCCCACGCAGGGCTCGGCGGCTCCGCTTCCCGGGGGCTCGGGATCCCGGCTGGGACTCAAGCCCGGGGAAGGACCACCAGATCTCTCGGGCCCAGACACCAGGGGGATGACTGCACAGGAACTATGGAGCCCGTCCCGGGTACTTTGCCACGCCGCGGGCCGGAGGAGGGAGCACCGGATGCCTAGGAAGGAGTTGCGCAGGCATAGCCCATCTGGTAAACCGTGACAGAGGGGACCCTAGGCCCAGATGCACCCGACCTCCTGGAGCCCTGGCTGGGATTGGGGAGGCGAAAGAGCCCCCAACAGGACTTCCAGGGCAGCCCAGCCATCTGGTCGCCCCATTGGAAAGCATTGCGTGCGACCAGATGGCCGAGGGGATTGGTGCCACCAGATGGCCGGGGTGGAAGTGACGCCAATCTGCCCGCCCGGCTCGGGGGCTGCAGGGCTCGGGGGCTGCAGGGCTCTGGGGCTGCAGGACTCCGGGGCTGCAGGGCTCTGGGGCTGCAGGGCTCTGGGGCTGCAGGGCTCGGGGGCTGCAGGGCTCGGGGGGCTCAGAGACCCCACGCTGGGCCTCAGGCATGGGAGGCGCGCAGGAGCTCCTGGGGCCCGGACGCCCGGGAACCATGGAGCCCATCCCGGGTACTTTGCCACGCCGTGGGCCAGAGGAGGGAGCCCCGGATGCCTAGGGAGGTGTTGCCCAGGCATAGCCCATCTGGTCCCCGCCTGAGAACCACCATCCCCAGGAGGGGTGTCCCGGCATACCCTGCCCCTAGTAATCCGGAGGAAGGCTACCTCCCTTTCTGGTAAACCGTGCGCACCGAGTGACAGAGGACCCTAGGCCCGGATGCACCCGACCTCCTGGAGCCCTAACTGGGATCGGGGAGGCGAATGAGCCCCCATCGGGACTTCCAGGGCAGCCCGGCCATCTGGTCGCCCCATTGGAAAGCACTGCGTGCGACCAGATGGCCAAGGGGATTGGTGCGACCAGATGGCCGGGACCGAAATGACTCCCATCTGCCCGCGCCGAGCCATAGCAGTAGGGCTCCCGCCTGCCCTTGCAGGGCTCGGGGGCTCTGCACCAGGGACCCTTGTCCCGGGCAGATGGACACTTGGCAGGCCGCAGGACGTTGGCTCCCAGGCCCTGACCGAAACTCAGGAGGCCCGGGGCCGGTCCCTGCTTCTCAACGCAGCCAGGCCGGGGAGATCGGGGAGCATGCCCAATCACGAGGGACCCCAGTCCCGGGCACACGGTCCCTCAGGTTGTGCGCTCGTTTTCCACAATTTTTTTCAAAATTGTGCGTAGTTGCGCTACGCAAAGTCTGTCCAGCCCTACTCAGGACGTGCGCTCTATTTCCACAATTGTTTTCAAAATTCTGAGTAGTGGCGCTATGCAAAGTCCGCCCAGCCCTACTTGTAATAAGCCCTCTAAAGTTTTCTCTCTGATCTCGTTTTCTGCAACAAAGTAGACAACATAACTTTGAAAAGAGCATGCTTCTTAAACAAATTAAAAACTCAAGTATGTATTGATTTGTATTAAATGAATGCGCTTCCCAGGCAGTGTATAAATGTGTATTCATTTAAAGACGGAATGCGGTTGATCACTGAGAATAGAAATCTTGTGTTTCTGCAGCTGAGTGGACGGCCGCTGCCTTCTTTAACATAATGGATTCGGTAGGTAACTAATTACCAGTTCCACCAAGGCAATGTAATCATGTATCAATTACAACAGATTAAGGAATCAATACCGTATTGATTGGCCTGGAGTTTTCTTTCTTTTCTTTTCTCTAATTTCTGTTCATTGAGATATTTTCAAAGACAGCAAAAGTATGCATCTTGTAATGTGATTATCAAATAATCAAACAGTGCTCTTGCAATGCAAACCACGTAGCAACAGATCAAAGATTTAAAATACAACCTGTTTAATTCCACCAGTGTTTGCAGGAATATTCACTGCAATGAAAATGTTGGTCTTTGGAGGTTTCAATGTGTTGAGGCTACATAAGTAGGGCACCTTTAAATGAAAGTAGTGCAGCACATTTAAAACAACCACAAAGAGGATGATGTTTGCTTGAAGAGTTAATGTATGAATGTGAGCATGCATGTGTGTGCTCATGTGTGGGGTGGTATTAGTCTACTTGGCAAGGGATTCACTCAATGTGTGTGATACATTCAGTCATTCCTGACTGCATCTGAAGGCTTAAAGGCTCACACTTATGATGGGAAACATTAAACCTATGAATGCATTATTGCTAGGTGCTGTTGGCAAGAGCGCTGGGACCAACCGAAGGTGTTAAATATGACGTGTGTTGAGGATAGTTATGAGCCACACACTAGTACACACACACAGATATGTGTATCGACATATAGTTCCTATCCTTCTAACTCAAGTAAGAAAATTCAACGTTTAACAAACAACTAAGGTGCGCGTGCAGTTCCACACAAGTTGTCATGCATGGAGCCCTACAGGTGCAGACACCTGAAGGCAGGATTACTGATGCATAGATTCTCTCACTCACACGTATATATTCTGAGGATGCACTACACCGCAAGAACCAGGGTAAGATGCCAACTTTCTACAAACATAATGAACTATCCTGAATCAAGAGCGAGTAAAATGTTAAATTCTTAGTGCCCTGAAGAAGGTCTCGTCACAAAATGCATTGGAGTTAGAGAAAAACTGAATGCAATGTTTGAAGGTCAATCCTTTCAGGAATCTGAAATATGTATGTTCAGCCGCAGCCCCTGCAGGTAAGAGAGGTGGGGCCGGGTGGGGGGGGGGGGAATATTAATTATTTATTTATTTTTCCTTCATGGGACTCTGTCAAACCCCCACCACCCGTGGCCGCACCGCTCTTACCTGCACGGACCGCGGCTGTGTATGTTTATTCTATAGATGTCACTTCACTTCACGATAAAGGAAAAATGTTGAACCTTTGGATTTGAATAATGTCAATCATGTCTGGAAGTTATACTAAGTAAAAGCCATATGGTTGGCTTCTGCCAGTCTATTAAAATACATCAGTGGCGGCTGCTCATAATGTGCATTGGGGCCATGCCTTACCATTTATAGACACAAATCTGCATACCACTTACAAAAAAGGAAATCTTCTTGCTTAGTAGGCAAATGGCAGAATGTTAAGCAAAGGGTGCAATGTTGTGCTCTTTGCTTCAGATGCAGCAGCCAGAAGCTAAGATGTGTCTTCTGCTGCGCATGCCAGGGCTGCGTCGATTCCATTCCCGAAACTAAGCAGCAATATGTTTCAAGCAATGTTATAATAGGAGAGGGGAAGCGGCTGGGTACTTTTAAGTAAGTGGGCGTTAAATGCAAAAGCCCAGCGTCAGATCAATGTTTGCTGTCTTCTTCTGTCATCATGCAGAGAGGAAGTTTTGCTTTAAATAAGAGAGTTGAAAATGTAGCTGAGTTTTGGGACCGAGTTATATTAAGGTAAAACTCAGGTGAGCTTTAGAAAATATGGCGCAGAGCCTGTGTAGGAGAGTAGGATCTGCTTCTGATAGTTACCCCCACTTTTTGCTGATGTTTCACTGTTTTCGACTTAGATTGACTGCTATCCAGGACCCCAGTCTAGCTGCTGTCTCCTCTAAATTGATTGCATGTACTTTAGGTACACTCCAGATTGGATTCTGGGGTACCCTTATCAGTCCCTAGTATATGGTATACTATGTACCCAGGGCATAGGTACCCCAGAGGCCTTTCAGGGGCTGCAGCATGTATTATGCCACCCCTTGGAGACCATTCAAAATGACACCACAGGTCTGCTACAGCAGCCTGTGTAAGGTGGTGCATGCTCCCCTTATTTAGATATAGGTTTACTATATCTATACCATATCACTGCACATATAAACCTATCAGTCACCCATATGGCAGGCCTTATCAATCCTGAAGGCAGGGTGCTGGGTTTTATGTGAGAGGGTGCATCTGCATGAGCAGAGCCCCTCTGTAAGCCTTCGGAACCTATTTTTTGGGGCTGTTTGTGATGCAGCCAACCATATATACCTAAGTGCATTATAACCTCGCGGTAAATGCTAAATTTAAAACGGCTCTATGGAAACATGTCGTGTTTGGTGTCAAACACCTTGGAATCATACCTACCCGCCAGTAACTTGCGGGGGAGGGATGATTCCACCCTCCTAGAGGGGCAAATGTGACATACCGGGCTACCCGGTACCGGCTTTCTCAACCTGGGCATCACAAAATGGATGCTGACAGCCACAGACACGAGTCTGGCCACCTGCTGCTGAGCCAAGCTCGAGCAGGGGAAGGCTTGACAATAGGTTTCCTGTCACAGGAAGGTGTCACCACCTCCCAGACAGGATTTAGTGTATTGGGGCTGGGTGGGTGCACTCTGAGAGTGCTTTGATGTCTGCACTGGGGGCACATTTGGTGTCCCTGTGCATAGTCCAGCTCACACCGGTTGCAGGAACCATTTGCTGGACAAAGGACATGGGTGTAGCCACCCCACTGTCCTGACCCTCCCATAGGTGGGTCCCCAGAGTTTGTCCCACCACTTCCTTGGGTATAAAGTAGGAACCCCTGGCTACAGGACTTTAGATTTTCCCTGGACTAAACTCTGCTACAGAAACCAAGTACTTCAACAATCTGCACAATGCTGGATGACTGAAGAATCTCCCTTGGAGTAAAGGAGTTACTCCCCGGCAAGGCAGGCACCTAAACGCATCTGACCAGTTTGTATCTCCTGAGCTCCTGAGGACTCAGAAGATTTCTGCAACAGAAGAGGTGGGTTCCCAAGGTCTCTGCGATTGATCTGCGCTCTCAGCAATCCTGAGGCCCATATCCCTCCTGGGGACCGTGCAACCTGAACCCCTGTGCACCGTGTACTTTTGCAGCAGAATATGCTTTTTGGCAATCCCTGAGGCTGTGCTTTGGGCTACTTTTAGTCCTGACCCCAAGCAGTAATTGCACTGAAGGTTTCCGGCCTACACTCCACGAATGCTCCTTGGGCTGGTACTTTTTGATTCAGCTCGAGGTCCCTTCGTGATCCCCGGTCCGTTGGCCTGTGGATCCCTGTGAAGGTAACTTTAACTTTCCTTGGGCTTTCCTGGTTGCTCCAGATGTGCCCTGACTCTCCATAGCTTGGAGAGTCTCCAGGACCTTGCTGGTCCTGACCGAAGCATCTTTCCTCTGACCGTATGGGTTGCAGTTGCCAAGGCTTGTTGGTGTTCAATCCAGACACTGATACCCCAGCGCTCGACATCTGTTGTGGGACAGCTCACCTCCAGACTTTGGTTGCCGACGACATCTCCTGGTCCCCGTGGCTGCAGAGTCAAGCTTCACCTCTTCTCACGTGAAACACCAGACATCGGTGGGCATTCCTCTATCGTGCCCCTAGTCACTGTGAAGTGACCCAGACTCTGTCCCCTCTGCTTTCAAGTTCTTCTCAGCTCCGATCCAGGCTTGGATCACACAGGACACTTTTCATCTCCATGGCAGCAGCACTTTTCCGCATCACGCCATTGAAAACTACGAAGGTTTCCGACATCACTTGACCTTTATGCACCTGGCTCCTCTGGGATAGGTAACACGGGTATCTCGGTACTCTCAAGGGTGCTGGCCTTAGAACCTTCTATGTTTAACTGGGTTTGCTTAAAGTCCTCTCCGAAGTGTCCTTAATCTTTAAAATTCCAACCGCGGCTTTCCCATATAGTTGTATGAAGCTCGCGTCAGTGTTCTCACACTGCACCCGTCCTCCGTGGGTCCCCTGTGTCACTACCTTGGGTGGTTCCTTGGGGTCCCAGCGATTCTACATGCTCCAGGCACTGTGTCTAGTCAAGTCGTGGTTGTTATACCACTTTCTTAGTATATGGTTTGGTCTCCCCCTGGAGCCCACTGTGTATTGTGCTATTTACTGTAGTTTGAGTGATTTAATATTGTGTGCTTTGTTCTCTAATCTCATAAAGAGGTTAGTAGAGAGTGTTTAGTAATAAATACATATATTTTATATATTCCTTGTGTGGTTCTCCTTTCATTTGGTCATTCAGGAGGTTCTAATCTGGTAAAACAAGCTGCTTTACATTCCTTCGAGGAATGAAGGCTGCTCTCCATAGCTACCACTAGGATAGCTTTCAATATAAGTTGTCTTTAACCTAATCATCAATAAGGGTTGTTTGGACTGGTGCAAGGTGCCCACTTTAAATAGTGGTCAGCATATACCAGGCCAGCTTCTCACATTGGTGTGCAGCGGTTAGGATTCAAGCTTGCTATTGTTTTACCAGATACTCTCATTGAGTGACTAACTGAAAACCACTAAAAGTGTTAGGTACGTATAAATCAAGACTAGAATAAGTAAGTTCTACTGAACTTGGAGTTGGGTAAGTCAAGGGCCTAGCACACCCTTTCTCCAACTCAAGAGAGTTTAGTAGCTCCCACTAGGTTAGGTAGGTGCCTACACCACATAACTCTAGTATGTGTTCTAGGCCTGAAGCCAGTGGCTCCTTACCAACTAAGTATGACCATCTCTCATTCCAAGAATTGAGAACTATGTGTACATCTAGGAAACTGAAGACAGGGAGACATGCAAGCACCCAGCCTCTCATAGAGATGTTGCTTTTATATATTACCTCAGAAAGACCACAGGCTCTGATGAGGCAGGCAAGTTGGGTGGGACAGCAGAGGAGGACAGACAAGGAAGTGAAAACTTCTATGACATGGACTCCAATGCTGACCAAGAGGATCAAGATGATTCTAACCTGGACAATCCAATTCTTCCTGAAGGTGAAGGAGAAGGCCTCAGTGACCCTCTCTTTACCATCTCTTTTTCAGGAATCTAATCATTCTGGTATTTCTGTAGGGACCTTTGTTTCTCATAAAAGGGAGTCCACTTATGAGAAGAGGTGCCAACTGCTTGAGTTTGAGAGAGATAAGCTCAGAATCAAGAGAGAGCAATTGGCCTTAGATAGGGAATCCCTGGAGCTTCAGAGAGCTTCCAAAAGGTTGGGACTAGAGCCTCATGGTGGCAGCAACAGTGTACCTAGAGGTAGAACATACTAATGACCATAGGAACCTGAACAAGATTGTCCCTCCCTACCAGAGTGGGGATGACATCTACAAATGAATAACTGCACAAGAGAGGGCCTGTAAAGTACAGAGGGTCCCTCACGAGCAGTGAGCAGAAATCTTGTGGCTCTCCTTTGTAGACAAAGATAGAGACAAGCTCCTTACTGTAAGAGAAGAGGATGCTGATAATTACAAAGTCTTGAAGAGTGCTCTGATTGATGGATTTGGCTTAACCACTGAACAATACAGGATTAAGTTCAGAGACACCAAAAAGGCACAGACTCAGGACTGGGTTGACTTTGTAGATTGTGCTGCTAAGGCTCTGGAATACTGGTTACTTGGCAGGTAAGTGTGTGATTTTAAAGGATTGTACAATTTAATTATGAGGGAGCAGATCTTTAATAATTGTCAAAATCAGTTTTTGCATCAGTACCTGATGGACTCTGATCTGACCTGTCCCCAAGAATTAGGCCAGAAGGCAAACAAATGGGTCAGAACCAGGGTGAGGCAGAAGGTTCAGAACCAAGGTAGTGACTCCAAGAAGCAAGATCCTAAAAACTCTGATAAGGGTGGGGAGAAGGGTAAAGACCAGAAGTCTTCTCAAGGGCCCCAAAAATCTTCATCTGGTGGGGAGTCACAATTCAACAAGGGAAAAGGCTAGAAGAAGCAATAGTGTCAAACTTGTAAACAGAAGACCCATTGGACAAGTGATTGTAACAAGTCCAAGGACTCAACTCCAACCACCACTGCCCCTACGGCAACTGTTCCTCTAGTTCAGCTCCAAGTAGTGGTTCTCAGAATAAGGGTGTAGTAGGGTTAACCCTGGGATCTGAGGTGGACTCTGGCCTAGTCAGAGTTCCCACTCAGGCTGTGTTGATCTGTGATGGAGGCATGGGTATGGCCTCCTTATTTATCAGTCCCAGTAATCTGGGCAAATACAGACAGCAGCCTTTGATAAATGGAAAAGAGGCCTTGACATTTAGGGACACAGGTGCAAGTGTCACCGTGGTGACAAAAAATCTTGTGGCCCCTGAGCAAATCATACTTGGTGAGATGTACCAAGTGACCAATGCTAGCAATGTCAGGACAGACCATTCCTTGGCAGTTGTTAATTTCACCTGGGGAGGGGTAACTGGCCCTAAGAAGGTTGTGGTAAGTGTAGACCTCCCTGTTGACTGCTTGTTGGGCAATGATTTAGAAACTTCAGGTTGGGCTGAAGTGAAACTCAGGACTCATGCAGAAATGTTGGGTATCCCCGCAGATGTGTTTGCTATGACTAGGTCACAGGCAAAAATGTCTTCCACTGAACAGGCCTTGGATCCTGGAAAAATGGACCAGGCACCTTCAAAGAGAAGGAGTAGTAGGAGTAAGGCAGTGTCTTCCCCCCTGACTCAGAGTACAGATCAGTCTCTTGAGGGAGATGATCTTAGTCCTGAATAAGGAATTGTCTCAGAGGAGCTTGAGCCTGATCAGTATGAGTTCTTGGGGACAGGGGGCCCTTCCAGGGCAGATCTGAGCCAGGAGCAGCTGAGCTGCCCCTCTCTTGAACCCCTCAGACAGCAAGCTGTTGCTGAGGCTGTTGGGAGTGCCAGTGGGTCCCATAGGATCTACTGGGATGATGGACTTCTATACTCAGAGAGTAGAGACCCCAAGCCTAGAGCTACCAGGAGGTTGGTTGAACCTCTGAAGTTTAGGGGCTTCCTATTGACACTGGCACATGACATACCATTAGCAGGTCACTTAGGCCAAAACAAGACTTGGGACAGAATTGTCCCTCACTTTCATTGGCCTCACATGTCTGAAGACACCAAGGAGTTTTGTCGCTCCTGTGTCACCTGTGAAGCCAGTGGTAAGGCAGGTGGTACAACAAAGGCCCCCCTGATACCACTAACTGTGATGGGGGTTCCCTTTGAGAGGGTTGGGATTGACATAGTTGGTCCCAGGGATCCTCAAACTGCATTTGGGCACAGATATATACTGGTGGTGGTGGACCATGCCACTAGGTATCCAGAGGCAAGCCCCATTAGAACTACCACAGCTCCTGTGGTGGCTAGGGCCCTCTTGGGAATTTTTTCCAGGGTGGGCTTTCCTAAGGAGGTAGTATCAGACTGAGATGCAAATGTCTAGTTACTTGACTGCTATGTGGAAGGAGTGTGGAGTAAATTAAAAATGTACCTCCCCTTATCACCCACAATGCAATTTGTTAGACGGCGACCTCAGAGGAGCCCGGAAAGGGGTCCTGACTTCCCTGAGTCCCACCCGCGTAGTATTGTAGCCGGGCACTGGCGAGAGATTCCCCAGGGGGAGGAATCTCGGAACTAGGATCGTACTTCTGGCGCCACACGACACAGGGAGACCACACTGGGTATTCTCAGAAACAAGCTTTATCAAATAGGTATCACTGCAAATATGTACAAGGTGAGCACGGGCTCAAGAGTCTCGGAAAGGTAGGGGGTAGCGGGACTGTCTCTGGTAACGGTTCCAAGCAGGGACGTATCCGGCGCACAGCTCACAATCCTCGAGCTGGGGGATACGGGGTCGGAGTCGGGGTCCGGCGGGACCGTGAGAGTCTGGGGGAGCCGCGAGTCACTCAGCAGGGCTCAGGTACAAGTTCGGAGGTCTTACGATCTTCAGGGAGCCGCGAGTCACTCAGCAGGGCTCAGGTACAAGTTCGGAGGTCTTACGATCTTCAGGGAGCCGCGAGTCACTCAGCAGGGCTCAGGTACAAGTTCGGAGGTCTTACGATCTTCAGGGAGCCGCGAGTCACTCAGCAGGGCTCAGGTGGGTTCCAGTTCCAGGAGCCGCGACCACGTCAGCAGGCTCTCGTTGTTCCAGCGTCGAATCTGCCGGACAGTCTCAGAGCACCCCTTGTTATAGGTCGACCCCGCTTTGATGTCCGGAGTCTGCGCAGGCAGGGGTCTTGTCACCTGGGGGCCGTTTGTCGGGGTTTCCTGCTATTGTCTTTTGATCCTTTCAGGGCCGGGTCGGGAGGAGTCTCAGACACCCAGCAGGCACGGAGCCAGCCCGCAGGGAGGCCGGAGGGCCGATCGAAACCCATCGTCCCAGGGGAGTTCAGAGGTGCGATAGAAACTGCTCCTCCCTCTCTCATCCCCTGGAAGCGTGATGTCCTCCAGCCAGAGTGGCGCCTCGAGGCCCGGGTCGCGCTGGAGCCGGGCGGCCATCTTGTTGCAGGGAGTGGGCACGCGGGCCCGGGGTGGCCGAAAGGAGAGAGGCCATGGACGGGGATGTCCGGGGTTGGTGCAAGTGTCCTGGTGGGAAAGGTCGGCTGGGCCGCGTGCTTGGGCTGCAGGCACCAGGTTTCGGGGGTGCGGGGGCACGGAGGGCCATTCTACGAGGCCGGGTCCAACACGCGTCCCCCCCAGCTGAAAGCCGGAGAGAACTGCCCATCACCTTGGGGGGTTCTCTTCGCTGAGGCGGAAGAACCGGGAGAGGCCGTCAGCGTTGGCGTGGTCCGTCCCAGGGCGGTGTTCTACGGTGAAGTCCATTCCCTGGAGGGAGATTGACCACCGCAGTAGCTTGGGGTTTTCTCCTCGCATCTGCATGAGCCATCGCAAGGGCCGATGGTCAGTTTGGACCCTGAAATGAGTGCCGAACAGGTAGGGTCGTAGTTTTTTGAGTGCCCAGACCACGGCAAAGGCTTCGCGCTCTATGGTGCTCCACTTCTGTTCTCGGGGTAGCAGCCGCCGACTGAGGAAGGCGACGGGCTGGTCTAGGCCTTGATCATTCACTTGGGACAGGACGGCCCCAATGCCATGCTCGGAGGCATCGGTCTGGACTATGAACTCCTTGGTGTAGTCGGGAGCCTGGAGGACGGGGGCCGTGCACATGGCCTTTTTTAGAGCATCGAAAGCTTCCTGGCAGGCAGCCGTCCATTGCACCTTCTTTGGCTGTTTTTTAGACGTGAGTTCAGTGAGAGGGCCGACCAGGCTGCCATACCCCCGAATGAATCGGCGGTAGTAGCCCGTGAGTCCCAGAAAGGCTCGGACTTCCGTTTGGGTGATGGGTGGGTCCCAGGCCAGGATGGCGTCGATCTTTGGCTGTAGAGGAGCGACCTGGCCACTCCCGACTTGGTGCCCCAGGTAGACTACGGATCCTTGCCCGATCTGGCACTTGCTGGCTTTTACGGTGAGGCCCGCCTGGCGCAGGGCGGTTAGCACTCTCCGGAGGTGCTGGAGGTGCTCGCTCCACTCTGAGCTGAAGACAGCGATGTCGTCCAGATAGGCCGCGCTGAACTGTTCTAGCCCGGCCAGGACCCTATTTACCAGTCTCTAGAAAGTGGCCGGGGCATTTTTCATCCCGAAGGGCATCACGCGGAAGCGGTAGTGCCCATCGGGGGTGGAGAAAGCAGACCTCTCCTTGGCCCCTTCGGTGAGCGCAATCTGCCAGTAGCCGCTGGTGAGGTCGAAAGTGCTGAGGAACCGGGCGGCCCCTAGTCGGTCAATGAGCTCGTCGGCTCGTGGAATGGGGTGGGCATCGGCTCGGGTAACGTCATTGAGCCCCCGGTAATCCACGCAGAACCGGAGCTCGGGGGCGACACCGGGGGCTGCTGCCTTCGGGACCAGGACCACGGGGCTGGCCCAGGGACTGTCAGAGGGCTCGATCACCCCCAGGGTCAACATCTTTGAGACTTCGGCTTGAATACAGGACCGGACCCGGTCAGGAACCCGGTAGGCTCGGTGTCTCACCGGAGGGCTGTCCCCGGTGTCCACATCGTGAACACACCAGTTGGTGACCCGGGGGGTCAGGGAGAAGAGGTCAGAAAATTGTCTAAGGAGCTGGCGGCAGTCCGCTTGTTGCTGGGCAGTGAGGGCTGGGGAGAGGTTCACTCCCTCCACGGAGCCATCCTGCTCCTTGACACACAGGAGGTCCGGGAGGGGATCCGACTCATCTTCGGCCCCGTCATCGGTGGCCAGCAGGAGGCTCAGTTCTGTCCGCACGAAGTGAGGCTTGAGGCGGTTCACGTGCAGGACCCGGAGTGGATCCCGAGGCGACTGGACGTCCACCAAGTAGGTGACTTGGCTCTTCCTCTCAACCACTTTGTAGGGCCCAGTCCATCGGTCCTGGAGAGCGCCAGGCTTCACGGGGGCCATGACCCACACCTGCTGGCCCGGCTGGAACTCGACCAGAGTAGCATTCTGGTCGTACCAGCGCTTCATTTCTTCTTGACTCGCCTCCAGGTTGGCCTCGGCCAGTTCTCGGAACCTCCTGGTCTGGTTCCGGAGGGCCAGGACATATTGGAACACATCTCGGGGGGTGGTCTGGGGTGCTGCCTTCCACCCTTCCTTAACCAAACTGAGGGGACCTCGGACGGGGTGCCCATAGAGTAATTCAAACGGGCTGTACCCTAAGGACTTCTGGGGGACCTCCCGGTAAGCGAACAAGAGGCAGGGGAGCAGGACGTCCCACTTACGCCGGAGGGGCTCTTCTAGGCCAGCGATCATCCCTTTCAAAGTCCTATTAAACCTCTCTACTAGGCCGTTCCCTTGGGGATGGTACGGGGTGGTGAACTTATAGGACACCCCACATTGTTGCCACAGGGACGTCATATACCTTGATATAAAATTAGTGCCGCGATCGCTCACGACCTCGCGGGGGAAACCCACCCTGGAAAAGATCCCCATCAGGGCCCGGCCCACCACGGGGGCCGTAATGGTGCGCAGGGGAATAGCCTCTGGATAGCGGGTGGCGTGGTCTACTAGGACCAAGATGAAGCGGTGACCTTGGGAGGTGGGGGGGTCCAGTGGCCCCACGATGTCGATTCCGACTCGTTCGAAGGGGGTACTGACGACCGGGAAGGGTTGGAGGGGAGCCTTGCGCTTCCCCCCACTCTTCCCACTGGCTTGGCACGTGGGGCAGGACTTGCAGTGTGCCTCTACCGCTGCTTTCATCTTAGGCCAATAAAAATGGGTCACGAGACGGCTGTAGGTCTTGTCCTGACCCAGGTGACCGGCGAGGGGGACATCGTGGGCTAAGCCCAGGAGGAAATCCCGGAAGCGGAGGGGTACCACCAGTACCCGTCCGGATCCCAGCTCCACTGATTTCTGCTCACTATACAGGATGTTATTCTCCCAATAGATTCGGTGCGTTCCGGTCTGGTCACCTGCGGCTTGGCCCTCGGCCTGGCGCCGCAGCCCGACCAGGGAAGGACAGGTGGCTTGCTCCCGGCAAAATTCTTCCCGGGTGGGCCCGCCCTCGTGGCGCCAATGGGCCAACTCGGGTAGATCCCCCAACTCGGGGACCGGGGCGGGGTCGGATGGTGCGGGTTCGTCGCTGGCGACGGACCCTTCCGATGGGGGAACGGGAGGACCCTCGGCGGGGACGGTACGGGTTTCTTCGACCGGGGTGCTCTCGACTTCTCTCCGGGGAGTGAGTCGGGCTGTCATAGATCGGGTGGTGGCACACACCCACTCGGGGAGTCCCATCATTCCTAGGTGGGCCTTGCGCTCTACGTGCTTCCAGGGAGAACTCTCCAGGTCGTTCCCTAAGAGGCAGTCGACCGGCTGGGAGGTTCTTACGGCCACCTTGAGTTTACCTATCACCCCTCCCCACTCAAATGGCACCAGGGCTACCTGACACATACTTTCCCTATTGTCTGCAGAGATTACGGGGCAAAAGACATTGGGGAGGATCTGCTCCTCGGGAACTAGGTGCCTGAGGACACCGGTGATACTGGCCCCGGTGTCCCGCAGGGCCTCTACCTGGTGGCCATTGATCTTAACGAGCTGCCCATATTTCTGTGTGTTGGACGGTAGGAGGCTACCAGGGATCATTTCCCTATCTCCCAGGGATACTAGGGCCATAGCGGCGGGTTCCCACTCCTCGGCTTCCTCAACCTCCTCCCCCAGGGCTACGTTGGCTATCTGTCTCGCAGGGGTGACTTGGGTGGCCATGGGGCACTCTGGGTCATTGGCGTAGTGCCCAGGTTTCTGGCAACGAAAACATGTGACGGTCACCCGGTGTCCTCGTCTCCCAGGGGGCCCTGTTACTGGTGGGGGGGCGCCGGGAAAGGTGGAGGTGGTGTCTTCGGGGGGCTAGGCTGGGACTCTCTCGGCCCTCCCTGGTTCCCTCCCCCTCTCTGGCCGGGTGGTGCCTGACTGGTTCGGGGGTACTCTCCTACCATGCCCCGGGAGACCCGGGTGTTGGTCCAGCGGTCGGCCTCCACAGCCAGCTTCCGGGGATCTGTGAGCTTGCTATCCAGCAGATGTTGACGCAGCTCTATGAAGCAGTTCGCAGCCAGATGTTCCCATAACATGAGGTCAGTGAGTTCGGCAAGGGTGGTGACCTTGCTGCCCTTGACCCACCCATCGAAGGCCCGACTAAAAAAGTTTACATACTCCACCCAGGTGGTGCCCGGGATCTTCCTGCAGTCCCGGAACCGTTGGCGATACATTTCTGGGGTGAGGCCGTATCTTGTGAGGAGAGCCTCTTTCATGTGGCTGTAGGAGGTCTGCAGGGAGAGGGGTAGGTCGAGCAGGGTGTCCCTTCCTTCGCTCAGAAACCGCCCCCACAACCCCGCCCCCCAGTCCTGCTGTGGAATCCGATGGGAGGTCATGGCGACCTCGTAGGCCCGAAACCATTGCTGAATGTCATCGTTTTTATAATATTCTTTGACCACATCCTTGGGGATGTGGACCTTCTGTTCCGCTGGGGGGGCCGTCTCTCGGTTCCCCGAGGGCCTACCGTCCTCATTTCGGGCCTTGAGCTCGAGTTCTTTTAAGCTGCGTTCGTGCTCTAGTTGGAGCTTTCTTCCTTCGTGCTCCCGTTGGAGCTTCTTTTCTTCTAGTTCGCCTTGTACGCGCATTTGCTCTACCGCTAGCTTTTTCTCCGCTAACTTCAATTCGCCCTCGATTTTGAGTTTGGCTAACTCGAGTTCATGACTGCGGCGTCTCTCTCTGTCCGCGAGTTCTCCCGGGGATAGGCCCCCGTCTGGTACGATGCCTTGCACCTGATTGTCGCTGCTTTCACTTGGAGGGGGTTCGGTTTCGTCGGGGCGCTCCCCCGTGCCTTCCGGGCGGGATGCCCCGGTCTCCACCCAAGTTTTCAGTGCTTTCTGCAAGTCTTCCTTAGTGTTGAGGCCAGTGGTAGCTATTTTAAGTTCTTTGCAAAATTGTTTTAGCTCTTTGTGTGTGTATTCCTCCAGATGCTCCACCTGGAACATTCTGTTGGTGTTGGTTTCTGCGGAGCTCATGGCGCTTCCTTCTGCCATCTTTGTTGGTCGTGCGTCCGTTGTTCACTGTACGATCTCTAGGTGATGGGCCCGAATCCCGTCGCTTGCCACCAATGTTAGACGGCGACCTCAGAGGAGCCCGGAAAGGGGTCCTGACTTCCCTGAGTCCCACCCGCGTAGTATTGTAGCCGGGCACTGGCGAGAGATTCCCCAGGGGGAGGAATCTCGGAACTAGGATCGTACTTCTGGCGCCACACGACACAGGGAGACCACACTGGGTATTCTCAGAAACAAGCTTTATCAAATAGGTATCACTGCAAATATGTACAAGGTGAGCACGGGCTCAAGAGTCTCGGAAAGGTAGGGGGTAGCGGGACTGTCTCTGGTAACGGTTCCAAGCAGGGACGTATCCGGCGCACAGCTCACAATCCTCGAGCTGGGGGATACGGGGTCGGAGTCGGGGTCCGGCGGGACCGTGAGAGTCTGGGGGAGCCGCGAGTCACTCAGCATGGCTCAGGTACAAGTTCGGAGGTCTTACGATCTTCAGGGAGCCGCGAGTCACTCAGCAGGGCTCAGGTACAAGTTCGGAGGTCTTACGATCTTCAGGGAGCCGCGAGTCACTCAGCAGGGCTCAGGTACAAGTTCGGAGGTCTTACGATCTTCAGGGAGCCGCGAGTCACTCAGCAGGGCTCAGGTGGGTTCCAGTTCCAGGAGCCGCGACCACGTCAGCAGGCTCTCGTTGTTCCAGCGTCGAATCTGCCGGACAGTCTCAGAGCACCCCTTGTTATAGGTCGACCCCGCTTTGATGTCCGGAGTCTGCGCAGGCAGGGGTCTTGTCACCTGGGGGCCGTTTGTCGGGGTTTCCTGCTATTGTCTTTTGATCCTTTCAGGGCCGGGTCGGGAGGAGTCTCAGACACCCAGCAGGCACGGAGCCAGCCCGCAGGGAGGCCGGAGGGCCGATCGAAACCCATCGTCCCAGGGGAGTTCAGAGGTGCGATAGAAACTGCTCCTCCCTCTCTCATCCCCTGGAAGCGTGATGTCCTCCAGCCAGAGTGGCGCCTCGAGGCCCGGGTCGCGCTGGAGCCGGGCGGCCATCTTGTTGCAGGGAGTGGGCACGCGGGCCCGGGGTGGCCGAAAGGAGAGAGGCCATGGACGGGGATGTCCGGGGTTGGTGCAAGTGTCCTGGTGGGAAAGGTCGGCTGGGCCGCGTGCTTGGGCTGCAGGCACCAGGTTTCGGGGGTGCGGGGGCACGGAGGGCCATTCTACGAGGCCGGGTCCAACACAATTGGTTAGTTGAAAGGTTCAACAAAACCCTCAAGGGCATGATTAAAGGTCTCCCAGAAAAGCTTAGGCGCAGATGGGACATACTATTGCCCTGCCATTTCCTTGCCTATAGAGAGGTTCCTCAGAAGGGGGTTGGGGTCAGCCCTTTTGAACTTCTGTTTGGACATCCAGTTAGGGGTCCATTATGTCTAGTGAAGAAGAGATGGGAGTTACCTCTCAAACCCCCTAAACAGGATATTGTGGACTATGTACTTGGTCTCTGCTCCAGGATGGCTGAGTACATGAAGAAGGCAACCAAAAACCTTGAAGCTACTCAGGAATTGCAAAAGGCCTGGCATGACCAAAAGGCTGCGTTGACTGTTTATCAGACAGGACAGAAAGTATGGGTGTTGGAGCCTCTGGCCCCAGCAGCCCTCCAAGACAAGTGGAGTGGCCCTCATACAATCATTGAGCAAAAGGGAGAGGTCACCTACCTGGTGGACCTTGGAACTCCCTGGATCCTGCATAGGGTGTTCCATGTGAATAGGCTCAAACCATATGTTGACAGGGCAGACGTGGGCTTGCTCATGGCTACTGATGAGGGACAGGAGGAAGAGAGTGATCCACTCCCTGACCTGCTCTCACAGAACCCTGATGATGGTCCAGTTGCTGGTGTAGCCTTGGCAGGCAGCCTCACTGTGCAGCAGCAAACTGATTGCAGAAAAGTTCTTAATCAGTTTAGACATATGTTTTCACTGACTCCAAGTCGGACTACCTGGTGCACTCATGACGTAGACACAGGGGACAGTCTGCCTGTTAAAAATAAGATTTACAGGCAACCTGACCATGTCAGGTACTGCATCAGGACTGAAGTCCAGAAGATTGGATTTGGTAGTTATTGAACCCTCAGATAGCCCTTGGGCTAGTCCAGTAGTCCAGTAGTCTTGGTACCCAAACCTCACACCCAGAATGGTAAGAGAGAGATGAGGTTTTGTGTTGACTACAGGGGTCTCAATGCAGTCACTGGGACTGATGCCCATCCAATACCAAGGGCAGATGAGCTTATAGATACTTTGGCCTCAGCCAAGTTTCTGAGCACATTTTACCTGACAGCTGGCTACTGGCAAATCAGACTAGCTGGAGATGCAAAGCCAAAAACAGCATTCTCTACCCCTAGTGGGCACTACCAATTTTTGGTGATGACCTTTGGTTTGAAGAATGCACCTGCCACTTTTCAAAGGTTGGTGAATAAAGTCCTTACAGGACTGGAAGCCTATAGTGCAGCTTATCTTGATGATATTGCTGTCTTTAGCTCCACCTGGGAGGATCAACTGGTCCACCTTAAAAATGTTTTGGAGGCCCTGTAGAAAGCAGGCCTCACTATCAAGGCCACCAAGTGCCAGATAGGACAGAGTCAGGTTGTATACCTGGGCCACCTTGTGGGTGGAGATCAGGTTCAACCATTGCAGAGCAAAATCCAGACTATCATGGACCGGGTTGCTCCAACCACCCACACTCAGGTTAGAGCTTTCTTGGGCCTGACTGGGTACTATAGGAGGTTTGTCAATGGTTATGGATCCATAGTGACCCCTTTGAATGACTTAACTTCCAAGAGAATACCAAAGAAAGTTCAGTGGACAGTTAGCTGTCAAAAGGCATTTGATGACCTGAAGCAGGCCATGTGCACTGCTTCCATTCTGCAAAGTCCTGACTATTCCAAACAATTCATTGTCTAAACAGATGCATCTGAGTCAGGGGTAGGGGCTGTGTTATCACAATTGAATGATGAGGGTCAGGATCAGCCAGTAGCTGTTATTAGCAGAAGGCTGACCCCCAGATAGAAACGTTGGTCAGCTATTGAGTGGGAGGCCTTTGCTGTGGTTTGGGCAGATGCAAGGAGGAGAGACTATGGCGATTAGCCATCCAAGGGCTGTGTTTAGACAGCTCTTCTCTCCCTGCTGGAAAATCAGCCATTATGAATTTGGAAGAATTGGTGCACTCTGGGACAAAATAGTGCCACACTCTGCAGGAAGTGGTCAGACCTTTGAGTGGATCCCTGCAGCCCATTGGTCAAGAGTGACCTCTTGCTTGACCCACAGAAGTTGGAATAAGTATCTGAGAAGGGCAGAGCCCCTCAGATCTGCTGCTTGAAACTTAAGAAAGTAAGACGGGCCATGCTGGAAGTTTGATGTGCATTTCCTACGGCCTGCACTCCGAACACTGTACCTTCTTCACCATCTGAAACTACAGCCTGTGGATTACCTTGCTGTAAAAAGGACTAAAGAGTGGACTCCCTGCAAGCTACAGGTTAACAGAGCTCACCTGGAACAACACCACCAGGAATCCTCAACCTGGAGAACTACCAGTAGATTTGTAAGGGTCTTGTCCAAGTGGATTGTGGGAACTGAAGTCCTCAACTTTCAAGGACCATCTTGGAGCTTCCAGACCCTTGGAGTGAGTTTAAGACACTTTGAGACCCTTTAGGGAACTTCAGGAAGAAGTTCCATAACTTTGGAACAACTTTGGATAAAAGATCCATAAGAGGACCGACTCAACCTGGCCAGCCAAGCCAACTGCCTTCAACTGCGAGTCGGCCTGCCGTCCAGGTTTGCCCCGCTGAAAAGCTCCGTAGGTCCTATTTCCAGAGATTGACCGGGAGTAGTGGAAGTCCTAGGCTGGCGAACCCTCACTGAATCCGGCCTGGTGAAGAGCATCGAGGGACCCTGCGAGAAAAAGCTCCATAAAAGTTTCTAATTCCGAACAAAGAAAAGATGACCGAGAGCAACTGCGAAAGTCAAGCCTCCTGCCTTCAACCGCATGTCGGTCTGGACCCTTGGTTTATCCCACTGGAACGTTCCGGAGGTCAGACTTCCATAAGTTTGACCGGGAGTTCATCACAAGGCAATCCGGTGAACTCTCCCAGAATCCGGACTGGCTGAGAGCTTCGAGAGACCCCGGGAAGAAAAGCTCCAGAAAATTTTCTAAGTCAGAAGGTAAAAACTTTGACCCAGTCCTACCGTGAGGGATACAAAAGGGGGTGGTGATGGACGGAGCATCAGAACCAATCAAACACTCACACCCAGTCAACAGGTCTGGGTTTGATCCATCACCGTTCTTTAGCCCACTCTGCCACCCCAGTTCAGACATGGCCATTTGCAAATCAGTCTGACCCTGTGCCTCATGGGAACAGTCCAGCCCGAACTGCCAAGCCATGCCTTCCCTGGACCGGAAACAAGCTTCCTAGGACCGGGTATGCTCAGACAGAAGTCCCTTGCTCACTTTGCCACTGGATTCAAGCAAGCCTGGCTGAAGATGGCTGAAATGCCAGAAACCGGTCCTAGGAAGCTTGTTTTCGGTCCAGGGAAGGCATGGCTTGGCAGTTCGGGCTGGACTGTTCCCATGAGGCACAGGGTCAGACTGATTTGCATATAGCCATATCTGAACTGGGGTGGCAGAGTGGGCTAAAGAACGGTGATGGATCAAACCCAGATCTGTTGACTGGGTGTGAGTGTTTGATTGGTTCTGATGATCTGTCCATCACCACCCCCTTTTGTACCGCTTTGTTCGCCATAAGTTGGCAGGGTATGCTCAGACGTGAGTCCCTTGCTCACTTTGCCACTGGATTCAAGCAAGCCTGGCTGAAGATGGCTGAAATGCCAGAAACCGGTCCTAGGAAGCTTGTTTTCGGTCCAGGGAAGGCATGGCTTGGCAGTTCGGGCAGGACTGTTCCCATGAGGCACAGGGTCAGACTGATTTGCATATAGCCATGTCTGAACTGGGGTGGCAGAGTGGGCTAAAGAACGGTGATGGATCAAACCCAGATCTGTTGACTGGGTGTGAGTGTTTGATTGGTTCTGATGCTCTGCCCATCACCACCCCCTTTTGTACCGCTTTGTTCGCCATAAGTTGGCACGGTATACTCAGACGTGAGTCCCTTGCTCACTTTGCCACTGGATTCAAGCAAGCCTAGCTGAAGATGGCTGAAATGCCAGAAACCGGTCCTAGGAAGCTTGTTTTCGGTCCAGGGAAGGCATTGCTTGGCAGTTCGGGCTGGACTGTTACCATGAGGCACAAGGTCAGACTGATTTGCATATAGCCATGTCTGAACTGGGGTTTCAGAGTGGGCTAAAGAACGGTGATGGATCAAACCAAGATCTGTTGACTGGGTGTGAGTGTTTGATTGGTTCTGATGCTCTGTCCATCACCACCCCCTTTTGTACCGCTTTGTTCGCCATAAGTTGGCAGGGTATGCTCAGACGTGAGTCCCTTGCTCACTTTGCCAGTGGATTCAAGCAAGCCTGGCTGGAGATGGCTGAAATGCCAGAAACCGGTCCTAGGAAGCTTGTTTTCGGTCCAGGGAAGGCATGGCTTGGCAGTTCGGGCTGGACTGTTCCCATGAGGCGCAGGGTCAGACTGATTTGCATATAGCCATGTCTGAACTGGGGTGGCAGAGTGGGTTAAAGAACGGTGATGGATCAAACCCAGATCTGTTGACTGGGTTTGAGTGCTTGATTGGTTCTGATGCTCTGTCCATCAGCACCCCCTTTTGTACCGCTTTGTTCGCCATAAGTTGGCAGGGTATGCTCAGACGTGAGTCCCTTGCTCACTTTGCAACTGTATTCAAGCAAGCCTGGCTGAAGATGGTTGAAATGCCAGAAAACGGTCCTAGGAAGCTTGTTTTCGGTCCAGGGAAGGCATGGCTTGGCAGTTCGGGCTGGACTGTTCCCATGAGGCACAGGGTCAGACTGATTTGCATATAGCCATGTCTGAACTGGGGTGTCAGAGTGGGCTAAAGAACGGTGATGGATCAAACCCAGATCTGTTGACTGGGTGTGAGTGTTTGATTGGTTCTGATGCTCTGTCCATCACCACCCCCTTTTGTACCGCTTTGTTCGCCATAAGTTGGCAGGGTATGCTCAGACGTGAGTCCCTTGCTCACTTTGCCACTGGATTCAAGCAAGCGTGGCCGAAGATGGCTGATATGCCAGAAACCGGTCCTAGGAAGCTTGTTTTCGGTCCAGGGAAGGCATGGCTTGGCATTTCGGGCTGGACTGTTCCCATGAGGCACAGGGTCAGACTGATTTGCATATAGCCATGTCTGAACTGGGGTGGCAAAGTGGGCTAAAGAATAGTGATGGATCAAACCCAGATCTGTTGACTGGGTGTGAGTGTTTGATTGGTTCTGATGCTCTGTCCATCACTACCCCCTTTTGTACCGCTTTGTTCGCCATAAGTTGGCAGGGTATGCTCAGACGTGAGTCTCTTGCTCACTTTGCCACTGGATTCAAGCAAGCCTGGCTGAAGATGGCTGAAATGCCAGAAACCGGTCCTAGGAAGCTTGTTTTCGGTCCAGGGAAGGCATGGCTTGGCAGTTCGGGCTGGACTGTTCCCATGAGGCACAGGGTCAGACTGATTTGCATATAGCCATGTCTGAACTGGGGTGGCAGAGTGGGCTAAAGAACGGTGATGGATCAAACCCAGATCTATTGACTGGGTGTGAGTGTTTGATTGGTTCTGATGCTCTGTCCATCACCACACCCTTTTGTACTGCTTTGTTCGCCATAAGTTGGCAGGGTATGCTCAGACGTGAGTCCCTTGCTCACTTTGCCACTGGATTCAAGCAAGCCTGGCTGAAGATGGCTGAAATGCCAGAAACCGGTCCTAGGAAGCTTGTTTTCGGTCCAGGGAAGGTATGGCTTGGCAGTTCGGGCTGGACTGTTCCCATGAGGCACAGGGTCAGACTGATTTGCATATAGCCATGTCTGAACTGGGGTGGCTGAGTGGGCTAAAGAACGGTGATGGATCATACCCAGATCTGTTGACTGGGTGTGAGTGTTTGATTGGTTCTGATGCTCTGTCCATCACCACCCCCTTTTGTACCGCTTTGTCTACCGTGAGGGATAGCCGGCCAGGGCTCCGTCGCGGTCGGCCTGAAACTTTCACTTTGACCTGGTCTACAGCGACCAGATGTCCCGATAAGGCACTATAGGTTTCTATGTGCTAGAAATTGATAAATCTTTGAAAATTCATATCTCCGGTCCCTACTTTGGATTTTTGTCGTTATGGTGTCATTTTAGAGATACAAATATTTCCTATTTTTATAAATTGGTGTTGGATTTTTATTTTGTATTGTGTCTGCAATATTTTCTGAAACTGTGTTTTTAAATGCTTTACATGCCTCTCTTTGAAGTTAAACCTGCCTGCTTGCAGCCAAGCTAACAAGGGTTGATCATAGGAATCATTTTCTAAGTCCTATTCTGAGCCCTATACTGTGTTAGTGGCCTTATTGCCAGTGGCAGATATGCGTTTGCCCCTACTAATAGTCCACATTCCAACACAAGGCATGCAAGTGATTAATGGAAGATCTGAAGAAGACAACCTGCAGAAAAAACACATACTATGGCCCAAGGGCAGAATTGATACTTGACTAAACAATTATAACGCTCCCTCTAATCCTGTCACCTGCCCGCTTTTACATAGAGTATACCACACTGAGCGATCATTCGTTTCAACATATTGTTTTCAGTCTAAACATGGCAAGATTTCATACTACCAAGTTCAACAAACCTCAAACATCTTAAATGGACAAATGAAACTAAAACAGAATGGTTTTCAACAGTAAAAGATATCCTGGCTGAACCGGCAAGTGGACCTTTAAACAGCATTCAAGCTTGGTTCACCTTTGTGAGTAAACTAACAGCAATAATGATAGTCCCTCGATTTAAGATTATAGGACACAATCCATTTAACGGATTATCAAATTAAGTGCAAAACTTTTAAAGGGACCTAAAGAGAACACACAGGAAGCTGCAATCAAAAAGACAATGAAGGTATTACATGGGAAGTGTTTCGACAACAGAGAAAACTCTATAAAAAGAAGTTATGGGAATCTAAAAGAATGAAAACGGAGAGCTTCTGGTACAAATGAATATACAGTATAAGGCACCCAAATTCAAATAACATTTGGCAAATGATAAACCACCCGAATAGGCAAGGAAACATTTTAACGTCAAACGTGCAGGAGCAGGAATGGGTCGACTATCTCACTCAGAAATTTAAAGCGAAGCCATCTGGCCTTCCGCAGATACAGATATCAACAAACACTCTAAGTGGGCTACATCTACTGGAAAGAGGCGATAGTCAACTACCCAGTCACCAGCGGAACAAGGGGACCCCATAATAAGCAACTCCCTTTACTTTACAAATTATATAACAAATATAATAAAAAAAGGTAAAGGTGACGGGGCGCCAGGACCCAATGGCATCCCGCAGGCCACCTTTAAACATGACTCTGAATATTGGAGCATTTAGTTAGGTAAGCTGTATGCTGAAGTTGAGAATAAAAATGAAATCCCCGACAGTTGGCAAGAATCAATTATTGCACCCACATATAAGAGAGGAGATAGAACCAATCCTTCAAACTACAGGCTAATTGCACTACTGGATGTAGAAGCTAAATATTTTGCCTCGATGATCCTTGAAGATCTGGTCAACTGGTCAGGAGAACTCAAATTGATCAGACAGGCTTTTGAAAGAGGATTAGAACCATCTCAAACATTCTATCAATCTCACTAATAGCAGAAAAAAACAAAAAAATAAAACTGGATCTGCATCTCTGTTTTATCGACCTAAAAGTCAAGTTCGACAGCGTGGACCGGAAACTTTTGTGGTCCAAATTAAAAGCCTGGCTTATATCTGAAAGAATTTTAAGGGGTTTAATGCTATTTCATACAGATACTTGGGTCAGAGTACAACTCGGAGAAGCCTCCAGACTCTCAAGAAAAGTGTATACGACCATGGGCCTGAAACAGGGCTGCGTATTGGCCCCGCACCTGTTCAACCTATTCATATCAGATTTTTCAGAAAAGCTCAACAAAACTTATTCCCACTCGCCGCATTTAGGTCAACTACCGCTCTCTCACCTTGCCTATGCAAACGACATCGTCCTTTTAATTTATTTATCTTGAGTTTTATATAGCGCTGGCTAGACCTGTAGGTATCAGAGCGCTTTACATAAGGAACAGCGAGTTGCAAGTTACACACTTTGCATAAGTTACACCATGAGAATCAGAGTTACAGGCTAACATGTTACATTTGTTAAAAACAATTGAAAGCAATCAAAACTTAGTAACCAAAGAAAAAAGGCAGAGTTACAGAAAATTCGTCATGGGAGGGGTAGGGAGGGGAGAAACAGGGAGACTCAGAGAAACTGTGCCCAATGTCCAGCTGGTTAGGTGACGGCCGAGGTGATGGACAAGGGCTGATCTCCTCAATAGCTGAACCAAGCAGCTCCACCGGGCGTCGGACATAATACTCGGACTCCGCTATCAAGATAGTGAACAGGTGTGCTCAGGGATTGTCAGAGTAGCGCGGACGGTGAGAAACCATGGAACAGGAACACAGGGAACGGATAAAAGCTTAATTATTACAGAAGAAAGCATTATTAGTAGGTGGCGTGAACGGAGAACTAAAACAACAAAAGGGGTAGAGAGAGCTGGGGGGGACCAGAGTCAGAAGCTGAGATAGGTGAGAGGAGAGAGGGGGACCTGAGGGGGGGTTAGAGTTAAGGCAGTCCAGCAAAAGAAAAATGTTTGAAGGTCGACAGGATGGAGGCCAGTGGAACGAAGGAGGACAAAGTTCAACAAGATGGCGTATCCGGGTCGTGGGTATAGAAGGGAACTATCTCAAAATGGCAGGATACATACAAGGCATGATCACAAAAAGAACCAAGAGAGCAGAGTTCCGTCGTGTAGGGTCGTGGGGGGGACATAGCCACAGTACCAAGGAAGGGCGGAGGGCAGTAGAATGTCGGCTGTATGCATGCAGAGGCACAACCTCTATTTCGGGTTTAACTAAAGTTGGTCTGACCAGATTATTAACTGAACTCTGAATCTAAAACAAAATCAATGCTTATTTGCAACCGGCTAGTCCCACACCACACTATTTGGCTAGAGGGCAAACATTTGGAGAACGTATCCAGCTACAAGTATCTGGGATCTTATATAGATTAGGGGTGGGCGACAATTTCCGTTCCGCTCCCGGAAATTGCGACAATTCGACATTTCCGCGTTCCGACCGGAACGCGGAAATGCCGAATTGTCGCAATTTCCGGGAGGGAACGGAAATTGTTGCCTGGCCAACCACAACAGGAAGCACTTGCAGATATAAATAAAGCAGGGGCCCGAGTGGAAGCTCAAATTCAGTAACGCTTTATCAGCACAAAACATTAGGGAGCTAGGTCGAGGCTGGACAGGTGTGCTTTTCCCCCAGGTCTTCGTCACTTACCCGATCCGTGATTCCGACTCGAGCGCAATCCCCGCGTAGTCTCCAGGAGGTTCAGTCTCCTCATCTGCTGCTCTGCTCGGTCTCTGGCCCATAAACAGAAGGCATGTGAACTGCATGGAAGCCCCGCCCCACACACCAGCGGTGGGCAACGTCTTCCGCCCTTTCCCCCACTGATGGACAGCTGACTCGAGGGACCCCAGGAATGTCGGCGCTGTGTCATCGTTACAGACACACATGGTCACTGTAACGGCAGCGGCAGGCCGGAAGCACCAATTTCCGCGATCACGGAAATATCGCGTGATCGCGGAAATTGCGGGCATTCTCGCGAGAATTGGCGGAAGTGCCTTCCGCCAATTCCGCCCACCCCTAATATAGATAGCAAGGTATCCCATCGTGAGCAGAAAATTATATGACACGGCAAGCAGGTGTTCTAACATTTACTTATGAGTCGCTGGTAAAGAAATTGGAGGGACCAACACAACGGCTGTTGCTCTCGGTAATAGCCGCCAAAACTCTTCCAACCTTAAACTATGCCACTGCTGCCATGCACGGGAAAGATTCTATCCTTCTTAAGAACTCAATGACAAGCATTCACAAAAAGGTTTTTCAACTTCCCGGGACTGGTTCGCCAGCACAAATTTTTTTGGAATTTGGGTTAATGAGTGTCAGTCAGTCATAATACTTTATTTCGATAAATCAATATCATAAAAAGACAGAGGAACAATATATATGCACTCGAAAAAAATGTAATTAATACAGAGTAAGTTCATAATATACATACATACATTTACTATATACATGTGAATAATACAAAAATATATACTTTCTATAAAATCCAATCCTAAAAAAGCATTAAAAAGAGGTCAGTTAAGATAAAACAAACTATACACATCACTTACATAAAATCATCGAATTAAAAAATATTCATGGAGTCACCATTATCAAAGGGCAATATACGATTCATCTTGTTTAAGGACCCAAATACACAGGATTATCAGACAACAACCTTTTCTTAACCCTAATAGCCCCCACTAAAAAATTAGCAACATGGGATATTATCCTTGGGGGCTGTAATAGCTGAAGAAACAAAAGTGCTGGCTTGACCTGAATGAACCCAGCCTCCTTAAGGATCGGAATTAAATATTTCCTTCTTAAGGCCGTGAAGTGATCACAGAACATCAAAAAATGCAGTGTGTTCTGAATCGAGAAGTTGTCACACTTACACGGCAAAGCGTTTTCGGGAGAACTCCAAGTCGGAAAGTGACCCAAAGATAAATGGATCAGGTTCAACCGGAAACGAGTTAAGAGGAAGCGATGGTAAGGCAAATTAACAATAGTTAAGTATGGTTCCGGGCCAAGATGAGTACACAGGATAATGCCCGACCTTACCGTTGGTTTCTCAAGTTCTACTTGTTCCCTTTCTAATCGTAACATATCTCCCATCAAGCCTTTCATCAGGACTATGTCTTTTGCAGTTATTGTGGACGGGGATGAAAAGAGATCTGGTCTCCCTAGCTTAAAAAGACTGTTTTTAATATAGGCCAGCCACGGTATTTTACTTGCCCTTTCTAGCTTCAAATGAGTGAATCATTGGGCAGACTTTATACCTTTTTGAATGTTTGGTACAGGATAAAAAAAACTCAGAGAATACTAGCCTACACAAGGTACTATGGTCAGAACTTGACAATGATAAAAAATCACTGTTTAATCAATTTTTGTACAACACACTTAAAATGACCAACACTTTTGATCTCTGGAACCAAAATATGCCTTTTCCAACATTTAAGCTAGCGCAAAATAAAGCTACAAAATGTCACTAGTTAATACTGCATAAGAGCATTCTCACCCAAAGATCTCATGCATGGATGGTGATCAATAACTAAAATGTCCTGAAACTGTCAGCCTACCTAGATTATATTATCTATCCATCTAAAAAGACAACTAATGGCACTGCGGTTTTGAAGGTACCCTTCACTGACAGACTCGCCACACAGGAAAAATATTGACTCAAAAGTGTGCCTTCTTTGCGGAAGTCAAAAAGATTTCATTCATCTTACATGTCATTGTAAGAAATTACAACCAGTACGAGCCACTTTATTAAGGAGATCCTTCTTGGACAGAAGAATAAGAACCTGCAGGTCTGCCGTCATTCGAGGACTAGACCCATCCGACCCCCAAATGAACTGTAAATTGATAAAGTTCCTCCATGCACACGATCAAGCTGTGAAATCTAAGGCCATTTTATGAGGTTACCTTGGTGGGGGAGAAATGTCATTACCACCTCTATTGGTTAAATCATCATTGTACGGAAAAGTAGACTATACAATTGATTATCACTTATCGTCGATCCAACGCGTTGGACTCTCTTTAGGGACTTCGACCGGTCAATCTGGTAGTAACTGGAGATAGGGACTTATAAGTGTTTAAAAAACAGCCAGATAGGAAGTAAACAATCAGCCTGGTATTGGAAATTTCGAGTTTTAATATAAATGCACTTTATTAGTATTTTTTAATACACAGAGCTAGCAAAATTGAGGAAGTCAGAACAATGTCGTATGCAAGTCACACATGTATGATAGATTAATTCTAAAACTGAACTAATTTCCATTTGCTGTTTTTAAACACTGCAGGCTAAGATGTACACTGTAATGCTGAATTGATTTTAAACTTTTGGTTGTAGGATATTTGATCTATGTAAAATTGTTACGGTTTTAATTAACTAAACAATAAATTCTTACTTACTTACTGTCTGATACTGAAATGTTAACATAAATGTATGATATATTTAATGTTATTTTTAAACCATTTACTGTGTATTCTCTTGATATACTGTTTTTGTTAGACCACTATGATGATCTATTTAGCGCCTTGCAGTCGCTTTGCACTAAGGATCTAAGATGTAAAAAGGGGCCTCCTCAGCAGTCATCCACCTGGCTATCTAAGGAATGTCGCCAGGTGAACTAATAGAAGCTGTTATCAGGGATCCCGAGAGGCAATTTCTGCCACCCGTGCGAATTGCAAATGCATTACCGCATCCACTAAACAGAGCTGGATAGATTCCAACTGGTTAACTGTGGTTGAGGCAATGAAAAACAATGACTCCCAGACACTTTGGCACATTTTCTCACATTGAAGTCCTAGATCTCATATCTCTTTAGAATTGGCAATACAGCCACACAAGTGGGTGGATCACTTCTCCAACATCTATGCCAAAACTGGCACAGGTGTTGATGCACCTAAGCCAAAGGTGTTGAGCTTGGAAAACGTCACTACTGATAAGGCAATTTGCTTAACCCTTAAAGGAACACTTAGGGCCATTCAGCCTATGCACCCTGGGAAGGCAATGGGCCCCAACAAAGTCCCTGGTGACTTGTTTCGCTCTGAGCCCTCTATATGGGGCCCCTACATCAATGCATTGTCTAATGGGATATTGGTAGGTGGCAAAATTCCCGACTCTTGGCGAGGCACAGAGATTATCCCAATATATAAAGAGGGCGACCAAAATGTTCCTAGTAATTATTGGTCCATCAGCCTCATAGATGACCTCCAGAAGGTTATTTGCCCTCAGACTTTTGAACCAAGTTGAGCTTTGATCTTATCATTTCAAAATATCTCAGGCTCTCCAAGGATCACCTATATATGATTTTTGTGGATCTTTGGGCAGCCTTTCATCTTGTCCCCAGGCAGCATCTGTGGTCCGCTTTAGCGTCTATGGGGACAGACCATGCATTATTTGATATTCTTCTAAGACTACGTGATAATACTTTGTCTCAAGTCATAAGGGGGTTGGGTTGTGAACTTACTGATCGTATATTCGTAGAGTCGGGTGTACGCCAAGGGTGCGTACACGCATGAACACTGTTTTCATTGTACATAAATGATGTGTTTAAACACTTTATGGGAATGTGTTCATGATTCCCCTAGGTTAGGTGGGATTTCCATCCTTTTGCTGCTTTTGGCAGCCAATCCTCTTCTGCTCTCACACCTGGGCTCCAAAATCTGCTGAATAAATTTACTGAATACTGTGACATCCATTGTCTAGAGATGAATACTTTAAAAACCAAGATAATGACTCTTAAACCCCATAGATCTTACAGAGGTGGGTTCTTAATGAAGGGGTCTACCCTGCAGGGGGTTGAGAAATATGATTATCTGGGGATCAGAATCAATAAATCTCAAACATGGAAATCCCACCTTCACCTAATCGAACTAACACTGCTACATTCCACATCAGCAATTACAAAGAGGTTCAAGGTGACCCTCCCCGAATCCGTTTCTCCTGCCATTGAAGTTTACAGGGCAAAACCCCAGGCACAGCACTCTATGGGGCAGAAAGTTGGGGGATGGTAAACATCACAGGCTTAATTTCAAAGGAAAACAGCTTCTTGAGATCCTTATTCAGTTTCAGGGCACCCCTCTGACCCTCCTATTTTTCAATATGGCCTCAACAGGGTTGGTGATATGACAGCGCTTAAACCCTTATATTCTTGGCCAGGCTGTGGTCCACGTCAGAACTCCATCACTATAAGTTGGCATTTGAGAAGATTCTAAATCTGGGTTCGATACATCTTCCTCCTTGGTTTGAATATGTCAGGCCTGAGTGTCTACTGGATCAATACTGCTTTCATTAACTCTGGCACCAAGGCCTCTAAAAATAAAAACACCTTCTGGAATAGTAACACCATCGGATACAATCCAAAGGCCTAAGCCGGGGGTTTGGTGGATGCTTCCGGCTCCCTTAAGTCTACACTTGCAAAGGAATTGTACATGGACATGATCCAACCGTCCCTGGCTCACACGTTGTTTATTACATTTAGGATAGGCACACTATTAGTTATTACATTTACCAACAGCTGGAAAACTCTTTGTTCTGAATCACCAGCATGTGTACTTTGCAACTATAGGATCGAGGCTGTTGAACACATGCTATTTTTCGGCCCTACCTATTGTAGACCCAGGCAATCTTGGATCAAGCCGCCCAGCATCTCTAGTGGTGTGAGACATTATAAGGAGGCTTATCGACGCCAGTCTGCTTTTTGTATTTGGCATCAGCTGATATCCATTTGCAGTGTGGCTACTCAGGAAACGGTAGAGCGTCACGTTCTGAAAATTGTATATGCCACTCCTATGAATTATCATCTTGCTGCTATTCATTTGTACAAACTCATGGGAGAGCTGGGTGTTATGCTCTGTAAACTGTATTTTTTTTAAAAATCTCTCTGTTTGCTGATTTTACTCTTTTAAAATATGTTTTTTAATATTCAAATATTGCTGAAAATGTATATTTTAAAAGCTGGTTGTTTCTAAGCAGGAACATTAATTGTATAACAATTTTTCCTTGTGTGATAGTTTACAAATTGATTGTTCTGTTTTATGGGCTACTTCCCGAAATTAACACATTTACACACAACACTAAAACAAATAATACATTGTAAAATGTTATAGTGCAAACAAAACCATAGAGCTAACTGTATTTCGTTCAATTTATGGAATAATAAAGGTCACATTTGAAGCTCTTGGGTGCACAGACAGAGAAACAAAAACAGTGTTTGACACTGTCCCTCAAATGACTAGGCATTCTTATGTCAACTTAATACAACTTCATCATTAAACACAGTACAAACATTGAATATGGGTCTCTCTATTATTAATTAAAGCACTGAATTATTGCAGTCTCTGATCGCTCTCAGGTGGTAAGCAGTACCATGATGCTCCTCACAGTAAAAAATGCAACTTTTGTGTCATATTTATGTTATGTACTCTTCCTCTTTTTTACGGGTTTTGTGCCTGTTTTTGCTCTATCACTGGTTCGATCATGATCCAATAAATTGTATTGGGTCAATGTTCGACTAATGTTTTATTGATTAAAACACATATCTCAATACACAATCTTCTGCAAGCCAAAATGTAGTTTACAGAAATTGCTTTTCAAGACAAACCACAAGATGGCGGCAGCAACTCATAAAATGTGCAACTTGTGTCTCCCACTAAAGATACTTTTTCCGCATTGCACAATAATTAGAGTCCTGAAATATTTGTTCATGTGGAGATAAGATGAATGCTTCTAAACGTGGAAAATTGCTATTCATGTGAACATGTAAATTATCACACTATGACCTGAAATCAAATATAGGCAAATATGCATGCACAATGGCAAAAAAGAATTATCACGGAGGTCTTGTGTTAACATATGCGCCTAAGATAGATGCTTGGCAGCTAATGGATAACAGGTATGATCAGATGGTGATAGTTTTCACAATCGGTAACGGCGCGCGCCATCTACAGCTGCGTAGAGTTAAATAGCTGTTTGCCGAAGCAAAAAGTATATATATACAACGAAAAAGTAGGAAATGGCTGATGCCCTTTGTGACCTGAACATTTTTCCCCAGACCTCTTTACAACAGATGTACTCTTTTCATCAGTTCAAGGTCAGGTTAGTGGTAATACGTTTCCTTTCTTTCCGTGTTTAGGCCTCGGCAGCTTCTGAGGAAAATAGTAATGTGTCGGTGTTCGAGGACTCAGAACACGAGGCGAGATATATGCGCCTCTGAGGCAAACACAATGTGGGGAAATTGGAGAATTTTCCAGTGCGTGTGGTCAGAGTGGCAGAGCGAGTCAGTGAGGAAATTGGACTCCGGCTCTACTGTAGTGTTTCCTGAAAAATCTCGAGTCAAGGAACAAAATGGCTTCTTGAATGACCAGCCCGCGTTTCCAAGAAACAGAGGTCAAGATTCTGAACGGCTATCGTTACCGTTCTAACGCTGCCCAATGCTAAACCCGTTTTAAGATTCACAAATAAACGCAAATAAATGTTTGCGTTGGCTTCTACGGAAAAAAAGTAACACAAAGCAGCTCATTACTTTGCACTAAGGGGGTGTTACATGGGTGGTACATGGGCGTTCCCATGCAACCACCTATGGGGCAGATTTATAAGCCCTGTGCGTCACTTTTGCGCCGCCGTTGCGTCACTTTTGTGACGCAGCGGCGGCGCAAAGCCAGCGCCATGCTGCGGCAGATTTACAACGTGACGCATCTAGGGAGATGCGTCATGTTGTAAAGCTTGCGCCACATGTGGGCGTACCTTCACAGGGGGGGGGGGCGTTCCGGCGCAGGAACGCCTCCGAAATGTGGCTGAGTGAAAGCTACAAGATTTCACTCAGTCACTTTTCCGGCCATGCTGCGTCACATCCCTGCGCCTGCTTGAAGCAGGCGTAAGGATTGAAGCAGCATTGTACCGATAGGGCACCCCCGAGCCTTGCGGGAGCTACGTCGCGCTTGCGACGCAACTCCAGCAATGCGCCGCCCTTCCCAGTGGCGTAGCTAGAGCTTGTGGCGCCCGGGGCTATCCCTCAGATTGCTGCCCCCCCCCCCCCCCCCCGGGAGGGCATGCACTTCAAAGAGGTCCGAGAGACACGTAGTATCGCCGCTAATAGTTACCTTGATCATGCAAGTTACATGCACATACATGACACGGTCCAAGGCTACACAGTTGAATACACCGGTGACTGGCAGTACAAAAGAGAACACACAGACTGCATGATCTATCTGGGGACTCAGAAAAACCGCATGTGACATCCATCAGAGAGCTGTGTGAACAATTACCTGGTAATCCCCTCAACACAATGCAAACATGCACATACATTACACTGTTCATGTAACCTCCATCTACAGCTGACATTAAATGACCATACATCATGGTCCCCCCCATTAAAGCAGTGGGGACCTGCACAAACGTGATGTGCTCTGTGGACCCAAAACCAACTTAACAGTGTCGAAGCCTGTGATTCTTTATCTTTCAAAAACAGCAAATTAACTATTCACAGGGAATGACTCACTGTGTGTCCTTAAAACTAAACGCAGCACAAAGAGGTCAGTCAGCTCCACCTTGCTAACACAGACCGGATACAAAGCCCACTCTGGTGGCCCAAAGGCAACAACCAGGGGTCGCTCCCTGTCATTACTTCCAAGCAGCAGCAACCAACTCCCTGGGAATGAAAAGACATGTGCTCTTGGTACCTAAAACCAGCTTGTAATAGTGCATCTCCTCAGCACACACATGGTGCACAGCCCGCCTGGGGGCCCAAAGCTAAAATACAGGGAGGGGCGACACATTATGATCACAATCCTTAAACACAGTTGTGGGGGCCATGGGAACTTGTTCAACTCTATCCAAGACCCGGGACAAACTGTTCCGGCGCTGCTGCACTCCTTGAATATTCAAAAGAAACAAGAAAAATAGGACCAGTAAAACTCACTCTTTTCCAAATCTCTTTCTAAATATTATCACTTTCCATGTAATGTTCCTTTGATGGGAAGAGGAGGTTTCTGAGGTGGGAGTATCAGGCAAGTGATACTACTCAGGCTCCATCTGTTCGAGCCTTCATGGAGGATCCCTCTTCATTACTACATCCACCTGACCCCAGACTCTGCAACGCACTCCCTTACAGGCTCCCTCTGTGCGAGCCTTCAGGGAGAATCCCTCTACATTACTACCTCCACCTGACCCCGGACTCGGCAACGCTCTCCCTTACAGGCTTGATTATCCACTACTCCTCTCTCCAGTGCACCTTACCTCACAGCTGACCTTGGGCCCCAGCCCCATATCATGCACCATCGGGCTCCACTTTGCTTTTTCCCGGTAAAAACATTAGTAAAATCACCTTCAAACTTAAAACATTGAATATAGCAGTAAATATAATTAGCATGCACTTTAAAGTATGTTCCACAGTAGCCCTTATGACCCGACTGCTAATTAAATAAACAAAAACAGAAAGGTCATGACAGGGCCGGCTTTAGCGCTGATGCGAAAGTATTTTTTGGCGCCACACTAATAACCTCTTTCTCTGTAAATACCTTTACTACCACCTTCCAACAGTGCCCCTCATCCCTCCATGGCCCCCCTAGTGACCTCCTCCTCAGATTGCCTCACGCCACAAGTGCCCCTCATCTCCCCATAGCCCCTCCCCCTCTCATGACCTCCTCCTTGGACTCCCTCACTGCCACCATCCACCAGTGCCCCTTATCTCTCTGTAGCTTCTCCCCCTCATGACCTCCTCCTCAGACTCCCTCACTACCACCCTCCACCAGTGCTCCTCATCTCACCCTAGCTCCCCCTCCACACCATGACCTCTTCCTCGGATTCCCTCACTGTCACCCAGGGCACAAGTCCTAAAAAAAGAAGTGGGGGGACGCTGACGTCACAACAGCAAGTGATGTCACGAAAGGTGGCTTGCACCATCAGACTCATTGCCTCCCCTCGCTCACCCCTTAGATGCCATTGCATCAGAGAAGCCAGCGCGTGAGCAGCGTTCTGAATGAGCTCCGATCTCGCCCCAGAGAGGCCAAAGAGTAAATGTGTGGTTCCATTTGCTCCAGTAATCGAGCTCTCATTAAAATAAGTGAGGGGACGCCATCCACCCGCCTGGTACCCCGACTCGAGCCCTGAAGTCACCCTCCACCAGTGCCCCTCATCGCTCCACATCCCCTCCAACTACCTCCTCCTCAGATTCCCTCACTGCCACCCTCCGCCAGTGCCCCTCATCGCTCCGTAGCCCCTCTCTCATATGCATTTGTTGTTTAGTGCTACTCATATCAGTGTAGTGTGTCAGCACTTTACACCACAAACACATTATACAGAGACAATGAATCATACAAGTATGTAAATCAGTCTACAGAGAATGTCACATAAGCCAATGAGGATTACAAGGTGTAGGAATCACACGTCATCCATACTGGTGGGCAGTATATTTTGAGAGGGTTTGGTCTGGGGAAACACAACCTTAGGATTTAAAAGAGTATTCCATGGGGTCAGCTTTACTGATAAAAATGTATCTCTGCCCAAACATACTCATTTTAGCAACATTAGAATGATGAAAGACTGAGGAAGTTCTAACTATATCACAAAACAAAAAAACTATACCATTCATGTCACTCTTTGGTGACAGTTCATTGGTCGCTGTCCTATGTTAGGATTGTAACTTCTGAACTGCAAGTAACGCAAGGTTCTCTGTAACAAAGGCAGTAACCCACTGAGTTTCCAAACAAAATACAGTTCATCTGCATTTAAAAACTACTAACAGACAAATTATTTCTCTCCAGCGGATCATTAATCACCAGCGTTATTGGGACATTTGTTATTGTGTTTGTCTGATTGTTCTGCATCAGCCATGATAATGATAAAAACTGTTTAAGGGCACACGAAGTACGTGTCCTGCTGGGCCTGCGCATATTTTTGAAAGAAGTATAAATAGTCACACATTCTCTTACCTACTACTCCATTAGTTAAACTTTGTGTCACAGCCTGATGTGATAAGCAGCTGCAGGGGTCAGGAAAGGTGGTTAGGAATAAACAAACTTCTTTTCTCCTGCGCTGCATAAAACGAATTATCCACGCAGCAGACTGACTCACTGCCCCAAGCCACAATCGGTCCTCACGAGAGTGCGTGCGTAGTGGTGAAGCGCGTGACGCGTCACCGCTACGTTCTCATCGCGAGGGCCGGGCAAAAATGTAGCCCAGGGCCGTCATTGGTAGCGCTGGTGCGCGCTCCAAGATTGACGGCCCTGGAGCAGGCTGGGATGGGACCAACAAGTTACAACACGTGGCTCTTAATAATGCAAACAAGTGTACTCCCCAGACAAGGGTCACTGGGTGAGTAGGCATTCATTGCTTGGTGGTTGAGGGGCAAGAATATATTTTTAAAATATGATACAAATGTCCCGTAATAAAGCGTTTGATATTAAATTGTGAATGTCTGACTCAGATGTGCTCGCTTGAAAATCGTGATGGTGGAACTTCTCCCTCCTTCAAGGTGACATTGGTGTGGTATCTGTGGAGGAGTCATCGACTAGTAATGTCTGTCTGTCTGTAACAGCGTCTAGAGCAGTGGCTTACAGAGTGTAACTACAAATGATTCAATCCCACCTTATAGTAAAAAACCTATATCAACCAAGAAGGGTCAAGAAGTTGACAAATACGAAACAGAATGCTATTTTGCAGTGTTCATGATACAGCACCTCATGTCTGTAATTTAGTCACTATGAATTGCCATGTCATAATAAATTACATTCTACCCATTTAGTTAGAAATATGCACTTCAAAATTAACCAAGTGTACCATTGGCAAAAGCAGGGTCTTGCAGATAAGTCATTGCACCACATTGGCTGCTCTAAAGGTTTGGCTCATTCGTTGCACGGAATCACATTCGATCATGTTTTTAAACAGGGCAACCCGGCCGCGCGCGCCGTTGCAGCCGCGGCGGATTTCATGATTTATTTAGTGACACTGTGTCCCTAAACAAATGATAAAGGCCGCCGCAGCCGCAACGGATGCCGCCCTAAATATAGTGCCGCCTGGGGCGGTCCGCCCCCACCGCCCCCCCCTAGCTACGCGCCTGGCCCTTCCGCCATCAGATGCGTCACGCATCTGTTTATCCTTGCGCCACGATGCGCTGCATTGTAAATGCGGCGCATCTATTGTGGCGCAAGGGTAAACTTGCGTGACGCATCTTCCCTGGCGCATCCATGCTGATTTGCAGGGATGCGCCAGGGAACATAAATCTGCCCCTATGTTTTTTTGACGCTAAACCCGATTAACTGACATTGGTGGAAAGGGTTAAACGACAAAAATTAACTCAGCCTTCCTGCTTGTCTCAGGCACGCACCCTAGTGCCTTGGCGCTAGGGTGCGTGCCTTGTGCACGGTAGCTGAAACAGCATCGGCACTCGGAAGAGAGGCAGAGAGTGCCATTTCCCTGTGAATATTGTGCTCTCTCCCTGTCATGCAACGCTGTGTTGCGTCACAGCTTTCAGAATCGGGGCCAGAAGGGCTTATTTATGAGAGTCCTGCATTACTTTTGCACCACGTAAAGTGGTGCATCTGTGAGGCCTCCCTCTCATAAAGATTTATGAAGCCATGCAAACCCATCTTGTGTGGCTTTGAGTGGCCTCATAAATCATGAGTAAGGCGAACCAGTGCAAATTGCTGCGTTGCCTTACTCTGCGCCCAGGAGACGTTCAACGGGCATTGTGGTGGATTTTCCAATATAAAACCCATGGAAATTGACACAAATTGACAAATCCATATGCCTCCCCATATGTATAACGAGGAGAAATATGTTTATTTCTCCTCATTTGGTCCTCTTTCCATGTGTGTTGCATTCAGCAGCACACATAGAAAGAAGAAAACACCTCCTAAGATTGTTTTTGGGCAGGAAGGTGTACCTTTCTGCATAAAATCTATCCTGTATGCAATGGTGGCAACCTTGCATCATGGAGCAAGTGTGCCTACATTGGGGCTGGGCTGCCAAAACAGTGCCAGTGCAGGCAGAAAGGACAGGAGTGCACCGTATTGCTCAAATAGGGTGCATTCCTGCCCTTTCCCTTTGGCGTAGGGCTGCGCAGCAAGGTGCCTTGCTGCTCTGCCCTTTGCCAAAATGTCATAATTGGGGCCCTGAATTTCCACCCCCTTTTTGAATTAGAGTGTTCAAATCACACACATTTTGATGAATAAAATGAATAAACCACAGGCATAGATGCACAAAGTATTGCACATAAAACTCCACAGCTCCAGAATTCTGGAGCATAGCTTCTAAAATCAGTTCAATAAATTATTAGCTAAATATCTGTATAGCTGGAGACGAATGGAGCTTGGAGGGACTGGCTGTGTGACTCAGTGCAGTTGTATCAGCAGTCAGGCTGTGAGTCTGTCAGTATTTCATGTGCCATCCTTCTGAACCGGCTAGACAACCGAACTGTAATATGTTTTGTCTAAAAAAATAATATAAACACAATCCAAAACTTTCCAGTACACACTGGTTCTCATATGGCTACCTCCAGGTCCCAAAAGATCCCTATCACCTGGGGAGTCCCTAAGGGTTGTATATATAGTTCCTTCTCATCTTCAACCTTTACATGGAGTCGCTTGGTGCTACCCTCACAGATACCAGCATCGAGATTCATCAATATGCCGACGATACACAACTCTGCTTGAAAGTCTTCTCTGCTTCAGAAATCCAAAGCATCAAACACTGTTTGCACATCATCCAGATCTGTATTTCCAGAGCTCCCCTGAAGCTCACCTCAACCAAAACAGAATTTCTGTTATTTGCCAAGAGCTACAAACAAGAAACAGTACAAACCTACCTGAAGGACATGAACCTTGACGGCTTCAAATCTCAACTTTCAACCAATACCAGGACACTTGGTTTCCCCCTGGCAACACATTGCTAAGAAAACAAAGGCAGCCTGATGCCAGCTCTCTCTCCTGAAGAAAGTGAAACTGTTCCTCCCAAAAAGTGACTTCAGAAAAGCTGTTCAAGCTCTTGTATCTTTGCATCTGGATGGGGGTAGGGCCCTGTTCCATGACTTCCCAGAGTCCACACTAGACTCCATTAAGGCCATTCTACGTGCTGCAGCACATATCCACAGTCTGACAGAATATGATTAAATCACCTCCACACACTCCTCATGGAACTCCACTGGCTTCCCTTGCTGGCCAGCACCATCTTAAAACAAGCATTTACAATGCAATAGGTCTTGCATTCATGTGAAATTGAGCAATTGGCATTGTAAATGGCAATGCCTTTTATTTATGTTTTGGGTTTTAAAACATAAATAAAAGGCATTGTCATTTACAATACTAATAGCTTATACTCTTGCGAATGCAAAACCTATTGCATTGCAATAAAGGGTCTTTTTGACCGCTTGTTAGATTGTAAATATCAGAGGAAGAAACTGGCCTGCAACGTCTTCAAAGCAGTGATAAATAGTGCAGTGAAATAGATGTGTAAGTGTTGTAAATTACACAGACACAAAGTATGAAGTGAGAGTTACATATGATCTGAGCTATAAACACTAACAAAGCGCTTCAACACCTTTTGCTCTGTGATGACACTGTCGCGGCTCAGGAGGAAGAGCAGTAGGGGGGGCTATTTCCCCTCTGTGATTTGAGTGTGCAGTGTGGCATTGCGTAATGTCATTGCTATCTTTGGCCTAATAAAAAACACTCCAGCTGTAGTAGGGCCCTGGCTTCACCTCTTAGTGCAGGGTGGGCTGTGCTTTATGGCAGGCATGGAGGGAGGGATGGACTCGGCTGCAGCTCGGCACTCGTACAATGCCCCTGCTATTACTAGTGAGTGAGAGGCCCTGAAGTAATGATGGTGGTGATATCGGCGGTGGGGGTATTGGTATTGGTGGTGGTGGTATTGGTGGTGGTGGTATTGGTGGTGCTGTTATTGGTGGTAGTGGTGGTGGTGATATTGGTGGCGGTATTGGTATTGGTGGTGGTGGTATTGGTGGTGGTGGTATTGGTGGTAGTGGTGGTGGTGGGGGTGGTGGTGATATTGGTGGCAGTATTGATATTGGTGGTATTGGTGGTGGTGGTACTGGTATTGGTGGTGGTGGTATTGGTGGTGGTGGTATTGGTGGTGGCATTGGTGGTGGTATTGGTGATATTGGTGGTGGTGGTATTGATGGCGGGGTATTGGTGATGGTACTGGTGGTGGTGGTGGTATTGATGGTGGGATTGATGGTGCTGGTGGTGGTATTAGTGGTGGTATTGGTATTTGTTATTGGTGATGGTGGTGTTGGTATTGGTGGTGGTATTGGTATTGGTGGTGGTGGTGGTATTGGTATTGGTGATGGTGTTATTGATATTGGTGTTATTGCTGGTGGTGGTGGTATTGCTGGTATTGGTGGTGGTGGTGGTATTAGTGTGGTGGTATTAGTGGTAGTATTGTTGGTGGTATTGGTGGTGGTATTGGTGGTGGTATTGTATTGGTGGTGGTGTTGGTATTTGTTATTGGTGGTGTTGGTGTTGGTACTGGTGGTGGTATTGTTATTGGTGGTGGTGGTATTGGTATTGGTGGTGATGGTATTGGTGGTATTGCTGGTGGTGGTGGTATTGGTGGTGGTATTGTTGCTGGTGGTGGTGGTATTGGTGGTGGTGGTGGTGGTATTGGTGGTGGTGGTGGTGGTATTGGTATTGGTGGTGGTGGTATTGGTAGTGGTGGTATTGGTGGTAATGGTATTGGTGGTGGTTTAATTGGTGGTGGTATTGGTGGTGGTGGTATTGGTGGTGGTATTGGAGGTTGAATTGGTATTGGTGATGGTGGTGGTGGCGGTGGTATTGGGGATGGTGGTATTGGTGCGCCCTCGAGAAAGCCTGGAGAAGGGAACCCACGCCGGACAACAGGACCACCCTCAAGCTTGCCACCCGGAAACACCACCAACTGATCCGCATCGCCAAGAAGACGGCTTTCAAGAACCGACTGGACAACAACGCACACAACTGCAAGGAACTCTTCAATATCGTGAAAGAGCTCTCCAACCCCAACGCCGGAAGCAACGACATCGCCCCTTCGCAAGACCTCTGCAACTCCCTCGCCTCCTACTTCCACAACAAGATCGCGGACATACACAACAGCTTCAGCACCCATCCGACCCACGCCACGACCGCAGCAACGCCACCCACCACCACCCTCCGCGCCTGGACCCCGGTCAACACCGAAGACACCGTCCACACGATGAACTCCGTCCACTCCGGATCTCCGACCGACCCCTGCCCTCACCACGTCTTCAACAAAGCCGACGCTGTCATCGCACCCCACCTGCGGGACATCATCAACACCTCATTCGACACCGCCACCTTCCCCGAGAGCTGGAAGCACGCCGAACTCAGCGCTCTACTCAAGAAACCTACAGCAGACCCCACCGAACTCAAGAATTACCGCCCCATCTCTCTACTCCCGTTTCCAGCCAAAGTCATCGAGAAAACCGTCAACAAACAGCTGGCCGCCTTCCTCGAGACGAATGGATCCCTCGACCCATCGCAGTCCGGATTCCGTGCCAACCACAGCACCGAGACCGCCCTCATCGCCGCCACTGACGACATCCGAGCCCTGATGGACAACGGGGAAACAGCGGCCCTCATCCTCCTAGACCTCTCCGCGGCTTTCGACACGGTCTGCCACCGCACCCTAGTACAGCGCCTCAGCAACGTCGGAATCCAGGAGAAGGCGCTGGAATGGATCGTCTCCTTTCTCGACGGAAGAACACAAAGAGTCCGCCTACCACCATACAAGTCAGAGGCCACCGAAGTCATCTGCGGCGTCCCTCAGGGATCCTCACTGAGCCCGACTCTCTTCAACGTCTACATGAGCCCTCTCGCGGCCATCGCACGCCAACACAACCTCAACATAATCTCCTACGCCGACGACACCCAGCTGATCCTCTCCCTGACCAACGACGACTCCGCCGCCGCCAGAGCCAACCTGCACGAAGGGATGAGAGAGGTAGCCGAGTGGATGACGACGAGCCGCCTGAAGCTGAACTCAGATAAGACGGAGGTCCTCATCCTGGGCTCCTCGCCCTCCGCCTGGGACGACTCCTGGTGGCCCCCCGCCCTGGGCACCGCACCCAAACCGACAAACCACGCACGCAACCTGGGTTTCATCCTGGACTCCTCCCTCTCCATGACCAGGCAAGTCAACGCCGTCTCCTCATCGTGCTTCAACATCCTGCGCATGCTTCGGAAGATCTTCTGGTGGATCCCCACAGAGACCAGGAAGACCGTCACCCAGGCCCTCTTCACCAGCCGACTGGACTACGGCAACGCACTCTATGCCGGAACCACCGCCAAGATCCAGAAGAGGCTCCAGCGCATCCAGAACGCCTCAGCCAGACTCATCCTCGACATCCCACGTCACAGCCACATCTCCGGACATCTAAGAGACCTGCACTGGCTCCCGGTCAACAAGAGAATCACCTTCCGCCTCCTTACCCACGCACACAAAGCTCTCCACGACCAAGGCCCGAGCTACCTCAACAGCCGAATCAACTTCTACGCTCCCAAACGCCACCTCCGATCCGCCAGCCACGCCCTCGCCACCGTCCCACGCATCCGCAGAACCACTGCTGGAGGAAGGTCCTTCTCCTACCTGGCCGCCAAGACCTGGAACTCCCTCCCGGCCGACCTGCGCCTGACCCAAGACCACCTCTCCTTCAGGAAGAAGCTCAAGACCTGGCTGTTCGAGCAGTAGCGGCACCCCCCCCCCCCAAGCGCCTCGAGACCCTACGGGTAGGTAGCGCGCTCTATAAATTTCTTTGATTGATTGATTGATTGGTGTTGGTGGTGTTCATGGTGGCGGTGGTATTGGTGGTGGTGGTATTGGTGGTGGTATTGGTGGTGGTGGTATTGGTGGTGGTATTGGAGGTGGAATTGGTATTGGTGGTGGTATTGGTGGTGGAATTGGTGTTGATATTGGTGGTGGCGGTGGTATTGGTGGTGGTGGTGGTATTGGTGGTGGTATTAGTGGTGGTGATAGTATTGGTGGTATTGGTGGTGGTATTGGTGGTGGTGGAGGTGGTGGTATTGATGGTGGTGGTGGTATTGGTGGTGGTGGTGGTATTGTGGTGGTATTGGAGGTGGTGGTGGTATTGGTTGTGGTATTGGTGGGGGTATTAGTGGTGGTGGTATTGGTGGTGGTGGTATTGGTGGTGGTGGTGATGGAATTAGTGGTGGTGGTAGTATTAGTAGTGGTATTGTGGTGGTATTGGTGATGGTGGTGGTATTGTATTGGTGGTGGTATTTGTTATTGGCGGTGGTGGTATTGGTGATGGTGGTGGTATTGGTGGTGGTGGTATTAGTTCTGGTATTGGTGGTGGCATTGGTGGTGGTGGTGGTGGTATTGGTGGTGGTATTGGTGGTGGGGGTATTGGTAGTGGTGGTATTGGTATTGGTTGTATTGGTGGTGGTGGTGGTATTGGTGGTGGTGGTGGTAATGATGGTGGTGGTCTTGTGGTGGGATTGGTGGTGGTTTTATTGGTGGTGGTATTGGTGGTGGTGGTGGTATTGGTGGGGATGGTGGTATTGGTGTGGTGGTATTGGTGGTGGTATTGGTGGTTTGGTGGTGATATTGGTGGTGGAATTGGTATTGGTGGTGAAATTGGTATTGGTGGCGATATTGTTGGTAATATTGGTGGTGGTATTGGTGGTGGTGGAGGTGGTGGTATTGATGGTGGTGGTGGTATTGTGGTGGTACTGGTGGTGGTGGTATTGGTGGTGGTGGTGGCATTGGTGATTGCATTGGTGGTATTGTTGGTGGTATTGGTGGTGGTATTGGCGGTGGTGGTATTGGCGGTGGTGCTATTGGTAGTGGTGATGGTGGTGTTGTTGTTAATGAAACAGGCTTTTGAAAACAACCTATCAGGTGGCTTTAGTACAGATGACATGAAACATAGATGTGCTGTTGTCAGCTTCAGCTCATTAGCACAGGATTATGTGCTACCTGGAATTCACATGAATTAATCCGCTAATCATTTCTAAATCCATTTTACTTGGGGAGGGGGTTGAAACAGATGCAGATTATACTGGGTCAAAGTGATTGAAAGTAGACAAAACTGTTTCAGGGGCGGCCGTGCTGCTTAGAAAAACACAAGCAGAAGCAGCGCATGTCCGGCCTGCAGTAAGAGAAACTCAATAAAGTAAATAGGGTTGACAGACTAAATATGTGGGCATTTGGGGCATGAGAGAAATATAAGTGAGCTGCCAAAGACAGAACACACAAAAATATTTTGCTGATGTAATGGAAGTTTCTGCAGGAAGTTAAAGTGCATGCAGCGCACTCTTTTTTTCAAATCAAACGTAATTGACAAGAATGATAACTTTCTCCCAAAAAAGTAGGAACTGTTCATCAAATGTTTAGACAGGTGGTAACAATAAGAGCAAAGTGCCCTGTGAGAAAAAGCCTCACTAGTTGTTAGTTTAAGCATACTACGACAACCCTATTGTATCTCATAAGCGGAGTTTATTTATTTATGTATGTTCAAATGAAAACTATTACGCCCATCTATTTATTGAAAACAAAACCAATACATCTCTGTTGACGTTTTTCTCTATATACGCAATAGAAATGACATTGATTTCAGCACCATAAAGAAGCAGATTAACAACAAAAATGTTGTTAACTTCTGAAGACCGCCAAGGTGATATAAATCACTTCTGGCAGAAAATGAACATGTCTGCATTCTGAGTGTGTGGGTAGGGTGAAAGTGTGTGAGTGGGTTGGGGGGCGGGGGTGTCACAGGTGAATTTTAATTTTGACATATCAAGAGCATTAAAAATAAAATCCTGAAACTCGAACAGGGGCTGAAGTCTACATGCAACGGAAACGGGCACTCCTTTGCTCAGAAACGGACTGTGCCATGTGAAGGGGGCACCCACCGTCTCCGAGAACAGCTCACATTTCGGAGACATTTTTGTTTCCACACCTCTGATTCCTGCCTAAAGCTCTGTCAATCTTTGCTCTGCCATTTGGGAAGCTGTGCCCGAGGACGATGCTCTGTCCTCTCCACACACACTTACTACCCTTGAAATGATGTAGCGCCCCACAAATGACACCATGTCGCCGTATTGCGGCTTCCCTGGCACGCTAAGGAGTGGAAAGAAGGAACACCTTGCTCGGAGCCTCCTGCCTTCACATTCCTTTGCTTTCTGCACTAAAGACATTTTAACAAATAAATATTTGCTTGCACGCTGGCTCAGGCTCGACCTAAAAATAGCATAATCATTTGCAAAGCCATAATGACTGGCCCCCCTCTATGTGACTAGTTCACCATCTCTTGTGGCTTTAACAAACCCACAACTGGGGATCCTTTAGACTGCAGATTAAGAAGTATATACAAAAATCAAAAACATGGCAGTAGGCCTTTTCCATCTATGCAGCCATGACTTGGAAAACATTCCTGTATCCATCAGGACTTCCTCAAACCTTCCTCAGCTCAGGAAAGAGTTGAAGATGCACTGCCTTAAAGAACAGTACATTACAAAGCAGCAACAGTTCAACTCCCTTGTTGACTCTATCTTTGACTGTGACCATATCCCACTCTCCACTTTCATATCTACAAGTGGGCTCACTGTTATGTCTTCCACACCTTCCCTTACTTCCACCCTTACCATGCCTGGGCTTCAAATCAATCTATCTATCTATCTATCTATCTATCTATCTATCTATCTATCTATCTATCTATCTATCTATCTATCTATCTATCTATCTATCTATCTATCTATCTATCTATCTATCTATCTATCTATCTATCTATCTATCTATCTATCTATCTATCTATCTATCTATCTATCTATCTATCTATCTATCTATCTATCTATCTATCTATCTATCTATCTATCTTTCTAAGATTATAAATTGGGGTGGATGGTAGTCCAGCACAAATAATAATGTTAATATTCTTGTTAGTTCCAGCAGAGGCTTCAATAATTAAAACTTGAGCTCAACCCCTGGTTGCTATGGTACAGAACAGACAGACTTAACTGAATCTGTAAAGCATTTAGAAGTACCCTAACACATAAAAAGTCCAGAACAATAAAAGCCCCACTCCAATTCATATAAATAGAGACTAGTTTAGCGAACAAATTGATATTGAAACAAAAAATAATCCAATAAGTGGAACCGGAGAGATGTATTTGTAAAGTTTTAAATAAAAGTAGTGCCACAAAGTGCCAACTATTGCAACTGGTCGTGCTAGACCGAATCAAAGTCAAAAGTTAAGGCTGATTGCAATACAAGTCAAATACAGGTATTAAGTTTGTCCTGGTGGAAAGTTTACCTTCTGACTTAGAAACTTCTAAAGAGAAAAAATGGTTGAGGAAAGGTCGTCAGCCGGGAAAACTGAGGGGCATATTTACATGTACTGACGCATCGGCATAGATGCATGAGATTTCTTTCGCCTGCCGCAAATGCCCTAATGACGCACTGGATTCGCTGTATTTACAATACAGTGCTCCATGGCGCAAGGATTCATGGATCAGTCGGAAATTCTGACGAATCTTTTGGTGCTAAAATGACACATTGCCGGAGTTGTTCCTAAGACTGATGCAACTACAGCAATGCATTAGAACACAGAGGCGAGTCCTATGTAACAAGCTCTGCGTCAATAATTATGCCTGGGTAGGGATTTTGTCACAGTCAAGTCATAGAGTGGCGCAGTGAAAAGTTGTCAATTGCACTGCATCAGGTCTGCATGAGTTTTAACGTGGGAACGCCTACCCTGCATACATTATACCTGGTGCAGGTATAATATGACGCAGTCTTCTACAACCTGACTCATTGGGTCCAATGCATCAGTTTTTAAATATGGAGCAGTGTGAGGCACTGATTGTGCCCCTAGTGTGTCAAAAAAAGGACACTGCGGCTGTGTTAGCTCCTTGTAAATATGGCAATGAATCTGAAGTGGGGCACATTGACGGCAGATTGCTGGGGGTCCTTCAGAAAGTGGGCTTCTTGATGCTTTTGTATCTTTTGTGCACCTGTAACTTAAGAGGAGGTCAGCCAACTGAAACTTGGTGTCCACCTCTTGTCCTGGGTACTATTAGGAGCATATCCCACCCTTAGGGTTCTCTTCATATGTCGCAACAGCAGGTGTAGTCCTTCTTTTGTCTTCCACAGGTCCAGTAGTATTCTGGAGTCTGAATGACTGGCCTGTGGGTGGGGCCTGTGGGTGGGGATGACTCCTGGCTCCTCCCTAACCAATAGGAAAATAGTTTCCAGGGCAACCCTACCCAATTTTGCAGCAGTTCCTGTTTGCCTGGCAACAAACAGTCCTACACTGCACTTCTCCACCCAAAACGAATATGGCAGAAACTTTCTTTACCTGTGCATAGCTCCCTCCCTATGCTCACCCAGAGGTGTGGTTATGGGCAAACCCTCCCTCACGTCAATCTAAACCAGTTCTGGGGAAGCTCTCCCTCCTTCTGGGTTCGCAGCCAGCCTGACTAGGAAGACAAAATGTAGGTAGGCCCAGGTGTGTTCTATATATGCCAGTGACAGTGTAATAAACATCCTTTGAAGATAATTAAGTTACTGAGCACTGCCCATATGGTCATCCTGTCAGAGGAAAAAATCACCTCCTAACTCACAAGGCCTTTGTATCAGTCTTTGAGCAAGATCATACCTCATCAAGGTGTAATTCAACACTTGGAAGCTCATGCAAAAGGGCTTTGAGACACTTTAGGTAGACAAGGTGACTTTTAAAAAGTAACTTTTGTAGAATATTTGTTACAAATCCGACTTTACAGATAAATTGGATTATTATTTTAAAAATATTAAATATTTTAAAAAATCCAAGATTTTTCTCATCTAGCCAAAGTGTGGTAGAAACCAAGGGGGACTGAGTAGAAAATATTCTTGTAAACAACAGACTACACAGAGCTTTGGATGAAAATTAATATAGGAATTCCGCAGAGTTAGATAATTTCCTGCTCTTCTGGAAATAGCAAAGAAAAGTAGGATTACATTGTTTAGCTGACAAGTCCAAAGCTTCTATAGCAGAAATTAATTTAAATAGGAACAACATATAATCCCATGTTGAGTTTGGCATATAAATCTTTAAGCACAAACACATTTTCATTCCGTTACAAGTATAACTTTAGCAACAAGTCCAAATCACACTCTAGGAGGCCCATTAGGATTGCGGGTGGAAATACGTCCGCCCGCCACCCTAGCGGTGCTGGGACTGGCTGCCAGTGGTGCGGCAGACCCGCACCGGCGATTAGGATGCCACCGCCACCGTGGCGGTGGCATCCTCCATTCCCAGCATTGTGGCGGGTGGTGCTGTGAGCACCGTCCGCCACAATGCTGGGAATGCACTGCGTGCATTGTCATGCACAAGGTGACAGGCACCGCGAGGTGCCTGCCACCATGTCCATGACCATGCAGGGGGGTACCATAGGTCCCCCCCTGTGCACCCCCCAATACCCTGGGGGCCCGCAACGGGCCCCTAGAAGAGAATTCTGCATGCCTTTCCGTGGCGGCAATGAGGCATGTTTCCGCTCCGATGCTAATATGGATGGCGGTGTCTAGCAGACACCGCCACCATGTTAAACCCTTTCTGCCCGGTCGACTTGTTGACCGGGCAGTAAAGCGGCAGACGGTCTTCCCGTCTGCTGTGGTAACCCCGCCATACTAATATGGCGGGGGGTAAATGGGTGGCGGGCAGGGAAGGATGTAGGGCGGATCGCCTCCGCCATGCGGGCGGAGGTGATCCGTCCTACATCCTAATGGGCCTCGAGGTATTACCCATTCCGGGGAGATCGGTTACTCTAGTGTGAGGAAAAGCCAGTCCATTACAAGTTGGATTCTGTTACTTTATAAATGAGGAATTACCAGAAAAATCACATAGGGATTGTTTCTGCTTTCAGAAGCTGAAATCTTGTGAAAATAAACTAGAACTGTAGCAACACTGTGGACCTTATAGTTTAGATGGGGCCTTTAATTGCTGTACCAGCCCCATGGGAATTAACAGGCCACTTGTATGGAGGGCCATATTGTTGAATATTTGAGAGGGAGAGAGGCAAAAAGTCTGAGGGAAGAACACCCTTAGGTTAATGGGTCTAACACAGCTGTTATGTATGTACATGGATGCATTCCTAATTGAGAAAGCCTTACTGACATAACAACTTGTAATCCTCCTTAATACACTGAGGTGATTAGTGTTGGAATTCTTGCATGGGGGTCAGCAACATAATCCTTCCTGATGTCTAGTCTATTACAACACTAATAATTTGACTGCACTGCTCTGGATATTTTTCATGCTCTTATTACACTACCTATTTGTTTGTACTGTATATGATCCTAGCAGAAAAGTAAAGAATATTTTTTATTATGTCTTTACAAGAGAACATGTGTTACTTTGGATCCATAGTTGAAGGGTGACAAACTTGGTTGTTGAGTTACAATGCTGTCTGTTCTAGGAGTGATGGTAGTATGCCTTTGATTGATCCACATTACCTCACATTGTTTAATATGTTAGAGCTAGAATCAGGACTTCTCTTGATGAACCTATTGGAAACATTTAAATCAGGCTATCCTCATCTTACCATCCGGGGCAAAGTTCTCGTTAATCTATTCACAAACCCTGAGCCCCTTCCCTGTTTCTCAAAGAACAGCAAGAACACAAAAAATTGTATTCATAGGGCATCTCTGGTCTGTCGAGACAAATTGTTAGATATCATTTGTCTAATAATATATTTTTAAATGGCTAAACATACACAAAATATGTGAATGCTGAAACAGATCCTTCAGAGTAGGTTAATTAGATACAAAGAGTGATGTGTTATCGAGGCAATTCTAATACATAGACTTCAGAAAAAAGATGGAACCTTGATATCAGGGATTTATGACTACAGGCCACAGAATTTTGGTGAGATCTGAATTGCAATGCGTCGAAATGACATATATCTTCCTTACTGGCAAATTGATGCTATTGTCTGTGGGACTGGCAAATAGGTAATCCTAAATAGGCTTCCTATAGATTTAGATGCAGCAAACAGGCCTGAGGTTGAAGTACGATTGCTGATATATGCATTAGTCTCCATTTTGAAATGACACTAACGAACAAATGCATCCAAATGTTCTAGGATGATTACAGATTATAAATATTTCTTTTTATTTTTAACAAGAAAAAAGCTGCACAAAAATCCATTTGAATATAGATGATTGAATTCTCTAGACCTTTTGGAGAGAATAAAAAAATTATGAGACCTTTTCGCTGTTTCGCCAAAGGTGAAAGATAAAATTAAATTGAGAAAAAGCTTTGACTAGGAGCCGACAAAGCATTATTTTCAAAATCCTAAATGGTTAAAAGTTTCCAAGTGAAAGAGAAATAGAGAGGCAAATTGTTTGTAAAAAAAAGAAGAATCCTATCCCAAATCTGATGAGGAACAGGTGTTAAACTGCACTGTCAGCACACCACTTGATTGAGACCTTTTGAATTGTTGCCAGAAGGACCTGCGTCCAGTGGCATAGCGTGAACGGGGCCAGAGGAGAGGTTGTCCAAGGCGCAAAATTGGTAGCAACATTCTTAGGGGTGTAGGTACATTCTTAGGGGTGCAACATTTTAAAAGACAAGTGGAAGGATACTTGCCTTGCCCCGGGCACTGGCAACCCATGCTACGCCACTGCATGCGTCATTGGAGATAAAAGGTAGGTCTTTGTTGAAGTATGTGAGTCAACTTCTACTGAGAAAGCAGTATTGGGACTCATTGTACTTTGAATGTTGAGAGACCTCTGCCTCTATAATTTCGGGACTACATTCTAGTTCCATAAGTTCTCCAGAAAAAGGATTAGACTACATCAACAGATATGAACACTGTTACATATTTAGATATGTATCTTATGAAATCCTCCCCAAATAAAATAATAGACTTTCAGCTGCTCGATCAGCTTCAGTGGAGGCCAACTTGGCTAACCTGGGGTCAATATTGATTAACAACCTTCCATCTTTATTATGAAGTGCCTGTATTAGAATTGCCTAGATAAAACATCACTTTTTGTACCTAATTAACCAACTCTGAAGGATCTTTTTCAGTATTCATATATTTGTATGTTTAGCCATCAAAAAATATATTATTGAACCAACTATATCTAACAGTTTGTCTGGACAGAACAGCAATGCACTAAAAGTACCCTTTTTTGTGTTCTTGCTGTTTTTCTTAGAAAAAGTAGAGGGTCTCAGGGTTTATGATTGGATTAACTAGAACCTCATCTGGCATTGTAAGTTGAGGATATGCTGATTTCAATGTTTCTAACAGGTTCATCAAGAGAAGTCCTAGTTCCAATTCTGACATAATTAACAATGTGAGGTTATGCAGATCAAGCAGAGGCATGCTACCACCACACCTGAAACAGCCAGCTTTGTAACTCAACAACCAAGGTTGTCAGCCCTCAACTATGGATCCAAAGTAACACAAGGCCCGATTCACAGAACTAACTTAAGACAAAATCCTAAACGTACTACCATTTTGGTATTCACAGAAGGCACTTACTCATCAATGAGTAAGTGCCTTCTGTGAATACCAAAATGAGTAACTCACTCATTTTGACTAACTTCTTCATTTTGAGTAACTTACTCCTTTTGGTATTCACAGAAGGCACTTACTCACTGATGAGTAAGTGCCTTCTGTGAATACCAAAATGAGTAAGTGCCTTCTGTGAATACCAAAATGAGGAAGTGCCTTCTCTGAATACCAAAAGGGTAGTAAGTTTAGGATTTTGTCTTAAGTTAGTTCTGCAAATCGGGCCCACAGTTTCTCTTGTAAGGACATTTTATGTAGGCAGAATGTTTATAATTAGCATATTTTTGTAGGTTAGCCTTATTACATTTTGCAAGAGTCTCATAAGGAGGTTATTGAGATCTACTACTTTCAGTAAACTGGGTCTGTGCAACAAAAACGCACCATAACATTTCCCTAATATCTTGGACACTAGCTTTCATAGATGCTGAAATAGCATTGACATCTAAAACTACTACAGAGCTGTCAATGAAATTATGTAAATTTTATTGTACTGCATTCTCACTTTGATCGTCTGTGTGATAATTGGAAATTAATGAAGCACCTTCTACAGAACAAATCAATGCTCTATAATAGTTTTATCCCACCAAACTGTAAAACCTTGAAAGAGAAACTGAACGCCAATAAATTTGCATCAATCAAAAAAGTATCCGATGGAAGAGGAGAGCTATGTGCGGATATGACCGTGACTGAGAAAAGAGGTTGAGAATATTCAGGGAGCATGTTAGACAAGTCTGCATCATGAGAGAAGAAAGATGAAAGGGTTCCTCAGAGGGATGCATTTTGTGAAGTATGGTAGACTTGGCTTGTCAACCATTAAGCCCATAGAAACCAGCGGCACCAGGGTAAACATGGAGGGAAGCTGTGAAGCTGCAGTCCGCTTCAGGAAAACATTAAATAAACTGTGATTCTTTGTTTTGATATTCCGCTTACTACATCAAATAGAAAGGAATAGCTAATTAATGGCACAAACATTTTTTATTTACTTTTCTGCTACACAGAACATTCAAATAGATAGCGTAATAAAGTGGGTCATTAATTGGGGTGAATGTCCACCACAAGGAATAAGACCACAAAGCTATCAGGGTTAAACACAGTTTTAGTAAAGTAAACCTGGGCTTTATCCCCTGGTACCTATGGCACCGATCAGAGAGAAAACTTAGGAAAATGTGTAAATTATTTAGCAGAAACAAAACAATTAAAACATATACATACAAGATAATAAAAGTCACACAAATGATTCATAAAACAGAAATATAATTCATGAGTAAAATGGCACCAAAATAACAAAAATTCACTAAAGGGGACAGGAGATTTGATTTTTTAATAATTTAAGGCAGCTCCAAGAAAAAGTAAAGTGCCAATCAGTAGTCATTGTTCACGGTTGACTGGGACCTAGGCACAGTTTCAGGGCAACCACAATGGAGCAGGGTTTATTTACACCAGGCAGTTCACACCAGTCAAAGATTTTATCTTCTGACTTACTCTCTGAAATGTAAGTCAAAATTTCCATTTTGGTAAGGTTACTAGCTGAATCTGACACAGCCCTCTCAAAGCCAGCTAGCTGCTGGATGAAGTCTTGTAGGTTTCACTAGCCAGTGGGTAGAGGTGATTCCTAGACAGTCCCTAACCAATGAAAAGAATGTTCTTAGGAGAAACCTACTTTGTATTACTGCATGCTATCCCACAGTGCACGATTTTGAGGCAAATCCAGCATAGTTGATTCTTTCTGACCCTGAAGAGGACTTATGTGTCAGCCAAGGGTGTGCTTAAGGGAAAGAGTAGTCCCCTTCTTGTTAGCTACATCAAATTGGTCATAAGACCAGCTCCCTTATCCAGTCCTCTGCGGCAAAAGGACGTGTGGTGAATGTTGCTGTGGGCATTCCACCACAACACCCACTGCTTTTGACGGGTCAGCACTCAAAATATGGTAATTATGTCAAAAAGGCCAAATTTATATTTGGGCATATATCCTTGTCCTTTCCACAACACAAGTATTCATAACAATTGAAAATCATGCATGTAACAAATATGTAACAGAGGAGTTTCTTTGTTCAATGGTTCTTTATTCGTTTTTGTCTCTTTTTTAAAACCAAGCCAACAAACAGTAGCCACAGTAGGCAACGTAATATGTCCCACAAGGACTTCTTCAGGGTTCTGAATTATATGCAATTAACATTGGTCCTTCAAAGTGCTATTGCGTGGCGATGATCATGACGTTTAACATTCAATACAGTATGTGAATTCTCTTAATTGTATACGCCCAACATTAGTTCGTCAAAGTACTTTTGTATGAAGATATCCAAGGAGTTCAACATCCCATAAAGTGTTAAGATTGGAGTACAAATGCTCCTCGATGAACATGTGTGCGTGACGTCTGCTTCTGTAGATAATTAAATAATGATGAATTGCTACCTCTATGTGTGCTGCAGAATGCAGCAATCATAGAAGTAACAAATAGCCATTATGGATTGTTCATGTGCAGGAAGGGGCACCTTCCTGCACATAAACAATGATTCCCTGCAACACAGCCACCCTTGCACTGTTGTGCAAGTGCCTGCGTTGGTGATAGGCTGCTAATTTTAGCACCACAACTAGGGAAAACACAGGGGTGCACCGTATTGTAGTAAAAACAGCGCATCCCTGCATCTTGAAAATGTCAGAGTGCGGCGCTGACAAATTTGGCGTTGCTTGCTCCGACATTTTCCAGTAAATATGCCCCTTACTTGCTAATACATTGGGCAAGAGTGTATAATGGATGCAGGCTTCATATTCTCCTGTATTTTGGTTTTGTGGTCACTAGTTGATGTGAATACGCTGTTATATGTTGATCTTCATTATGACCACTACCCCTTTGAACGTTTTATTATATGTAGCTTGTTAAATACTCTCTTAGATTTCCCTGTGACTGTGACGTTAATTTATTATCAAATCATTCTGGTTTTTACTTTTTCGATCCTGCAATTATCATGTATTATTACATTTTTGAATTGATATCTTCTTTCATACTAGTTGTCTGCCTCCAGTTCATCAACCAGGTGGAGATTATTGTATGCCTGCTATCCTCAAGGGACTCAGACTAACATGGTACCCCTTGGTAGCTGGTTGCCATGGATCTGTACAACACAAATACAGGAAGATGCTCTTTTGAATGATTGTTTCCCTACAGAAGTTTGGAACAAGTTTGAACTTAAGTGAGTGGCCCTGAAGACCAACTCAGAGTTCAAAGTTTGAAAAAATATGGAAAAGAGGCAGGATTCCTTGCCTGCCTCCTTTGAAGCAACATGAAATATTATCCAGAACTTAGGTAAGTAGTGTCACTTTTACAGCCTTAATGGAGAAAAAAGAAGCATGCAGAGGATCTGCAATAATATAGTCCAGAGACTGAGTTCAGCCATCCCATGTAGTGTTATGAAGAGGATTTAACTGAAAACCTAGAAGGCCAGAGGTTTGCAACCACTGATCAGCCCAACTTATGATTGAACGCAAACCAACCCTTGACAAGTGTGGAGACAATGAGGAATCAAATAGTGCAGACTAGTCACTATGGGGCCGATTCACAGAACTAATCTGAGACAAAATCCTAAACGTACTACTTTTGGTATTCACAGAAGACATTTAGTAGTAGAAGACAAAATCTTAACTTTACTACTACTAAATGTCTTCTGTGAATACCAAAAGTAGTAAATCTAGGATTTTGTCTCAGATTAGTTCTGTGAATCGGCCCCAATGTGACAAAGTGTGGGTTGCCTCTAATCTCTCTTCCCTCCTTCACAATTCCCTTCTGCTGCATCCATTTGCCTCCATCCTAGAGTGCTGCTGATGACCAATCCCCGTACACCTGCCTCCTCCCTTGTCAGCTACTGTTGCACAGACTCTCCATGACCTCAGAAACACCACTCTGATGGTACCAACATCACCTCGGAAGGCCTCTTGACCTGGCACCCTTGCACCACACTATATCTCTGCTTTGATTTCACTCACCAAGCCACCACAAGCACACATCACGCCTTCAATCATCAGATGAGAATTGAGCAGGCAACAAGCCTTTTCTGCGCTGAAATGCCCACCCTACATACATTATACCTGACGCAGATATAATGTAGCACAGTGGTTTACAAGGTGACGCACCTGCTTAGATTTTTTAAATATGGCACAGTGTGCCACATTTTTTACGGCACGCAGCATCACATAAATTGACACAGCGGCGGCATAAGGGCCTCATAAATAAGACCCTGAATGTTTAATAAGTATCTGCAGAGTCTTACTCAGGATTGATTGAAATGTAATCTGAATTGCCATGGTTACTGAGGGCCTCATCTACTCAGTGCGCCCTCCTTGTGAGACCATGGATGCGCTGTATTTACTGTACGGTGCTCCATGTTGCAAGGATTGACAGATATGTCAGGAATCCTGACGTATCTGTCAGAGCAAAAATGGCACACTGCTAGAGTGTGTCTGGAAACAGATGCAACTCCAGCAATGTGTCATTTTACATGGGACAAACCCCATGTCAAAAGGCCTGCATCACCCCTTACGCTTGCTTCAAGCAGGCGTAAGGATTTGACGTAGCAAGGCCGTTGAAATGTGTCGCATTGAAATCTCGTAGATTTCACTGCAACACTTCTATGAGGCTTTTCTGCACCAGAACGCCCACCAGGCATATATTATATCTGACACAGGCATAATGTAGCGCAGGGGTTTACAAAGTGACGCATCTGCCTAGATGTGTCACTTTTTAAATATGGCCCTGTGTGGTGCATTTTCTATGCAGCTGCAGCATCACACAAAGAGACTCAACATAAATAAGGCCCTAAGTATTCATACTTGCATTCATTTCATCTTGTCTCAAAAACAATTAGCACTGCCTGCACCTTTTGATTATTATGATTCATACCTGGGCTTACTGAGCCTACATGTTCTATTTCAAAGCCAGCCTTTCACAGCAAGCTTTGACTGTGTGACCACACTCCCCGACAAAATTCGAAGCTTTAAAAAACAGTACTTGGCAAATGACCTCCCAGTGGAATCAGATGTCTGTGTTTCCATGGTCAACAGCAAACCCTTGCCACTGGACTCCTTGATTGCTATTGAGTTCCACACACCCCAGAGAATTGGCCTAATAATATAACTTTAACTTTCTCTCTTAAGATGGACAAACCAGAAGGGGTTATAGCTGTGATTGACCTCTATGAAAACCATAATAAGAATCAATGTAAAGAACAAAAAGACAAGTGATCAGTCCTCTTCAAGCAGCAACTTCTCACCCTGTACATACACACAATATTAATCTTACTTAAGCCCTCCCAGTGAGATTGCCTGATTTTCCCTGAGAAGGGCTATACAATCCAGTACTGAGGAGGGCTCTGCACACAGTCAGCAGACACATTGCACTCCAAACTTGTTGATCAGCTCAAGCTTTGAGAAGCATAAATATTAATTTAGTCTTCATGATGAAATATGACTTCATCTGGTTGTTTGAAAACATTGAGGGATTGTTCACAATGGGCACTGCAAATGTGTTTTCTCTGATGGCAAGCTGGTTCAGAAATGGTTACAAATCATCTTGATGTCACTGAGTAGCCACCAGGCAACAGTAGCTCACCTGCCACCCCAATGCTTGCCCGTATATCTGGCATAGTGGAAGAAAGAGGGGTTTGAACCCAGTTAGTTCCATATTTGGCCTGTTGGTCTGGAAATGGTGCAGTTCAGTAAGTGACATGTTGTGCTGGCGCTAGAGGAGCGGTGCTTGAACAGGTAAGTCAATCAAATAATACCAGTGCAGTTAAAAATATGTTCGCCAAGTACCCCAGAGAAAATGGCGAGACATCTCAGGGCACAATGTTGCAATCTCTGCACATCTGAGAGTAGATGGGAAGGGGTGCACATGTAATAGTCAGAATATCTACTCATGGATAATGCAATGCTTGTTGAGTACATCTTTCACTGTGTTTAACAGTTACAGGAACCCGTTGTACGGAAAAACATAATTTTGTTGTGGTTCTCCCAATTTTCCCTGCCTGGCTTTACGACTCTGTGTACACATGCTTTTCTCCTTGAAATATTTACTTTGCATTGGTTTCACCTAATTGGTTTATTTATTTTTACTGTAGGGCTGCGCTGCAAACCATGCACTTGTGGAAGTTAACTATCATGGGCCAGATGTACGACAATTCCGTTTTGCGAGTGACAAATTGTGATTGTTTGCAACTCGCAAAACAAAATGTACTTAGGGAGTCATTAGGATGGCAGAAGGACCGCGACTGCCGGGCAGGCGGTGGCGGTCCTTCCGCCATCACACAGGAGAATCCCAATCTGTCCCCGGTGGATGGAAAGTCCGTCCCCCACGGTTCCCGGAAGGCGGGCCTTTTCCGGCTGCCTTGCAGAACCAAAACACAGGCCAGCATTACGGGGGTGCAGGGATTAGGATATCCTTTTCCGCCTGTCTTTTCGCGGCGGTCATCACACGCGAAAACACAGGTGGAGGCAGGATTCAGGGGTCCGTTGCGAGCCCCCTCTGTGTTGGGGGGTGCACTGGAGGGGGTACCCTTGGTACCCCCTGCATTTACCTGCACTGCATGGCAGGCACCGCGTGGTGCCTGCCAGGTAGTGAAGGGAAATGCACAGCTTGGCTTCTAAGCATTGCGTACGGTGCTGCAGCCAGCAGCACCGTCCGCAATGTTAAATGCCCTGGATGCGCCCACCAGTATGGCGAGCGCATCCTAATCGCAGTGGTGGGACCGCCGCACATCTGGCAGACGGACTGATGTCCAGTCGCCATCGTAATGAGCCCCTAAGAAACATTTTGTGATTCCCAATGCAGTCTCAAATGACCTGCAATATTCATGAGGCAGGTCGTAATTCACAACACATTGAGAATGGGCTTCAGTCACAGGGATGGTGACCTTCTGGGGATAGCAGACCCCCATGTCTGTATATGCTTTTTAAATGAAGCACCTTTTGTTTTTTTTTATTACAAAGGCAGCCCGTTTTCCTTGAAGAAAATGGGATGCATTTAAAAGAAAAAAATGAAGAATGCTCTTTTCATTTTTTAAGGGGACCACTGCCTGCTCTTACAAATATTTTCACAACCATTCACAAAGGGATCCCATTCCTGTTTGCGACTGGCTTACCACCTTAATAGGTGGTAACTGTAGTTGTTTTGCGACCATACATCTGGCCCCATATGAGGATAACAGTGTGTATTTACACCAATCACTTATAATACATACATATATTTTCAGGGAGCACCATTGTGCTCTTACTGGGCTGCAGTTTAAAAGCTCCGAAGTGGCACAAGACAAAGATAATTGTCTTAACAACAATATTTTTATATATTAGCTATGTCACCTCTAACGTGTACCTTGTAAAGTTACATGGTAGGGTGATTAATATAACTAAAAGTGATATACTAGATAGAAAAGATTATTCTTAATGTGAACAAGTTCCAAATAGTTGGTTTGACTATATTGGTGGATAAAATCACTTAGATTTAAGAACAGGAGTATGATAACATTGGGCCCGATTCACAGAATTAATCTGAGACAAAATCCTAAACTTACTACTTTTGGTATTCACAGAAGGCACTTACTACTTTTGGTATTCACAGAAGGCACTTACTACTTTTGGTATTCACAGAATGCACTTACTACTTTTGGTTAAACTTTCTACTTTTGGTATTCACAGAAGGCATTTAGTAGTAGTAAAGTTAGTTTACTACTACTAAATGCCTTCTGTGAATACCAAAAGTAGTAAGTTTAACCAAAAGTAGTAAGTTTAACCAAAAGTAGTAAGTGCATTCTGTGAATACCAAAAGTAGTAAGTTTAGGATTTTATCTCAGATTAGTTCTGTGAATCGGGCCCAGAGAAATTAAGTTAGATGTTTCATAACTTTAGTGGAAAGGTACATTTGGAGTATATACAATTTGCAACCTGAGAGTAAACTGATTTAGAACCATTCTGCTCCTGGAGGACAATGGATTGGCCTCTGATAACAGGAAGTTGGAGGTGATGGCATAAAATAGTGCCAAGTTACCAAGGATTAGCAACTGGGGAGGGAGACAGGACAGTTGGTAGAGCAAAGGACAACTTTCACAGTTGTTCCGGAAATGCAAAGTGGGACTGTTAGGAATTGCCACCATTCATTCCCAAAGCCATCTTAGACTTTTGGGCAATAGGCCAGCAATAGGCCAGCAATAGGCCAGCAGATGGGGAAACAAGTCTGTGCACTGACAGTCGAGATTCATCTCATCGCTATAGGCAAGCGATATGCGGATGTGTCCGAGCTCCTACAGGTGCAGATGGTGAGAGCCATCTTGGTTGATGGACTCTGCTTAGTTTGCAGTAAACCAACCCTTACTTCAGAGGAGCCACTGGCAAGATCTCTCCTCTAAAGTCATTGTACCTTTGTTAAGCGGTTGTTATGTTTCTTGCGGACACTCAGCATAAAAACTTGTTTTCAAGCATTAACGCCAAAAGCAGGAGTTTGTATTTGAAAACAAAAATCTAACGAGCCTAACACTTAAAGTTTTTAACTAGGGGGTAGGATCACTTTAATATTTTTCTGCTTAGGTCCGTCACACATTTCCTGATGGCCCCAAAAAGGAAAAAGTAGGTCAGAACATCCTCCCTAAGTTGGATGAGGTTGTAAGACTGATAGCCCGATGTTCATCAGACAATCCGTAAGAGGTTTGTGCTAGTGAAGCCATCGGGGCACTGCTGTTGGAAACTCAAATGCCCACCAACTCTAAATTGAGAGGTGGACTATCAGTTTGGTAGCAGTTCGCTCCTCCATGTTTGAGGCCGAGTACCCCCATCCCATCAAACTCTAAAGAATCCTCTCAGTCGTAATGTAAATGCCTTGATCTGTCCAAACCACTAAACTTATCAGACCCCATACCTAGGCTCCTATCAACTGTCAACTGAACATTTTATTTGGCACTTTGTGTTTTCTTGGTAATCTTTGCCACAACTCATAACTGTGATTTTAATTATTTTGGTGACCTTTTGCTCATTACTTATTTCTTCCTTTTTCTAAGTTGGTTTGGTAATTTTTGGTTATTTCCGTGACTTTAAAATTGTTTGTACTGCTTGCAGATTACACACATTTCTCTGGAGCATTATCTGCGGCTTGTCCCGCATCTATGAGGGGTTAAAAAGTGTTTCTTAGAAGTAAGTATATTGAGGTCTAACCAGGGTGTAAAATTAAAAACCCATTTTTTGACACCTATGTTCATGAGTCTTCTTGCCATTTCAGTCTTGCAGCTATCTTTGGCTACAGTGATATTTAGATCTTAGTATCTGAGACAGGATCCTGTAAAATGTTCACCCTCTGGGCTGCCCTGAGTTTGGTTGGGGTTGATGTTGGTGATTCCCAAATGCAAACAGGTATTAGTTAGGTTCCTCAACATCATAGCCACTCAACATATCAACAGTATGGTTTGAGGCTGATGTGACTCTCTTGGGTATTCAATAACCATGCTTCTTGAGTAGAATCTTGTGCCTGAAAGGTGGATGTGCTAGCAGTTTACACAGCTCTTGTTTTTGTGTTTTGCATGGCATATTTTGATTTTATATGATGTGTATCACTATCATTATTTTGAGATTAGTTCATTGATAGATGGCAAACATGGCCCTAATTGGGAAAAGGTTTTCTAGTCATTAATTCTGTAACAGACCAAGTTGAATAATTTCTGGATTCTGGATTGCACATGAAAATCAATGGGACCTGTTTGTGGTTCTCTTTTACTTTGTATTTCAAAGCATTGTTTCAGAGGATCCTTGCTGCTCTGTAACTGTTGTAGTCCATAGTTTTTTAGATGGATGATGTATTTATTAAATCATATCTCAAGGCATTTATGTTTTCCTCCCACTTTCTTTATTTCTGAGCATTTCAGGTGTATCCTGGAGCTTGGATGAACATTTTGGTACTCTTTGGATGGGTGGAAACTGTCACTCGCTGTTTACCAAACTATTGTAGTTTGTTGGATTTTAAATTACTGTGGCTTCTAGCCTTTCTGCTTATATTGTGATTGCAATGATCAGGAAATCCATTGGAAAGTATACAAGTTTGAAGTCGAAAGTTGGGTGCAGCCCATCAAATGTTCTCTGAAATAGGACATAATCGAATTCAGAAGCAATGGAAATAAGAAGGAAGTTGTTGGGAAGGAAATGCCCCCTGCATGATGCTGGACGTGTACCCTTGGCCTGAGTTCCCCAGCTGGAAGGACAGCTGGATCACTGATGCTGATTTTTTGTTGTCATGAATGTACGCCATGACATGGGTCTTTCTTATGGATAGCGATCTTTTTGGACTAGGAGGGATGCCCATACCAGGTGTTACCACCTGGTTCCCCTGATCGTCCAGGATTATATGGACACATTTGTAAATTAAGTTCCAACAACCATACCTCGGTACTCAGAGGGCACTAGTTAACCTGCAACCCTATTCCGCATGGTGATTGGTATTCTCCTTTATTTTAAACAACTGACACAGCAACAGGCAGTGAGGCAGACAATCAGAGAGTCCTCTTCGATGTTCTGCTGTGCATCCCCTGCCATTAGTGGTGTATAGAAAAATATTGCAGACAGCATTCTTCTTCTATGGACTGTCTATTCTGTGACTTTTCAGATAAGTTCACTTGCTGGGTGTGGTCGCATGCTTCTACTGTTATACTGTTGATGCAGCCACTTGTGCGGCTGATTCTTTGGGCGTTTTTGTCTAGCCCCCTAGGCACGTACTGTAGTGGAAGGAGCCGCTGTCTGGATACACATGTGAAAGTTCGTGGTGACTGCCTTTGGTGGGTGTGTCTGAACTGCTCAGTGCACAGTTTTTTCTATCTCCTTGCTGTGGTCCTCTCTGATCAAATATAGACAGGGAAACACTTATACTAGCTTAAGGTGACGTTTACCACTTATTTGAACTGTATCAGTCCTGGGCTTTCCAAATTAACGAGTAAACCGTTCAAGGCCGAACCACAACATCTTATGAAGGTGGCAGGTCATCCCAAGATGCCTACTCGTACCACAGCAACTAGAGCACATGGGAACTTCCACATCCTGGTGATTGCCCCACTCAGGCAAGAAGGGTTCAGCATGCAAAAAGTTACACCATTTTGCAAAGGTGTGCGTGTCCTCTTATTGCACCATTAAAGCTAGCCATCAACTCTGTCACCCCCTCAACATGAGGTTGACAAGCTGAGGATATGGACGACAATGAAGGTACGGCTCTTGTGATTTACACAATTCAACAAGGTGTGGGGCATGACCGGGCTCCACCAAAGTGTCAACTAAGCATTAGAGGTCTGCCCATGGTCACCATTATTAACATCCTGTCCAAATCCCATTTTGAATCACTCAAATTAACTCTCTTTCTTCAAGGTGCTTGTGAAAACCTATGCTTTATGGCTTTTTCCACTTTGTACGGTGCTATGCAATAAAGCACACATGCAAGGTGAGAACATTGAGGAGAAATGAAAACATTTCTACTTGTTGTGCCTGTCTAGAGGAGGTATAGGATTTTTGTGCAAATTAGTGTCTCCAATTCCTTTTAGATAGGATTGTGTCAAAACCCACGGGCAGTTGCCTGGAAATGCCCAAACACTGCTCATGGAATGCCCCCTTGATGCAAAGTAATGCTAGGATCAGAATTTGTGCTGGATAGCAAATCCTACATAAACACTTTGATTGTGTTTACATTAGAAAGGTAACACAAACTTGATTCAAAGCATTTGTAAATCTGGGCTCCACCGGAGGAGAATGTCACTGCCAATACTGCTGAGGAATTTATCCCCAAACCGGGGAAGAAAATGGACATACATTGCATCCTTGAAGAGTTGTAAACTGATAAGGAGCCTCTCTCCCAGGAGCATGCAGAAAACCTAGCATTTTTTCAAACTCAACATAAAAAAATTCACGCCTGGTTGGCCACAGGTGACTGGAAAGGCTGAGAGTTTTATGAGGACAACTGCAAAGACCATCCACATTTCTCATCCATCAGGCCAAAGCACTGAGTAGTCCATCTATAGTTCCTCAGTGAGTACGAACAGACATCCCATGTTACACTGGCATCATATCATTCTCAGCCACATAAGCCATGGTTGAGTACTATCTAATGTTATCCCCCACTATTTTTCATTTGCCCTGTCGCCTGCCACGGATTGATGATGCTGAGAACACCAACAATGTTGCAGCCACATCAGCACAACTTAGCCTCAATATCCACAGGAGAAAAATCAAGATCTTGAAGGATAACACGGCCAACACAGCTGCAGTCACTCTTGCAGGCGATGCACTGAAAGAGGTTGAGGCCTCCACCTATCTGGGCTGTGTCATAGACAATCAGGGCAGCATAGACATCAACATCAATGCAAGAATCGGCAAAGTAAGGGCCGCCTTCATTCAGGCAAAGGACCTAACGCGGTAAACCAGGATCAGGCATTTATACACCAATCTAAAATTAGCCCTGGATAGAGCAGAAACGTGGAGGACAACAGTGATCACCACTAACAAAGTCCATACCTTCATCAACACTTGTCTGAGGAAATTCTCCAAATCCACGGGCCAAGCACAATCAGCAATAACGATCTATGGAATCAGATTTCCCAACTCCCTGCACATGAAGAAAATATTGAAAAGATGCTGGGGCTCGATAGGCCAGTACCTCAACAAAGCTAAGACCTCAAGCGCTAATGTACAGGCCAAGGTTACTATGGATGTGAACTTCTAGCATAAGTTTGGTGAAAGACCTATGGCAAGGGAGCATCATGTTAATAAACTGCAGGAGGAAGTAAACACCCTCAAGCCCACAGTCACAACCTGATGACTAAAACACAGCAGCTGGAAATGCGTGCGTAAGATGCAGAGGTGACTCCTCCTGAACTGTTTCTTGAACATTGGCTCCAGAGAACAGTGCCAGAGGTTGCTTTGTCAACTGGTTCATGGTGGAGCTTGCTCCCAGAAGCCTTGCACCACCCGCGCCACCTAGCAGGCTACTGAGGATGATGATTGCTAAGATCTTCAACTACAGAGACATGGATGCTATCCTGCAGGTAGTCAAGCAGCAGGGATAGCCATCTTTTAAGGACCGCGTCATTCGGATTTTACTGGATTACACACAACATGTGCAGCAGCTGTGCAAAAAGTTTGGTGAATAAAACAAAAACTAAGGCCATGGGATTAACACAAAAAAACTGAAGGTCCTTCACGAAGAGCAATCTCACTTCTTCGTGAAGCCAGAGGAGGTGTGGGACTGGCTGGAGATTCAGGGAGATGGCAAAATCCCGGTGTCTGGCACTGGGGATGCCACCACTTGGTCCCAGGGCTCACAGCAGATTGGAGCAGTGGGTAGACCCAAAGGGCAGACGCAAGAGGAAGCCGCGCTCGACACCCGATTGGTTATCAGGCAGGATGGCGCGCTAGTTGTGGAAAGGCAACGGCTGGAGGAGGAGGAGGCTAGGGTGCTAGTTAAGGCAGTCACATTGGCTATGTATGCAGACAGTGGCTCAGATGTGGTAGAAGATATGCCGGACCTAACTGTCCAGGAGCCCCTGTTGTGGACTGGTGGTACTGATTCCCTCTTCCGATCTGGTTGCCTAGAGGGGCTTTGGGTGCCGCAGCGTGGTCCATGGAGTTAAATCATCTGTCACTGAGCTGGGTGAACTGGATGCTCCTCCCCTGCTGGAGACAAGGCGACTCTCATGTTGATATATATAAGGGACCTTATTGTATTATAGCATTTTCCATTGAGATGCTGTGCAGTATGTGGAGCAGCACATTGTGGAAGAGCAACAGATAATCCCTGTATCACCTCCCCTCTGTTCTTCTTTCTCTTCTCTCTCTTTCTTCTTACATTTCTCTTTGGTTGTCCTTCTGATTTCCCATATTTTAAGCTATTGTGATTGAGTGGGAGGCGTGTGACGGATTGGGTGCTTGGGAAGTTGGTGAGTGTGTGGTGCGGGACTCCTGTTGGAAGTGTGCATGGTGTATATAGTGGAAGACAGTTTGGGGTGAGAGGGTTTGTTGGGCTGTTATCTTGTGGAATGGCCCTGAGGAACAGCTTGTCTCTGCAATACAATATATTCAGGTGCCTAGGAGGCGATGTTTTAGTCCACTGCACGCTGCAGCAGTCACGCACATTTAACTTAGTGAGTATGGGGCGGGGAGACTCAGTTTGAGTTTACAAGTGTTTATCCGGGGTTGCTTTATGCAGCACATTGATGTACAATGCCCTTCTGTGGGGTATGTAGGAGGGATGAACGGTCCATGGATAGCTGTGGGCAAACAAAATTAAAAATTACAACTGGCTGGGCTCCATAGAGACATCACTTCTGACAGAAACATGTAACTTAATATTTTGGCAATAAACACTCCTTTACAATGTTCAAAATAAGCTCTTTCTTAACATGTGTCTTACTTAAACAGGCTCACCATATGATCTATTATCACCATATGTCTGGGCAACCATATAGAATCATGTTTCGCAAAAACTCCCTCAATATCTTCTTATTGCCAGGAAGAGGTTTCGCAATGCGATGAATAATCTTGGGTGGTTGTAGCCATTGGAGTCCACTGAAAGTTGCATTGTAGGAGAACAAAAGTGTTCCTATAAGTAGACCAGCAGTTGAAAGCTGGAATTTGCCACCAATGAGTGCCCTTACAAGGCAAAAAATCAGAGCAAAAAAGTACAAGTTATGTTTTCTCACATTGAGTTGCTTGGGTTGTTAATTATTTTATTTTAAACTATTTCATCAACCTCTTTTAAATTTAAAATGTAATGTAACATTAATATGGATTAAAATAATTAAATAAGCTTTAATCACTTTTATTCATCACTTTTAGTACTGTTTAATACATGATAAAAAGCAATATTTATCTACTGTAGGTGGGCATTTTTGAGGTTTAGCCTTCAGAGAAGGAATTTTTATTTATATATAATGTATTCAAAATAATTACTTTTTTAATTTAAAATTGAATTATTTATTCTATACATTTGTTATATTGTTCTACAGTTATAAAAGAAATATCTAAAATTAAAATTAATATTCAACATAAAAATATTTTCCACATTTTTAATAAAGTTTAATACATTTTTAAACTTATGCCTCTACGTTCCCATCGAGAGATGTCCACCCCAATTGCGTAGGTCTAGGATAAGTGTGCAGAATGTCAAATACAGTTGTAAACTTTACAGTTGTATTTGAACGTTTTACTGACTACACCCTGTATTATATGGCGTGGGCACATGTAAATCTACACTTTTAAGTAATGTTACACTTTCAAATGAGGAATAGCTCAAATTAGTATGGTTGCTTAAAAGTGTAAGAGTAAGTTTACTTCCATTAAATCTACATGTTTAGGTTTACCTTTGAAAATAATTCCAAATATGCTAACACACTATAACTAAAATGATTTCGTTTTTTTAATGTTTATATACAAGTGCTAACTCTCAACAGGAGTGGTTAGAATAAACACAACTGTTATGATGCTACCATTGTTTCCATTTTAAACACTAATTTTACACTCCAAAATCAATTAAGTCAAACATGTGCTTCGAGTAGATTATTACCACCCCCCATTCCCAGCTAGGTTACATCTTTAAATCTGGCTCATGTCAAGGGCAGAACTCACACTCACATGCCAGACACTGTACTCTATACTCAGCCTAGATGTAGGCAAACACATGTATGGCATGTAGTCTAGGTAATCCTGACACCTGAAGGTATTCCTAAATTGTAACACCTAAATAATAAAGTAAAATTTGATCACACACTCACATTCCTCTGAGTGCCATACCCACTAGCCCCTTCCACCACCACTCCTGTTGCATTAACACACAAAAAGGAATGGACTACATCCCCACAATGCAACACATAGGTAATCAAACAAACTGTAAACTGAGGTAGATGTTTAGTATAAGCAACATATTGAAATACGGAATCCAAATATGGCAAATGTTATAACATTTTCAATTAGAACCAATGTCTACAAGTAAATAACAGACACAATATTTTTAAGATTAAATTGTTATGTTTTATTTTCTATAGTGATAACAACATTTATTTCAAATGACTTTGAAATAAAAGTCATATGGTGAGGCAGAAAAAATAGTGTTCTATCATAATTATTGTCCAGTGTCTCTAGGCATTCTGCTTGCTTACCAAAATTTTGACCTTCTATCCTCCTGAATCAGATGGTGATCTGGGCACCTACATTTTGGGGCTGGGTGGGCATTTCAGAATTTTTTTAGTGGAGACTGGGCCTGGGGTTTCTTGAGAGAAATAATTACGGGAATGGTGAGTTGTATTAAGGATGGGTTGTGAACTCTGCCCCACCAGCGGAGTTAGCTGTGTTTTTGGCACTCCAAGCTCCGCTTGACGCGTGGAGTTCAGCAAAAACTCTGCTTTCTGCCGCAAAGCAGAGTTTACCAGTGCCCGGGAGGTTTAATCAGTTATGATGATAAACAGCACTATGTAGTAACCAGTAGATGGCAGCAAGACACAAAATACACTGCTCTAATCTAGTCAGGCTTGCCTAGAAAAACAGCCTCGCCATCTCTATGGTGCACAGTGCACATTCTCAGACCAAGGGGCCGATTCCGATGCTGGAAAAAATTTCCCCGTACGAATCGTATCCGGATTTTTTTCCGTACGAATCGTACAAGTACCGTACAAACTGGCAAGTATGATTCGTATGGGAAAAAATACATACGAATCGCATTGGGAAAATTCCCCCACACGTCCTCGGGTCCGAAAAAGTGTCCGACACGTCCCCGGACGATTTTACGTACGAATCGGAAAACTGAAGTCCGCGCGCGCAAGTACGATCCGTCCCGTCCGTCCGATTGTACAACCGTATGGAAAAAACACCGCACGGGGCGAACTTCAATAGCAACCATGGAGACATGTGCCCGCATACGCGCCATCCCCCCAGCCCCCCGTATGTACGCGCCGAACACCCCCAGCCCCCGGTATGTATGCGCCGAACACCCCCCCAGCCCCCCGTATGTGTATGTACGGAGCGTACCCCCAGCGCTGGGGGTCCGCACCGTACATACACGGGTGGGGGTACGCTCCGTACATACACAGGTGGGGGTACGCTCCGTACATACACAGGTGGGGGTACGCTCCGTACATACACGGGTGGGGTGGGGGTACGCTCCGTTCATACACGGGTGGGGGTACGCTCCGTACATACATGGGTGGAGTGGAGGTACGCTCCGTACATACGTGGGGCTGAGGGGGTGTTCGGTGCGTACATACGGGGGGCTGGGGGGTGTTCGGCACGTACATTCGGGGGGCTGGGGGGTGTTCGGCGCGTACATACGGGGGGCTGGGGGTGGTACGGCACGTACCGGGCCCCCAATTCCGCTCGCATCGCGGCGTACTTCGCTTTTCCGGCACTTTTTGGGTGCCGTAAAAATATTGCCGTCCGGACTGCTGTCGGTTCGAATCGTACTTCCTGGTTCGTGAAACGCAGCCTGAATGCATCCCGACGTCACGTCTGCGCTGTCCCGGACACATTGGTATGTATTTTTTCATCGGTCGGTGTTTTTTACGATTCGTACGGAAATGGTGTTTCCGTGCGAATCGTACTTGCATGTTTGTAATGTTTTTTTCCCGGGTACGAGTCGGACGGAGAAAACGCTCCGACCGACGGTTCGTACCCGGTTTTTCCAGGATCGGAATCGGCACCTAAATGTTCGGCCTGAAATGTAAAGAAGGAGTCGTTTCTTTCAGGCAATTGTGAAGGCGCTCCATGGGAACCGCTGCTCTGCCTGGCCGGTTCATGGGGAGGCTGTGCAGCCTCTTTGCTTTCCGGACCGGGGGGCAGCAGTGAGCCCCATGAAGTCCTTGGGCCCTGCAGTATGTCATAGGTAAGTTGAGGTGGCTCCCGGGTGCCTGAGATAAACGGAGCCCCACTGGATCCCTGCGCTTGCCGTGCACAGCTGCAGGACAGCCTGGGTCTGGACGGTATTAGCTGGGCCTTCACTGCCGGCAAGAGCCACCATCTTCAGCACCCTAGAGTACCTTAAGCCACTAGGGGGACCTCACCTCACCCCGTCACGCTCAGTGGCACTGGGCCCATTAGTGTCAGTGGTCCAAACCTTGGACTCCCAGTGGCCCCCTGATAGTCCTCTGAAGTGTGTTTCCAGCATATCCCTCGCTTGCCCCGTAGGAAGCTCAAAGTAGACATATGTCCACATCAGTTACACAGCGCTGAGTGAATTAACAAATGTCCTAATTTATATATTGAAGGGCATCCGATGAGGCTTCCCAAAGAATCTGATTTAAAATATGGTGTTCCAGTTGCTCCATCACAAACATCATGGATAGCCCGGATGACTTATTACTAATGCATTGTATTCTATACCACATGTAATAAAGCGCCCAAGGTATTCACCACTTCGCTGATACAGTACCCATCCGCAAACCTTCAAATCTGGACCCAATATCTGTTAATGGGCAATTTTAAAGCAGAGCCTACACTTATAAAGTGTGCACAATTGTTTCCGTTTAAAGAAAACTGTGTTTCAAATATAGAGTTTAACGGACTGCACAAAATATGCAACAGGTAAATGGGATGTATGACGTTACAACGCATACTATTACAACGCATGCCTTTACAATGCATTTTTAACAACGCAAATACCGTTACAACGCATGTTTTTACAACAAATACTTTTACATCGCGATATAGTGTTATTAGTTGAAAAGTGCTATTACAGCGACTTCAAATATAACGCATACCTTTACAACGCACAAATATTTTTTTTTTTGTAAAATAAAACCTGGCACGGGATGCAGGGAAATTAGGGGTTTTAGGGTGGGGAAGTGTTTTAAAATGTCGTGAAAAACAGAACATTTATTTAATTAAATGCAAAGCATTTATTAAAATGAATACTCGAGTATTAAAAAAAACTCAATTTTTTTTCGCTTTTGAAAATTTTACAGTCAACGAATTATTAAATATAATAAACTTACAATATAATACTATTTCACTAAATCAGTATTCGTAAAAAGAAACATTTAACATACACATAGTCGCCATTTTTAACATTGTAGTTCCAAAAATTGTCCTACTACACTTTCCATGAAAGTAATACCACAACACTCCTTTCAAAATGGATGCCAAAACGGAACTAAAAAGTGAAAATAACACATCTTAACACGCTTTTTAAAATTATAAGTTTCCACAGTAATTAAAAGATTTAAAAAAAATATAACCAACAATATATTTCTTAAATTTAACAATGACACTACCTAAAACTTATAAATAGGAGCAACACACCATTTTAAACTCAGTTGAATATCAACTCCCAGAGTGACCAGACGCCAAAAGCTGACCCTCTGACCTCTTCACCGAGATAAGACCCGAATCCATGAAAGAAGCATTATTTGTCGTAATACAAGTAAGTTTGTAAAAAGAATCACAGAAATGTTTACTTTAAACTTTTTAAAACGCTGCACCTAATAAATTTGAGGTTGCATTTTTAATTAAAAAAATAACACCAAGCTATTACTATAGTGATGGAAACATATATCATTACAAAATACCACAAAATATTTTAAGCTGACTAAAATCTAAAGTAAATTGTTCATTTAAGAAAACGATTGTCAAATAAATAAAATATATATTATTTTTCAAACATCACTAAATGAGTCATTTTTTTATAATATAAAACTTCTATAAAGTGTGACGAAACATACAAGTTGAAAAAAATTACGTTTTGCAAAACGAGCCACACTCCTCATCAAGAATAATTAAAAGATGTTGTTTCTAAATTTTTGTAAACACAATTCTAAATTAGTAACACGACAAAACATTTTCTAATCCACACATATTTAATCTATTTTTCACACAGAAATTCAATAACGAAAAATAATTAAATACTTTCAACTTTGAAATTTTAACCGTCGAGTTTCAAATAAGGTAAATATTTCTTAAACATAAAATAACTGCATTTTTTTAAGAGAGTGTAGAGGTTAAAATAATTGAGGTAACTCCAGGAAGGTGCAGCAGTAGAGAAATTGTAACATGATGTAAGGGTAACAATTACTATTCTTACTCCAGGAAGTTGCAGCAGCATAGAAAGTGTAGAATACTCTAGGGGTAACAATTACTATTCTAACTCCAGAAAGTTGCAGCAGTAGGGAAAGTGTGGGATGGTGTTGGGGTATCAATTACTATTCTAACTCCAGGAAAGTGCAGCAGCAGGGAAAGTGTGGCATACTGTAGAGGTAACAATTACTATTCTAAATCCAGGAAGGTGTAGCAGTAGGGAAAGTATTGGATAGTGTAGGGGTACCTAATACTATTCTAACTCCAGGAAGGTGCAGCAGTAGGGAATGTGTGGGATACTGTAGGGGTAACAATTTCTATTCTAACTCCTGGAAGGTACTGCAGTAAGTAAAGTGTGGGATAGTGTTGGGGTAACAATTACTATACTAACTCCAGATTGGTGCAGCTGTAGGAAAAGTCTAGTATAGTATGTAGGTACAATAAAGTAAAATGTCACTTATGCACAGAAATGTTTACATTTTTGACTGTATCACAAACATTGCATGAAAAAAATTCATTTCCATTGCTTTCACATTTTCTCAGATACTCACATAAATCTTCTCAAGACCAAATCAAAAGTTGAATCCCAGAAGACGAGACTACAAAAAAAACCAGCAAGAAACGAAAAACCAAACCAGAAACCCGAACAAGAAGAAAACACCTAAATCAAAAGGTATTTTAAATAAACACTCCAAACTAGAAAACCATTCAATTGGCAAAACTGAAAAAAACATGTTCAACAAAGCTGCAACAATAAAAAAAACTGTGGGATAGTGTAGGGGTTACTATTATAATTCTAACTCCAGGTAGGTGCAGCAGTATAAAAAGTGTAGGATGGTAAAGAGGTATCAATTACTAATCTAACTCCAGAAAGGTGCAACAGCAGGGAAATTGTGGGATGGTGTTGAGGTAAAAAATTACTATTCTAACTCCAGTAAGATGTAGCAGTAGGGAAAGTATGGGATAGTGTAGGGATACCAAATACTATTCTAACTCCAGGAAGGTGTAGCAGTAGGGAAAGTATTGGATAGTGTAGGGGTACTAAATACTATTCTAACTCCAGGAAGGTGCAGCAGTAGGGAATGTGTGGGATACTGTAGGGGTAACAATTTCTATTCTAACTCCTGGAAGGTGCAGCAGTAAGTAAAGTGTGGGATAGTGTTGGGGTAACAATTACTATTCTAACTCCAGATTGCTGCAGCAGTAGGAAAAGTGTAGTATAGTATGTAGATACAATAAAGTAAAATGTCACTTATGCACAGAAAAGTTTACATTTTTGACTGTATCACAAACATTGCATGAAAAAAATAAATTTCCATTGCTTTCTCATTTTCTCAGATACTCACATAAATCTTCTGAACACCAAATCAAAAGTTGAATCCCAAAAGACGAGACAACAAAAAAACCCAGCAAGAAACGAGAAACCAAACCAGAAACCCGATCAAAAAGAAAACACCTAAATCAAAAGGTATTTTAAGTGAACACTCCAAACTAGAAAACCATTCAATTGGCAAAACTGGAAAAAACATGTTCAATAAAGCTGCAACAATACAAAAAGTGTGGGATACTATAGGGGTTACAATTATTATTCTAACTCCAGGTAGGTGCAGCAGTATAAAAAGTGTAGGTTGGTAAAGAGGTATCAATTACTAATCTAACTCCAGAAAGGTGCAACAGCAGGGAAAGTGTGGGATGGTGTAGAGGTAAAAAAATACTATTCTAACTCCAGTAAGATGTAGCAGTAGGGAAAGTATGGGATAGTGTAGGGGTACCACATACTATTCTAACTCCAGGAAAGTGTAGCAGTAGGGAAAGTATTGCATAGTGTAGGGGTACTAAATACTATTCTTACTCCAGGAGGGTGCAGCAGTAGGGAATGTGTGGGATACTGTAGGGGTAACAATTAGTATTCTAACTCCTGGAAGGTGCAGCAGTAATTAAAGTGTGGGATAGTGTTGGGGTAACAATTACTATTCCAACTCCAGATTGGTGCAACAGTAGGAAAAGTGTAGTATAGTATGTAGGTACAATAGAGTAAAATATCACTTATGCACAGAAAAGTTTACATTTTTGACTGTATCACAAACATTGCATGAAAAAAATGCATTTCCATTGCTTTCTCATTTTCTCAGATAGTCACATAAATCTTCTCAACACCAAATCAAAAGTTGAATCCCACAAGACCAGACAACAAAAAAACCCAGCAAGAAACGAGAAACCAAACCAGAAACCCGATCAAAAAGAAAACACCTAAATTAAAAGGTATTTTAAATGAACACTCCAAACTAGAAAACCATTCAATTGTCAAAACTGGAAAAAACATATTCAAGAAAGCAGAAGCAATACAGAAAGTGTGGGGTAGTGTAGGGGTTACAATTATTCTTCTAACTCCAGGTAGGTGCAGCAGTAGGAAAAGTGTAGGATGGTAAAGAGGTATCAATTACTATTCTAACTCCAGAAAGGTGCAACAGCAGAGAAAGTGTGAGATGGTGTAGAGGGAACCAATTACTATTGTAACTCCAGTAAGGTGCAGCAGTAAGGAAAGTGTGGGATAGTGGAGGGGTAACAATTACTATTCAAACTCCAGGAAGGTAACGCAATAGAGAAAGTGTGGGATAGTGTATGTGCAGGATTTACTATTCTAGCTCAAAGGATATGGAACAATATGGAAAGTGGAGTATAGTGTAAGGGCATTATTTACTATTCTAACTCCCGGAAAGTGTAGCATTAGGGAGAATGTATGATATTGTTCTCTCTTATTTGTCTTTTTATTCAACATAGTAAAATTAAACATTTTTTCTTCACAGATAATGTCTACTCAACAAACAGCTTCCTACATAAAATCCAGAAAAGGAAACAGATTACTTAAGCATGCTGGATACATATATTGTAAAGAAAGGATAAGTTTTCCAAGAAATCATTGAAGGTGTGTGCAATACTACTCATCCCATTGCAGCGGAAGAGCGGTTACACATGATGATATCATTATTAAAAAAACAGATCATAACCACTCTGCCTCTGCAATGGAGATTGATGTAAGGGAATCCTTAAATGAAATGAAACAACTTGCAAGCACCTCCAATGATTCTACTGGATCCATTTTAAGAGAGGTTGCACAGCATCTCCCCAGTCATGTTGCTAGTAATATGCCTATAATTCCTAATTTGAGGCGAATTATACAAAGACAAAAGCAGGCAAGTAACACACAAACCACAACACCTCATACCTTTTCTGACATTGTTATTCCACAAGAACTTACTATTTCTTTTGCTAATGAACCCTTCCTTCTCCTTGACAACAAAAACCCTCAAAAACGTATTCTAATTTTTAGTACACCCCGCAACCTTGTTAAATTAGAAAATAGTGAAATTTGGATGATGGATGGTACGTTTAAAAGTACACCCCATCCTTTCACTCAAATTTACACTATACACGCTAAAATTAACCATAATGTGATCCCCTTAGTATATAGTTTGCTGCCTGATAAAACTACTGCAACCTACACTGAACTTTTATCAGTTATTAAAAGTAAAACATCCAAAAGTCCTAGGAAAATAATTGTCGATTTTGAATTGAGCATGATCAATGTTATCAGTAAAACGTACACGGATACCCAAATTCAGGACTGTTTTTTCCATTTTTCCCAGGCATTCTGGCGTAAGTTACAAAAAACATCCCTGGTTGCAGAATACTCAACAGATACCAAACTACAATTTGAATTAAAAAAATTAACATTTCTTTGTTTTGTTCCTCCCGTAAATGTAGACGAGTACTACACTGCCATTACAGAATCAGATTATTACAATGCTAATGAAGACAAATTGGCACCCATCCTTAATTATTTCGAAGACACATGGATTGGGCATCTAAGCAGATCGGGTCGCAATAGGAAGCCACGTTTCCATGTGGAGTGGTGGAACTGTTACACGAGCTGTTTAGAGGGAGAAGCAAAAACAAATAATGCCATTGAGGGATGGCATAACTCCTTCAACCATACAATTGGCAAACCACACCCTAATTTCTACTCTTTTTTGGATAATTTGAAGAAGGAGCAAAGTTTTCAGGAAATGAGACTTTCACAAACGTTAACTGGTAGTCTAAACCCACGAGTTACACAAAAAACCAAAGAAATGTCTGAGAGACTATTGGGTATTATAAAACAGTTTTCGTTGTGTGTGGCTCTAGACTACGTTGAACATCTTGCTAACATTCTAAACTTCTAAATAACTTTTTCACCTTACTTTCCTACTTTTCCCTAAATTTAATCAAACACTAATTACAATTGGCAATAACATTTTTCCAAAACATTTTTCCAAAATATACGTCGGGTCTGCCTACCTTTTGTTGCCTTCTTTCTTTTTCTTCTCCTTTTTCAACCATAATAAATCCAATTTTTGCAACATGCTAAAACCCCAAGCATTCCAAAGTATAAAGGAGATAAAAATTGTTTCTATGTTTCTAAAAGTGAATATCCATTCCAGTCTTGCTACCATGAGAAAGCATATTTTTGTTCCTTTAAATGCATTTTTATTTTTACAATATTATCTTCTAGTCTTTGTTATTAAAATTAATCTTAAATAAACTTCTTGAAATAACCATGTATATTTGTTCCGATTTTTGGTTATTATTTTTTTCTAAAGGTAAACTTCTTTAAATTGCTAAAATATCTAAACATATATTTCCTAAAAAAAATATTTGTATATTTGTTAAAATCAAATATACCATATCTTTTTTCTATCCTTTTTTGACTCAGTCCTTAAACGTTTTCTTCTCCTTACGGAGTTTATAAATAAGTTTTGTAATAGGAAATATTTTCCTAATTAATATTTTATTTCCCAAAAATATTATTTTTCAAAAAACCCATAGTTCGAAAACGAAGAAATCCAAAAATTCCATAAATCTACTTTTTTGTCAAATCCAAAAACATGCTTCTCCATAAGCATCCAGGTGAAGTCCACGATAACGAAAAATTTAAATCTTTTCCACTCCTTGTTGATTGAATATGTAGATCCATCTTCTTCTTTTTTTTAAAACATATAGCAAAAATATGACAGTACTATAATAACATCATTTTAAAATTACTAACTCCTAGCAATACATTTTCTCACTATGTCACCCTTGCTATTTACCAATTTCATGCATAAATGTGCTTCCATTATTTAACAATAGATCAAAATCTACCTCCTAATAAAGCATATTCTCCCTATGTCTACCCCTGCTATTTTCCTTTTTACACATGACAAACTTTAGTATTTCTTCTGACCAACCAATTCCAAATTAAACAATTACTTCCTCCTATCAAACCATACTCTCACTATGTCTACCACAATACTATTACAAAACAACGCTAAAAATGTTAAACATTTTTAAACTCAGCTTTTCATAAAGAAATACGTTGTTGAAAACATTTATATTACAACTATTTTTTTTTGTTTGCAACAAATTCGATACACAAATAACCTTTAACTTTAACTTTTTGAGACCCGACATAGGCATACTCTATTAACACGATCGGCGACATGCTTTTTTAACAGTTTAACATTACATTCTTAAACCGCAACCTCTCCTTATCCTTTCTTTTCAATATATGTATCCTTTTTTAACTTTACATGTATAAATAAAGTTTAAATTGTTTCCTACCTGGACGTAGATCAGCTTCCTGCTGCTTCCTCCATCGATGCTTTTCAAAATGGCCGCTTACGTTCACGTTTAAGTGTTTACGTAATCTGAAGCTGCAAAGATTGTTAACGGACTATTTATTTATATAATTTTTGGAATTACTTATTTAATTTAATAAAATAATATATTACTTTTAAAAATATGTGAAAATATGTGAAAATTAAAATACAAAAAATGCTTTTTTTCTAAATTTTTTAAATAAAAAAAAAAAGTTACGAAACTATGTGAACGTTATTTTTATTAATCTATTTATTTAATCTATACATCTTATTTATATGTTATTACTTGTAAAATATAGTAATTTTATCCTTACCTGGATGCTTATTCCATTTCCTTTCCAAAGATACCCTTTCTTCGTTTTTCACACCTTCCTTTTCAGTTACGCGTTAGAAACATCTTCATATATGGAAATAAATGAAGGCCAATTTTTCCCATTGAAAACAATGCAAAAGCGTGGGACCTTTTTTTTTATTCATAGTTTCAAATAATTTTACAACTAATTATTTCATGAAAAAAATATATATATTTAACATTTATCTTTTAATACATGTTAATAATTAGTTCACATTTTTTTGTTAATTTATTTTTAAATATTAATTTTAATTCCTATGTATTAAAATATTACATTTACACTACTTTTTTTCTCTTAAAATATAATAAAAAATTATTCTCACATTTAAAATCAATTTCCTAATCTACTCTATATATTTTTTTTAAAAAAATACTAGAGTATTAATTCCCAAATTTTTTAGTTTGTTCAAGAATTTTTTTTTTTACAAATCTATATAATTATATATTTTTACTTTTTTTTAAAAACATTATTTTGTATATATTTCCTCACTTTTAATACTATTTTTTTCAATTAATAACACTTTAAATTGACTTGTCAATATTAATATTAAAAATATTAATACTATTTTTAAAATTATTTATACTAAAGTATTATTTCTCAATACTGAAGTAATTTTACCATTTAATAATTTTAAATATTTATAAAACAACTTCAGTAAATGAAAATATTTTTTAATACAATTATTATAATAAATCAGAAATATAATTTAATAATATATATAATATTCTTAATAAAAATTAAATAGAAAACATAATACTTACGTTGTAAAGGTATTTGCGTTGTAAATGTACTTGCGTTGTAAAAGCAGGCGTTGTAAAAGCATGCGTTGTAAATCCAGTTGCGTTGTAAAAGTTCCGTTGTAATGGTAGTGCATTGTAAAAGTTGCGTTGTAAAGGTTGTTTACCGGTAAATGGCACTAACACATTTTGAAAACCCAAAACCTGCATGATGTATCTTTGAGCTGAAATGCAGCAGTTACTTTTATTGGTCAGTTTGCAGGCGTGGTCGGCACATGTATGAGCGGTGGAGTGGTGCGGGGGTGGGGCATGATGGGGGAGTCGACAGATGATATGATAGGTAAAATTAAATAAAAAAATAAATAAAACCACTTACCTTGCACCAGCTGCATTGCCAAATCGGCAAAGCGGCGAATGCAAGGTAAGTGTTTTTCTAAAAATGTTTTATTTGATTTTACCTATCCCGTCAACTGCCGACTTCCCCCCCACCCCACCCCGCCCCACCACCCCGACGCTTTTACCTGTCACAGTGTCAGTTTGTTGATGTTTACAACGTTAAAGCCTGAAAAACTAATTTCAAGTCTACAAGTTTTTCATCATTAAATTTGTGGTACCAAAATTACAATATGTTTGAAGAAGTTCATATATTTTACTAATCGAACACTAACAAGCTGCAGGTCAAAGGGATAATGCTAGAAATGTGTTTGTGCTCAAAGTGAAATAAATATTGGAACCCCTCAAAAAAGTTCAGCTATAAGAAACCAGACAGTTATTTCCAAGGTTAGTATGTTGCACTGGAGGGAGTTTGTAGTGAGTGCATGCAGTTTCACTACTATTGCTTTATGGGTACAGGGAACCCCTAATAGCAACCCCTCAATGGCCCACCCACAGGTGGATCGGTCAGTGACAGTGTTAAACTTCAATTTCCAGAGGTAAAGTGACCAGTGTCAAGACACCAAACAGCATACAGTCAACTGAGAAAGGACCAATTCAAAAATTGAGTAGTAGGGCAGAAATAGAAAATTTCAAAAGATGCATTTCAAAATTCTAAAAGGTGTATAGAGAAACCATCAAGGCAGTCGCAAAAAGTAATTGCCTTGAGGTTTTCCATAATCAGGCAATATAGAATGGGAAGCAAAATCAAGATTTATTCTAAGTCCCAATATGCAGCAAAATCAGTAGAAATTCGATAGCATCCCTAGTAGCATTGAACAGTCATCTGGCTCACCCCCTGAGTTGAAGGTTTATACAGGAAATCTTCTCATAGAACATAACTATACCTGCAAATTCATCATGGGGTTAGCAAAAGAATTACAAATTTAGCAAATCCGAGCATTGTATCATTAAGCATCATATTCCCTTACCTTCTAAGCAATATCCCACTACATGAATATTGATTCAGTCCTTCCATACTAATGTCACTCTGGATGGCAGGAAAAACTAGTTACAAAATAACTGTAAACTACTGTGAATAAATGATGTACAATAAGATAGTGTAGACCTTGGGTGGGTGCAACATTTCTAAGCATATTTTGAAAAAGATTTCTCAGAGAACAGCAAAAGCAACTTCAGTGGAAATAAACAACATGACTTTGCTTAGCTGTGTGCTGCAGAAATAATAAACAGTGAATATGCAGGATAAGACCTCTTTTTTTTTTAACAAAATGATGTTGAAGCCTAACTGACAGGGAGCCGCGAGTCACTCAGCAGGCTCAGGTACCAGTTCGGAGGTCTTACGATCTTCGGGGAGCCGCGAGTCACTCAGCAGGGCTCAGATGTTCCAAGGCGAATCTGCCGGCCAGTCCCAGAGCACCCCTTGTTATAGGTCGACCCCTCTTTGATGTCCGGAGTCTGTGCAAGCAGGGGTCTTGTCACCTGGGGGTCGCTTGTCGAGGTTTCCTGCCATTGTCTTTTGATCCTTTCAGGGCCGGGTCGGGAGGAGTCCCAGACACCCAGCAGGCGTGGAGCCAGCCCTCAGGGAGGCCGGAGGGCCGATCGAAACCCATCGTCCCAGGGGAGTTCAGAGGTGCAATAGAAACTGCTCCTCCCTCTCTCATCCCCTGGAAGCGTGATGTCCTCCAGCCGGAGTGGCGCCTCTAGGCCCGGGTTGTGCTGGGGCCGGGCGGCCATCTTGGTGCATGAAGTGGGCACGCGTGCCCGGGGTGGCCGAAAGGAGAGAGGCCATGGACGGGGATGCCCGGGTCGCGTGTGTGTGTTCTGGTGGGGAGGATCGGCGGGGCCGTGTGCTTGGGGTCCCAGGTACCAGGTTAGGTAGTGCGAGGACAGGAAGAGCCATGCTACGAGGCCGGGTCTAACACGCGTCCCCCCCAGCTGAAAGCCGGAGAGAACTACCCATCATCTTGGGGGGTTCTCTTCGCTGAGGCGGAAGAACCGGGAGAGGCCGTCAGCGTTGGCGTGGTCCGTACCAGGGCGATGTTCTACGGTGAAATCCATCCCCTGGAGGGAGATTGACCACCGCAGTAGCTTGGGGTTTTCTCCTCGCATCTGCATGAGCCATCGCAAGGGCCGATGGTCGGTTTTGACTTTGAAATGGGTGCCAAACAGGTAAGTGCGCAGTTACGGCAAATGCTTCGCGCTCAATGGTGCTCCACCTCTGTTCTCTGGGCAACAGCCGCCGGCTAGTCGAGCAGGGTGTCCCTTCCTTCGCTCAGAAACCGTCCCCACAGCCCTGCCCCCCAGTCCTTCTGCGGGACCCGATGAGAGGTCATGGCGACCTCGTAGGCCCTGAACCATTGTTGAATGTCATCATTTTTATAATATTCTTTGACCACGTCCTTGGGGATGTGGACCTTCTGTTCCGCCGGGGAGGCCGCCTCTCGGTTCCCCGGGGGCCTCCCTTCCTCGTTTCTGGCTTTGAGCTCGATCTCCTTCAAGCTGCGTTCGTGCTCTAGTTGGAGCTTCCTTCCTTCGTGCTCCCGTTGGAGCTTCTTCTCTTCCAATTCGCCTTGTACGCGCATTTGTTCTACTGCTAGCTTTTTTTCCGCTAATTTCAATTCGCCTTCGATTTTGAGTTTGGCCAACTCGAGTTCGTGATTGCGACTTCTCTCTCTGTCTGCGAGTTCTTCCGGGGAAAGGCCCCCGTCTGGCACGAAGCCTCGCACCTGATTGCTGCTGCTTTCGCCTTGGGGGGGTTCTGCTTCGTCGTGTCACTACCCCATGCCTTCTGGGCGGGAGGCCCCGGCATCCACCCAAGCTTTCAGTGCTTTCTGCAAATCTTCTTTGGTGTTGAGACCGGTGGTAGCGATTTTAAGTTCTTTGCAGAATTGCTTCAGTTGTTTGTGCGTGTATTCTTCTAGTTGTTCCACCTGGAACACCCTGTTGGTGTTGGTTTCTGCGGGGCTCATGGCGCTTCCTTCTGTCATCTTTGTCGGTAGTGCGTCAGTCGTTCACGGTACGATCTCTAGGTTATGGGCCCGAATCCCGTCGCTTGCCACCAATGTTAGAAGGCGACCTCAGAGGGGCCCGGAGGGGGCCCTGACTGTCCTGAGACCCACCCTCAAAGTATCGTAGCCGGGCACTGGCGGGAGACTCCGCAGGGGAGGAATCTCGTATCTAGGATCGTACACTCGGCACCACATGACAAAGAGACACCACACCGAGGGTTCTTAGGATTCAAGCTTTATCAAATCGAAGTGGTAGGATCTTTATGATCAGCAAGGCAGATATTTACAAGCAGAGCGTGGGCTCACAGAGTCTTGGCGGGGGTAGGAGGTAGCGGGACAGTCTTTGGGGGGATATGGAACAAATGCAGGAGCGTACCCGGCGCACAGCTCACAATCCTCGAGCTGGGGGATACGCTTGTCGTCGTGGGGTCCGGCGGGACCAAAGAGAGTCTGGGGGAGCCGCGAGTCACTCAGCCGGCTCAAGCACAAGTTCGGAGGTCTTACGATCTTCAGGGAGCCGCGAGTCACTCAGCAGGGCTCAAGCACAAGTTCGGAGGTCTTACGATCTTCAGGGAGCCGCGAGTCACTCAGCAGGGCTCAAGCACAAGTTCGGAGGTCTTACGATCTTCAGGGAGCCGCGAGTCACTCAGCAGGCTCAGGTACCAGTTCGGAGGTCTTACGATCTTCGGGGAGCCGCGAGTCACTCAGCAGGGCTCAGATGTTCCAAGGCGAATCTGCCGGCCAGTCCCAGAGCACCCCTTGTTATAGGTCGACCCCTCTTTGATGTCCGGAGTCTGTGCAGGCAGGGGTCTTGTCACCTGGGGGTCGCTTGTCGAGGTTTCCTGCCATTGTCTTTTGATCCTTTCAGGGCCGGGTCGGGAGGAGTCCAAGACACCCAGCAGGCATGGAGCCAGCCCTCAGGGAAGCCGGAGGGCCGATCGAAACCCATCGTCCCAGGGGAGTTCAGAGGTGCGATAGAAACTGCTCCTCCATCTCTCATCCCCTGGAAGCGTGATGTCCTCCAGCCGGAGTGGAGCCTCTAGGCCCGGGTTGTGCTGGGGCCGGGCGGCCATCTTGGTGCATGAAGTGGGCACGCCTGCCCGGGGTGGCCGAAAGGAGAGAGGCCATGGACGGGGATGCCCGGGTCGCGTGTGTGTGTTCTGGTGGGGAGGATCGGCGGGGCCGTGTGCTTGGGGTCCCAGGTACCAGGTTAGGTAGTGCGAGGACAGGAAGAGCCATGCTACGAGGCCGGGTCTAACAGCTGCAGAAATAATAAACAGTGAATATGCAGGATAAGACCTCTTTTTTTATTAACAAAATGATGTTGAAGCCTAACTGAGGCCTAGTTTGCGTAAGCTACTAAAAAGCACTTTAACATGTCATAGCAAAATCTTTTTAAAAGCAATAGCACGATTCAAGTGTACACATGTAAAATCAAGTGTAGATTCAAATTTTTCACGGTGTTAATAATGCACAATTTTATAAATGCATAAAAACTCCCATTGTTATATGCCAAGTTAAGAGGTAATTGAGTAAATAAAAGGTTGAGGTCCAGTTTGTCAATCTGATGGTGATTCATTATTCCATGGAAAGAGAGGAGGGGAGAGAGTCCATAGATCTGGTTCTTTCCTGCCTGGATCGCTCTGTTGAGCTTTGACTCAGTGTTGCAACCAGTGTCTTCTTAATGCATGGGCATGCTGGGCAGTTGCCCGGGGGGCCCACAAGCATAGGTGTCTCATGCACACCAGAATTTAACACTAATTTCCCATTATATATTTTATTCTTGAGATTGGTTGTGAAGGCAGGGCCCAGTACACTGATTTGCCCAGATAAGATAGCCCTTGTTGCAACCTGGTAGCAAAAAGCTGCAATATTTTTTGAAAATGTTTCCTGCATTTGAGCCATTGCTTTGGAGAATCAATTATTCACAATGGGACTGTAGATATGAGAGGTGAAGTCAGTGAATCCTCTACAACAGAGGCAGATTTAATAAAATGGTGCCAAAAAACAGAAGAGGACACCGAAACTCAGGCTGCATCTCATGCCCAGACAAACCCAAAAAACAGCATCAATATATTGAAGCCAGTGAACCATAGATTTACTTATAACTGTATAAAGGGAGTCACAATAGTTTAATTCTGATCCAATCAGTGGACCTACGGCGATTCAAACACCATCTACTGATAGAAATGGCATGAGCTCCGCAGACTCCTCAGCTGGAAGCTACAATTTGCTGCTACTTCTGATACGTGTGAGGCAATCTTGAACTTCTCAACTAGCTTGACTACTACACTTTTTAATACAGGCAATGTAGTTCATCAGGTAAAAGTTGTCTCCCAATTAATATTCTCTCTGTTTTAGCAAAGGTCTCTTTTTGCCACTTTTTACTCATCCACCTCTTACTCTGCACCAAGCATTGGCAGAGTTTTAGACGGCCTCTGGAGAAACATCAAGCCAAAACAACAGTTGCGTTTTATCTGTGAGATGGAAAATTGCAGAATGAAAAAGCAAATTAGCATAACCAGAGGTTGGACATAGATGTTGAAGGATAAAAGAAGAATTCTGAGTTCTGAGGGAGCTCACATATAACCGAAGATGTATCGGAGGAGCGGTTTTTCAAAATGGTCATCAAACCACCTAATAGCTGTCTGGAGATGCTAATATCTGGGAAACTATGGTGGTTTGGTATATAGTGCCAAATGGCAATGACTTGTCTTACAATATATTAGAGCATTTACATTGTCTCCATATGCAGCACTTTGACGATGATCTGTAGCTGCTTTTAGTGACAATTTGCTTCCAAATTCAAAGGGGAATCCAAACTGCTCTCATCTACATTATCCACTAAATGCTACATTGCACAGCAACATGATGCCCCCTTAACTTGCAAACTGCTGGTACTAATGTAATAGGCCTATAATTGCTAGGAATAGTAGAATATAGATTTAGTTTCTTCAACAGAGATCTGCCAAGGTCTTCCTTACGTTCAGAGGGAACTGATCCCCGAGTAAGAGAGGAGTTGATTAATGAGGGGGGGGGGGGGCGGTTTGTAATTATGGGGCCAAGCAGATGAAATAATTTGATCTGAAGAAGGATAGAAGGGGATCCAGACTTTCATTTCTTTAAAGAAGTGAGCATTGTCCCCCGACATAGGTGCAAGTTGAGACCAGGTTTTGATTGCAGGTGTAGGTCAGGTGTCATCTCTTTGGTTCATATGTTTCTTATTAGGATGATTTTCCTCAAGAAAGCAATCAATCTGCTCACAAAAGTCTTGAGATGGGCAGATCGCTATTGATCATATGGTGGTCAATTCCTTTAAGGAATTGATTATTTATTTCTGTTTATCTTCAGCATGTAGTGTTCTTTGTAAGTAGAAGGAAAGGCACGTTTATTTGATAGATGATTTGTTGTAATTTATACTTGGTTTGAAGGTTGGCCATAATTTCTCCTCTAGCCTCATTCGGCTATGCTGGTGGCAGTTTTTAAATTGTGAAGTAAGTAAACCACAGTACACTTCTGGATTTAGAAGGTAATGAACAGGCACATTTTTTAAAATGTATTTGAAATTCACGTGCAAATAGTGGAAAGTGCTAGCTTAGGGTATTAAATATATAATTGTCAGATCTGATATCTTTAATCAAGATAGAGAAGTTCATGGTTTCTGTCCATTTTCTGAGTTACATGAAGCAGATTTTAGTACCGTAATTAATACTGTAAGATGAATTACAAATGTAAACAATGGCTGTTCAGATTACACTACAAGATTGATGTCAATATTTTTAACTGCTTTCGGTGGGGCAAATAAAAGATCTAAAGTAGGCCAACATTGTAAGGAAACTGCAGTTTCCCCCTTACCTTTTGCCCCCATTTGGACTACTGGCTGCTGTTTTTTTTACTTTTATGGTGCACCGAGGCCTGCTAACTAGGCTCAGTACTAGTGTTCTAACCCATTACAAAAGGTATGTTGAATTGAATTCCCCTCCTTGGTCATCAGACCTGATGGCTGAATTGAAGAATCACTTAAGAGTGATTGTAAGAGAGGAATTGGCTCCTCTACTCAACCATATAGATAAACTGATAGCAGTTGGGGAGAATATATCACTCAATTCCAACCTAAATCTCTCCTGTTAAACAGGAAAAGGGATAGACATGGGCTGCCAGGCGGACACGCCTATCCTAACATCTCTGGACGGGTTAGGTGGGCAAGCTCATGCCGGTCCCACCTCAACTCAAGAGACAAGGGACTTGAGCGCCAATAACCATAAGGCAAGAACGAGTCCCAATTTTGTAACTGGGACACAGATAATACCTCCCCCTATAAGGGATAGGGATAAAATCACCCTCCCTTTACATGGGTCAAGTGGGAATCTGAGCAGGCAGGCACTGATAGATGGGACCAATGACATGCCCGAAACAGTCAATTTGCCATCTATAAATCTACCCCCTGCCTGTTCCCCGTATGTAGTTATTCTGGCAGGAATCCCTGTAATTACATCTAACAAGAGGATAACACAACTTGACCTTAGAAATAAATGCCTCTATTGGCTAGCAAAGCACAGGCAGTTTGAATATGGTAGGGCGGAGGAAATTTTGATGGTTCGTAGAGTAGGTTGGGTGGGAAACCGACAAAAACAAGTTCAAGGGGACTGCATAGTTATTAATTTTAAAAATCCCAATACTGTGATCAACCTACTTAATCAGACTTCATATCTCCAGGATACACCGACAGGAATTAGACTCTACCCTCTGGAGTTCTTCTATATCCAGCCCCAAATGCCATCAAGGGGTTACATCCCCTCAACTACTCTGAGATGCACACAAGACCGACAATGGAGGGTGGATGGAATGTTCCCCTCAGGCCCGTACTATTTAACATCCCAGTTAAAAATAGGTATGGAATCCTGGAGGAAGTAGATTGACAAGAGTAGGGTCTAACAAGGGCTAGGATTCCTGGATCGCAAGGACACGATTCCAGATTAGAAATGAGCAGTGGGTCGAGGTCAGACTGCTTGAGCACCTCCTGAGGCGGAAGCCAGGAGGCTGTGTTACTTAGCGTTACTTAGCGTTGTTTCTGATTTTACTTGCTCTTAAATTGTACAAACTGCTAAATCGGCGTTTTATCTACTCTCTTGCAACTCTAAGTAAATTAGCTTGATTTAATAAGCTTTAATCGCTCACTTCGTTCCCCCTCTTTCCCGCTGCCCTGGGCCACTCCGAGCCGAGCACTGACGCTGTGGAGCCGGTCCCGGGCACTGAATAGCGGTGGCCATCTTGTGTGTGGGTGGGATTCACAGCGCTCTAGTTGCGCATAAAAGGGGATGTCCATGCCTTCGTGCAGCGAACGCGCACAGCGGGCGCGCCTGACTTGCGCCTGAGTCGTGCCAGAGTCCTGCCCGTCTGCGCCCGTCCGCGACCAGGACGTGGCCGCAACGAGTCAGATCTCTCCTTCACCTGGCCCCTCCACTACCATCTCCTACAGCAGGGAAGTCTTACTTCACCTCGACTTAAAATCCTGTTCGTATGCACATACTCCTTCTTCCGATTCCTCGTCACTACCCTTTAAACCCTGTAGTGTTCAAACTAGAGACAACACCTCTCCCCCTCCATGTCATCTCCTACAATCTCTCCCCCGACACTCCTCGGCCCCCAAGAAAATTATCATTAAAGCTGGACTGATTAACTGTCGTTCACTTGTGAAACACTCTTTAGATGTAGCTCAATCGTTAGAGGACAACCAGTGGGACCTTCTTTTTCTCACCGAAACCTGGTTAGGAGAAGAATCCAAATCTGCTCTCTGCCTTGCCATCCCGCAAGATTACAAGATCTTGTGTGCCAACAGACAGAACACCCCCCCCGGCGGAGGTGTGGCCATTATCTATAGATCTATCTGGTCCATCTCTTCCTTCTCCTATTCCCAAATAGAGTGTATCGAGGCACTACCTTTTTGTATCAAATTAGCTTCTAACTGCACATACTCAGGTTTATTAGTTTACCGCCCCCCCAAATCTAAAATCTCCCATCTCCCGGCCGTTCTTGAATATGCCCTACAAGCCTCCTTCCGTTACGCTAATTTCACCCTTATTGGGGACTTCAACCTTCACGTCGACATTGCCGATGACCCCACCATCGTTAATTTCCTGTCCACCCTATCAGATGGTGGGTTAAACCAAATAATTTCCAGTCCCGCGCATAAGGCAGGACACACCTTGGACCTTATTTGCACTAACCTAACAGATACCTCTACAAGTGACCCCATCCCTGTAATCTGGTCTGATCACTACGTGATCCCTTTTACCATCTCCTTCTGCCATCAGGATCGATCGAGACCCCTGTCCAACTCAGTGGGTCGCAACTGGAGGATTATTTCCCCTGAGAATTCAGCCCCTCATCTCTCCTTGTCCGTCCCCGAGGAGGCTACAGATTTAGACATCAGACTGTCTAATTTCAACCATTGGATCACTTCTGCTATTGACCTCCTAGCCCCTATCAGACCTATTAAATCCTCACGAGCCACCCCTTCCGCACCGTGGTACTCGGATGAACTCCGCATTTGTAAATCGGCCTGTAAACAGCTTGAGAGAAGTTGGAGACGATCTTACTCCCCAAACAGTAAATTCAAATATAAATCCGCCCTTAAGGAGTACAGGAAGAAAATCATAGATCACAAAAGATCCCATCTAGAGGAGAAAATCTTCCGGGCACAAGGGTCTTCAAGACTTATTTTCAACACCATCAGAACCTTTACTGATCCTCTTGCCCTCAAGCGTCAACCCCCGGTGTCCCAGACCCTTTGCGACAGTCTATCTAACTACTTTGAAGACAAGATTGCCACTATTCAAAATTCCTTTCCCAGAAAGATTAATCCTGACAATCTCGAACCATGCACTAATCCCACTCAGATCTTCTCTAACTTTGAGGTGATTACCCCGGAACACTCGCTGGAAGAATTGCTAAAATGCAAATCTGGTTCCCCCCTGGACCCCTGGCCGGCAAAACAGTATAAATCCTTAGCCCCCCTGCTCAATCCCATCTTAAATGAAATTTGGAACGACTCCCTCCAGACAGGAATCTATCCCAACTCCTGGAAGCACGCCAGATTGGTTCCCATACTCAAAAAAGCAAATGCAGACCCCACCGAACCTGCTAACTACCGTCCCATCTCCCTGCTCCCTGCACCAGCTAAAGTGCTTGAGAACCTCGTACAGCGGCAACTGGCTAGCTTCTTGGAAACCAATGGTGCCTTCCACAACTCACAGCACGGATTTAGGCCCGGATATAGCACCGAGTTCGCCCTCATTGAGATGGCTGACGCCATCAGATGGAAGTTGGACGAGGGATCTAGAGCGGTGTTGGTGTTGCTCGACTTGTCGGCAGCATTCGACGCCCCCTCTCTCACCCCGTCCTCCTTGACCGTCTGCAGGTAAAAGGCATACAAGGCAAGGCCTTGGAATGGTTTGCCTCCTTTCTGTCCAATCGAACACAGGCAGTATTCACACCCCCATTTACCTCGGACTGTCGCCCTCTCAGGTGGGGAGTCCCTTAGGGCTCCTCACTGAGCCCCCTCTGTTCAATGTTTATTTTTCCCCTCTGGCCGAGATCATCGCTCAATCCGGAATCAAGGCCACTTCTTACGCTGATGATATACAGCTACTGTTTTCATTCGCTTCCCCTTCCCAATCTACCTTTGACCCATTGAAAAACTGCCTCCGCAACATCGCAAGCTGGATGGATAACAATTCCCTCCGGCTTAACGCCGGCAAAACCGAGGTTATATTTTTCCATCAGCCCTCGTCTCTGGACCCCAACCTGTGGTGGCCCCTTGAACTGAGTACACCCCCTTCACCTAAAGACTCAGTTAAAAATCTCGGGGTAATCTGGGATACCAATCTCTCTTTCCAAAAACAAATCCAGACGGTATCCGCGGCCTGTTTCTCTAAGATGAGGATGATGAAAAAGTTAATCAATTTCCTCCCCAGCCAGACTAGGAAAACTATCGTGCAGGCTCTAATCACCTCCCATCTGGATTACGCCAATGGACTGTACCTTGGTCGCTCCTTGGGCCTCCAGCGTCGCCGCCAGACAGTCCAGAATGCTGCTGTTCGCCTGATCTGTGGTCTCCCCCTTCGTGAACGCATCACTCCCCATCGACATAGGCTGCACTGGCTCCCGGTTCATAAAAGGGCGGAATTCAAGGCACTTACCCTAGCTCATCGGGCTATCAAGGGAAAGGGTTCCGCATGCTTATCCTCCTGCCTTCGTCCATACAGCAATACCAGACTTCTCCGCTCGAGCTCTAAACATCTCCTTTCCACCCCCAGAGTCAAAAAAGTTCGTTCTGGGGGAAAAACATTCCAAGTCTGTGCTTCCTCCCACTGGAACAAGCTACCCTTGTCCATCCGGACCATCCAGGAGGAACTCCCCTTTCGGAGAGCTCCAAAAACCTTTCTCTTCTGTTGATACCAATTGAGTCAGACACAGCATCAGCTCTCACAGAAGCGCCGGGACACCCCGTTGGGGTATCTGTGCGCTATACAAGTTTCCCTAAATAAAATAAATACCCAACACTGTAGATACAACACAGATGGCCGATCCAGAAGGTAGTGGGTTACAAATCATTGGGCCTTCTGTTACCCCACTAATTGCCCCAATGAATACACTATCTAGAGATAGGCAGTCTATAGGGCCATTAGATAGCCACCACTCGATTTTAGCAAGGGATATTGAAACTTATAGTACCAGTGTTCCCAAGGCACTTGCGGGTAACAAGGGGCAAGGCAACAGCTTGAGGATTTTATCCTGGAATTTGGCAGGAGTTAAAAATAAACTACTCTGCCCAGACTGGGGGCTCTTCATGGACAAGCAAAATATCTGTGTGTTCCAGGAAATCTGGGCTATGGAAGACTTCCAGAGGTTGGGCTTTGCAACTTTCAATATCTTAGCTACTTCAAGAGGTAGAGGCAGACCCTCAGGGGGTCTGCCTTTCTGGGTGAGATCACATTTGGGCTGTAGAGCTGATCAACTCCCAACCCCCTCAAGGGAAATTCAGTGTGTCTTGCTTACCTTCCCTTCAAAGATATAAATTGCCCTTATTAATGTTTATTCCTGACCTGTTCCCACCTGTCAAGAATCTGCCACCATAGACCAACTGGGTCTTTTTATGCCTACTATTGAACCCGCCACATGGTTGATCGTTGGGGGGGATTTCAATTGCCAATTTGAACCCCTTACTGATTCAAGTAATACCTCCCCTAGTGAAGAAGACCTACAATGGCTAATCCCAGACCCACAAATCCAACCTATTAAAGCTTGGTCCCCGCTGGCATTGCAGCTCAACTCGCTTACGTTAGTACAATCGTTAAGAGCATGCAATGGCCGAATGAAATCAGACTCACCAGGGCAGTTAACGTTTAAAAGAGTAGGCCAAGCTTCTTTGCTGGACTATATTCTGGTGGAAACCAGATTATGGCAAAAGGTTAGTGATTTCTATGTCATCACAAGGCGGGATAGTGACCATAATGCCCTGATTTTGGTTCTGAAGTCATTGAATTTGGGTCCCGCCAAGTCCCAATCTACTTCTATATCGGTGAATAGTGCATTAAGTTTAACAAACAATAGAAGGAAAGTTAGGTGGAAGAAATTCCAACAGTCACCCCAAAGCTGGCAACAGTTTATCAACTAATAATTCCGTCTATGGTAAAAATGAGGGAGGTAATACCTGTAGATGGTTCGGTGTTGGATGCTGGGAAAGTTGCTATAATTCATCAAGAGGTATCATCAAAACTGGCAGACATATTCTTCCCAATAGTTCGCTCTAGGCCAAATACTCAGCTCAAATGCACCTGGTTCAATTCTAAATGCCGTAAAGCCAAGCAGGCCCTATTGGACACTGTGAAGGCAAAGTATAAGCAACATATTAAACTAACCCGGGTACTGTACAAAGAGACCATCCAGCAGGAGAGGAAACATTTTGAACTGGATAGATGGGACAATCTTAAACTCGCACTATCGAACAAAGACATGATGGCCTTTTGGGCCATTGTAAGCTCTGGTGACACCCAATGGAAATCAGCAATTGAGCCAAATATTGCCTCTGAAGTGTGGGAGAAACATTTTCTTACTCTTTACACCAGTTATGAAAATTTAACTGAAGCCCCTGTACCTCGAAAAGTAACCACTGAGTCTTGCCAAGGGGTGGTGGAGGAGATTACTCTATTAAGTGGCAAATGCTATAAATAAGCTCAATAGCAACAAAGCTCCAGGCTTAGATAAATTACATGGGGACTTATTTCGGGAGGAACCAACAATCTGAGGACCATATCTGTGGACCGTATTTAATGCCATTTTGAATGGCATGGATCCCCTGATACTTGGCATGGGGCGGAAATTGTCCCAATCTACAAAAAAGTTTGCCCCCTTCTTCCTACTAACTATAGGCCGATCAGTTTGATCGATGTCTCCCAAAAACTCTTTGCGCGGGTTCTTCTTGATCGCCTCCAGGTATGGATGGAAGAAGAGGAGATACTGAGCCCTTACCAAGCCGGCTTCAGAAAAAATACCTCAACCACTGAACCGGTTATTCAGACTCCAACTTCTCTTCAGGAAAACGGTGGAAATAGAGCGTGGCAGCCTCTATTTAACCCCTTGCATGCTTCTGACGGAACCACTCCGTCATGAGCCACGGGCACCGTGTGCTCATGACGGAGTGGTTCCGTCACGCTGCGGCCGTTGGCGGCCGCTCCTCCCACGCAGCGCTGTTTCCCCGCCTGTGCGGACGATCAGCGCAAGTGGGTGGAGTCATGACGGAACCACGCCGTCATGAGCACAGCTCGCCCGTGACTCATGACGGCGTGGTTCCGTCATGAGCATGGCGGTGCCGCAAACCCCCCAAACCCCCCCAGCGCTGCGGCGAAGGGGTTAATATTAGTAGATCTGAAGTCGGCTTTTGATCTTGTACCCAGAGAGAAACTCTGGGATGTACTCAGAGACTTTGGGGTTCCACCTTAGCTCCTTACCATTCTAGTGAGGCTCCATGCTGAAAATTTCACGCAAGTGAGATTTGGGAAACACGGTGAACTTAATCCCCGCTTTCCTGTTAATAATGGGGTACGCCAGGGTTGCGTGTTAGCGCCCACCCTATTCTGCCTATTTGTTAATGGTCTTATTGAGCAACTTAGAACAGTTAAGGACAATGATGCCCCTAGGCTAGCATCGGGCAAGGACCCATGGCGCTGATGTTCGCCGATGACACCCTCCTACTTTCAAAGATACCTATAGGAATCCAGCGCATCCTAGATGGCTTTGACACCTTCTGTAAGACTCGGGGGCTGGAGATAAACACATTTAAGACTAAAGATATGGTGTTTAATCCTGCTAATACATCTCGCCCTAATCCACATTTGAATGGCTTCCCCCTTGACAGAGTGACGGTGTCTGATTATTTAGGCGTCACTCTGACCGAGCATCTGGATTGGGGACCGCAGATGGCCAAGGCCAGCCTAGAGCTAGCACAGACAGTGGGAGGGCTTATGAAACAATATGCCTCTGCACCATTCAAACCAGTGGGGCCAATAGTTGAAATCTATAAAACTCCAGCGCGGGGTGCTACACTGTATGGGGCAGAACTGTGGGGGCATCGCCCTATCACTAGTCTGAACAAAGTGGAGAATAACTTTATGAGGCAGCTATTAGGTCTTCCCCTTAGCACACCTCTTACTCCTTTGCCCTTGGATTTGGGTATTAGGTCCATTAATGAAGAGATAGCCCTTAGACCTCTGACTTTTTGGCGCCGACTCTGGGCGACCCCAGAATTGGCAACCTACCGATCTGAGCTCAAAGAGCTCTTGAGTAATCCTGGTATTATTAAAATACCCTGGTTTAACTACATTAGGGATCTCTGTATACAGCTGAGGAAAGTGAACCTATGGAGATCACCTGAGGAGTCATGTCCCCTAATCCCATGGTTGGAATTGGTAAGAACCTATAGATCTTATAGGCTCTCTGTCACCCAGGAAAATCCATCTTGTGGCCGATTAACAGCAGAGTTTTTATTGATAAAAGATTAATACAAACTGGAACTCTTGCTGGGTGACATTCAACCAACCTTGGCTAGGAAATTGTACATGCAGCTTAGATTAGGGACTTTGCCTCTCCAAGCCAATACAAGCAAATGGTCCAAAACTCATACTGGTGGATGCCATGCCTGCAATTATAAGGAAGAAACTGAGCTACACGTCCTTTTCTTTTGTCCTGCATATGCGTTATCTCGCCGGTGTTGGCTCATTCAACTCTGTAAGAATTTGGGCTTTGTGCAACGCGTTGAGGCATATTGAGTACTAAAATACGAGTCTCACGCACCAATTGTTTTCGCCGTTTCCCGTTTTTTAAATTCTATGTGGCAAGTGCAGTGGACCTTTTCAACTTAGAGATGTTTTAGTAATGTATTAGTTTATTCTTTCCACTCTCATCTTTCTTCATAGGAGTTTTATTTTTACTATATTGGATGGTAAATAATGACCACGAGGAACTTTTTGGTACATTTACAATTGTTTATGCTCTCTTTTAATGATAAGGGCATATCTCTTTATTTGGAATTCTTTTATGCTCTTTCGTAATATGAAGGGCATCTTTTTACCTGAGATTGTTTCTCCTTACAGATAACTCTATCAACAGACATTGGTTGATTACCCATGCTTCACTGTGAGCTACATTATTATGCTTTAGGTATGTCTGAATCATACTTATCTCTAGTCTGTCCTTTTATTACTATAACTGGTTACAGACACGATTTTATTCACATAAAGTTTTTTTGGCTAATACATTTTTACAGAATTCGTGTCCAGTTATTCGTTGACTCACTTGCCAGAAGACACGCTGTACATTTACATTATCTTGGTAAGCTAGTTTTACTAGCTACTTTAGATTTTCTGTACCCATGCTTGCTTTGGGTTTAAGGTAGTCTCTTCCCCTTCTTTCTCTTTCTCTTTTACATGTCTTTTTCGTAACCCATTTTTTCTTTTTCCACACCCTTTCTTACTTTTTTCTATTATGATTTTTTAACTTTTCATCCATCTTTGTTCTTTGTTCATTAGGTATCCTTCTTCTCATGGGTGCTAAATCTCAGTCTATTAGACTTTTTTTAATGTATTTTTGTCTTTTAAATGTGTTCTTTCACACAAATTTTGGCTTGACACATTTGGGTTTTTTATCTCTTCATCTTTTTTCACTTTACTTCATTACAAATTTATAGTCACTGTAATAGAATGATTTTTTTCTTTGCCATTTCTAAAAATAGTTTTATATTGTATGCCATTACAGCCCTGAAGAAGCCCATGTTTGGGCGAAACGCGTTGGCTGGCTGTTTTTATGAAGTGCAACAAGGAAAATAAAAAGATCGAAAAAACATTTACATGTGAAATGCTTTATGTTGAAACATTACTGTTTATTTGATTACCTGTGCTATTATATTGCCTCTCATCCAAACAATTGTCAAGTATATATTTGCGATCTACAAGCAGCAGATCGTTTGAGGTGGGCAATATTGCATACTGCTAGTGACTGATTCTGGTGGTGCAGTCTTTTATGCCCGGCTGCTTCTGATTCTTCCTTAAGCATGCAAATGTTGTCGGTGGCGGTGAGGACGGCGGTCTCGGTGCTGTGGTTGCTGCGGAATCCAGACTGGGAGGCGTCCAGGGTGAAGTTCTCTTCTATCAAGGCGGTCAGCTGGGCGTTTACGAGTCTCTCGGTGACTTTGGCCGCAAAGGGGAGGAGAAAGATGGTCCGGTAGTTTTTCAGGTCCGTTGGGTCGGCCGTTGGTTTCTTGAGGAGGGGTTTTATCTCCGCTCGCTTACAGTCGTCTGGGCAGATGCCTGCTCGGAGGGAGCGTTGATGGTGCGTCCTAGTTGGTAGCTTGGCACAAGCAGCCAGGCTTATCTTCAAGGCAAATGTGTAAAGTATTTGCAACCACACTCAAAGCAACCCAATGATGACACCACAAATGGACTCCACACGAGTTTCATAAAAACAAGTATAAATTTATATAAAAAGACCACATATTATAAATCCAACATATACGTATTTGTAATAGTCCTCCTGGCCAGTTGTTAGGCTAGCCAGCCCTTGTAAGTTCTGGCAATATTAATAAGCACTTCTAAATGTTCTACTGCAGTCTTACTGCAATGCTATCAGGCACTTTGCAATATAACCATAATGCAACGTGTAACTCAACAATCAGGTACTTCGTTATGCAGAAATAATGCAATGCGCAATACACTAATCAGGTAGTTCGTTATGCAGGAATAATGCAATGCATTATACACTAATCAGGTAGTTCGTTGCGCAGAAATAAAACAATGCGTAATACACTCCAGCACTGATCACGGTGATTAGACGGTCTCTCCGCCACTCATGCTGACTCACAGTCAGCCTCTGTCAACAGTTGCCCCCACAAGGGTATGGTGTAAACAACAAGTGCAGCTCCGCACTCCGGCCCTGGTACTGCCACTCCCCCGGCAAGTACGGGCCGCGACACAAGCCGAAGCAGAGGCTCGTGCTGCAGGAATGGGTGAGGCCGAGAGAATCTCTCTCCGAGCCCGCACCCCGCCCCAGGCAACGAAACACGTTACCTGAGGGGTGTGACCTCGCTCTCCTCTCCTCCTACATCGACTTGGGCCTCTGATGCAATCTTTGTGAATTCCGGGCAGTGGGACTCGGGCCCTCCCTCGACGAGGTTGGTTCGAGGTCCCGCTCTGGGAACGGCGGGCTCGGGTCGGCGGCTCAGCTCCTCTGGGGCTGCTGGTCCGGGCTGTTGATTCTACGAAGATCTCAGGATGCAACAGGGCACACGCACACATCGTCACTGAGACTCACTTGAGCTTCGGGTGCACAATCACCGGGCACTCCAATCGAAGGTCTCAGGCTGCACAAAGCACACGCACACAGCGTTGCTGAGTCTCACTTGAGCTCCGGGTGTGCACGTTAACAAGGCAATCCTCGCGAAGGTCTCAAGCTGCACAAAGCACGCGCACACAGTGTCGCTGAGACTCCCTTGGACTCAAGGTGTGCACGTTAGCAAGGCAATCCTCGCGAAGGTGTAATGCGCGCATGCACACAGTGTCGCTGAGACTCACTTGGACTCCGGTGCACACGATACCAGGACTCGCCTTACAAAGGTTTCAGACTGCAAAAAGCAGATGCACACAGCGTCGCGGAGACTCACTTGGACTCCAGGTGCCCACGATCACAGGGCACTTCTTACGAGGGTCTCAGGCTGCAAAAAACACACGCACACAGCATCGCTGAGACTCTCCTGGATACTTTTGTGTTTCTGAGTTTCCGCAACAGGGAGCCAGCTCACCTCGGGCCCTTGGGGATAAGTTACTTCCGGACACAGCACACAGCAAAGTCCTGTCAAGCAGGGGGACACAGCACACAGCAAAGCCCCTTTAGCCTCTCCTTGGTTAAAACAGCAAACTGCAGGTCAGCCCCAGAACACACAGCAAGGGTCAGTCCTTTCCTTCAGTCTCTTCAGTTGTTTCTTCCTTGGCAAAGGTTCCTCTTGACCACGAAGTAGCTTAAGTCTTGTTTAAACTTGATCAATACATTTCTCTAAAGTTCAGGGGCTTCAGCTCTCATAGTTATACCCCTAAATGTCTTTGAAGTCTTTGTGTTCAGGGGGGCACTGGCCCATGTTCAAACCAGTTCTGAGTGCCTCCCTGCCATGAAACACCTTCTTCCTTTGATTAATGGGGGTCTGGATTCTCAATCACTCAGCAGGAGATGGGACCATTGTTTTATGGCAGCAACCCAGGACTCTTCACCTCTAAGGGCTACTCCTCCCCTACACTCCATATGCAGGTCAGCCTGTTGCTATCTCACCTCCTCCCCTGGGTCAAGACATTCCCCAGATCCTATCACTTCCAAATCCAGACAGTCAATCCACAACCAGGAAGAGACACACAGAAATGTTAGAGCACAAAAACCCAGCCACTTCTAAAAGAGTGGCTTCTAAACACACAATGTGAAAATCACCTTCATAAAAAGATGTGTTATTACATTGTGAGTTCAGGCACACTAAACTTCACCTCTCCATCTTAAGCCTTTGGGAAGATAGGCTGGAAACATATTACACATCCTCCCTATTCTATGTTATGGGCAAGATGGCCTTTCAACAGTGAAAAACGAAATGGAGATTATTTCACTGTCAGGACATGGTACACACCTTAGTACATGTCCTACCTTCCACATGCACTGCACCCTGCCCAAGGGGTACCTTGGGCCTACCATGCCCGCGTTGTAAAGGTATTGCAGTGTGAAGACCGCGATGTAAACGATGTTTCCCTCACTTACCATATGACAAGTCACTGTAAAGACTAATTGAAAAAGAAATTCAGTGGTAAAGACACCTCATTGTAAAGACCACGTTGTAAAGGCAGTACTTGGTTTAGAATCTGTTGCAAATGCTATTTCCCTCTCCTCGCGTGCAGCAACAGGCACAAAGCAAGAGTCCTTGCTGAAATAGTACAATTGAAAGCTAATAGAAAATTGGAGTTTGGTGTCTCTGGACTCACATTTTAAAAATGCATCTTTTATTGAAGTTGCCTTTTAAATTGCAGGTCTGAAAATGCCACTTTTAGAAAGTTGCCGTTTTCTTACTTTAACCATTTTGGCCTCTCTATACCTGCCTCTAAATACACGTCTGAGTTAGAGTGACAGTTGGGCTCTTGTGCATTCACTCAAGCCAGTCACAGAAATAAAGCTGCGGTGTGCCCTGTATAAACTGATGGCCTATCACCCAGCTGATGGGTCTTCCTGAGCTAGAGGAGCATCGCCCTACTCCTTTCAAGCAGTGCGAGACGAGAAGTAGAAACATGAAATGAAAATAACTTTCAGTTATTATCATTTGATATCTGTGCTGCTTTGCAGGCGGGCGGGTAGGGCTACTCTGCTCTGCATTACAGCCTGCATGGAGAACATGCCCAGGCCCCCATTCCCTGGTTGAGCGTCGAACCAGGACGCTCAAAACCAATCACAATGCTGCACTGCAGCATTGTGTTTGGTCAGGGGAGCCTGGGTGCCTGCGAATCACAACGCTGCATTGCAGAATTGTGATTGGTCAGTGGGGCCTGGCTCTGCTTCCCGTTCCTTGAGGAGAGCAGGAGCAGAGTCGCGAGATCGTCGTGAAGGGAAGTTAATTATTATTATTTTTTTATTATGTACACCCTTGCGTGTCCCCCTCCGCAACTCCCCACACCCACCCCCTGCGCCCGCCCCCTACGAGCCATGCCGGCCGCCACTGCTAGAGTGATGGGAGGAATGGACACTGACATCTGAATAGGGCTGTGCCTGTCCTCACACAAAGAAGTCTCCACCCCCTGTAGTGTATTTGGGGCCAGTGCAAGGAAGTGCATTGTCTTGTGCACTACAAAGACCTTTCTATGAAGTTTGTCTAATGCAAAGGCTGAACTGTGTATAAGTACTGGACCTCTGACACCATATACTCAGAACACTCCTGGACTATGGACATTCTGCTAGGAAGAAGAGCTGTGTTGCTGTCAAAAGGGACTGCCACTTTGATGTTTGCTTTGTTTTGCTGGCCTGCTGCATCTGTCCTGGAAGTGAAAGGACTGGATTTCTACATCCTGCTTTCCAAGTTTCTTTAAGGGATTGCATTGAGCTTACCTTCTGTTGGTAGTCTCAGGGCCATCAAAGATTTCACCTGCAGCACCTGGGTTTTCCTGCTGAGAGCCCTACTCTGCCAAGTGGTGCCAACTCCAGTTCCTGGGCCCTGGGACGTGAGTTTGTGGTGCTAAACAAGAAGAAACCATTACATTGACTTTGAGTGTGACTTCGGAGCCAGCGCTGCTCAACGACACCACGCTGCTTCCTGCATCAGAGCAATGTTCCCTGCTGATCGCAACGATCGCAACTTACAAAGCATGCCCTGACACCGCTGCAGCACCTGCGAAGATCAGCCACAGCATCCGTCTTGAGCACCGCATCACTAAAGTCTTTGACGCCTGACTCCGCCGCAGCATCTGTGGCACTGTGGTTTGACATTGACACCGTGAAATTAACACCACATGGCTTGACTCTCGACATTTCATCGACCACGCACCACCAGCAGAACCAACACCTTGCCGGCAACGCCGCATCACCTCCCCTTTGCCTTGCAACGTCCCAGGCATCATTGGCTCAATGACTCTGGAACCGACTTGAGCACTGACGTGCCAACTATCTGCACCGACAGTAAGGAACCGACGCTGCACCGACCTCATCAACGCCTCACCTCCCCAGCGACTTGCAACATCTTTGTTTTGTCATCATTTCCAAGGTACTGTAACCAGGGTCTGTTTGACTCCGTAACCGGCCCATGCTCTGTCGCGGTCAGCCCTGAACTTTTGGATTCAACTTCATCAAGCACATCGTTATAGTTCCAGCCAGAGCTACTATGTTTCTAAGCACTGTAACTGCATTTAAGCTTTGAAAATTTGTATCTTGAGTTGCGTTTATTGGATTTTTGTTTTATTCAGATATTGGCTATATTTTTAAACTGGTGTTGAGTACTTTTATGGTGTTTTCACTGTTTTACCTTAGGTGTGTGTACTAATGCTTTACACATTACCTCTGTAGTTTAACCTAACTGCTCTGAGCCAAGCTACCCGCAGGTAAACTTAGTTGTACCACTGCCAACTAGATACCCCATTTCTTACAATGTGTAATATTCCTGGTTGTAAAATGTTATCCTGGTACGAACTGAATATCCATTCTAACAGAATTCAACATATATATATATATATTTCTGTAATTTATTATTACAGTGGGATGACCAGTCCTACAACACTAAGGGTAGTGCACATAAACATTTTCCAGTACATATATGTATGTGCATGTTTTCATGGAAGTTTGTCTGTGCACAAAAATTGCTGTATGTGTCGATGTAAAGTATACATTTTGCTAGGAAATTAACATCCAACTACTATTTTGAAAACATTTACCGACATCTGGCGTTGTTATTTACGCAGCTGGTCAAGCTGAGAGTAAAATGTAACTGTTTTAAATACCTTTTTAATTGAACATGTAGGTCTGGTAAAATACTTGTGCTGTAAATCTCGCGGATCATTGAGCAGCGTGTTTACCTGCTTGGAAACAGGGCCTGGGGGTGAATCGAGATGGAATATGAAAATGTGTGCAATGTAGCCTGCAAATTTGAAAAAAATCAAGAGCGTTTCATAATTGACCTGTGATTGCAGCTCGGTTACAGACCGGCCTTAGTATTCTATTAGTGTATGTTAGTTTTATATTACGATAGGATTAGTTTATTGTTGGGGTCCGTTTCATCTAACACTTTAAGATGCATGCTGGAATGTACATTATATATGGACTATAGGTGATTCTATCTTGTAAAGGGGTGCTCTTGCATTCTAGGCGAGGCAGCAGCTGATCTCATGAATGGCATAGCTGCAAGTAATCCCTTTTTTTAATTTTTTTTTATTGGAATCCATATAATACAAAAATTTAGCATCTCAATAATCATATATCGAAATATTGAAATTCATACATCAAAATTCATCAATATTATCCAAATCGCTGGAATGGTTTTTTTGTACATAAACACTTAGGTGCCGATCACGATCCGGTAAATAATGTCCCCGTACGACTCGTATCGGGTCTTTTTACCGTACGAATCGTACAAGTGCCGTACGAACTGGCAATCACGATTCGCATGGTAAAAAGTCCATACGAACCGCACTGGGAATATTTCCCCACACGTCCTCGGGTCGGAAAATGTGTCTGACACGTCCTCGTACGATTCACCGTACAAACGTGAAAGGTGAACTCCGACCGGGGAATCACGATCCATCCCGGGCGTCCGAATGTACAACCGTATGGTGAAAAGACCGTCCGCACCGAACTCCCATAACAACCATGGAGACGTCCAAACAGGTGCCCGGTACGTGCCGTACCCCCCCCAGCCCCCGTAGGTACGGGCCGACCCCCCCCCAGCCCCCGTAGGTACGCGCCGACCCCACCCCCAGCCCCCGTAGGTATGGGCCGACCCCCCCCCAGCCCCCGTAGGTACGGGCCGACCCCCCCCCAGCCCCCGTAGGTACGGGCCGACCCCCCCCAGCCCCCGTAGGTACGCGCCGACCCCCCCTGTGTGTACACCCGTGTACGGTGCGTACCCCCCGTGTACGTTCGAGTCGTACCCCCACCCGTGTATGTACGGTGCGTACCCCCCCGTGTACGCTCGAGTCGAACCCCCCCGTGTACGCTCGAGTCGAACCCCCCCGTGTATGCTCGAGTCGGACCCCCCCGTGTACGCTCGAGTCGAACCCCCCCGTGTACGCTCGAGTCGGACCCCCCGTGTACGCTCGAGTCGAACCCCCCCGTGTACGCTCGAGTCGGACCCCCCCGTGTACGCTCGAGTCGAACCCCCCCGTGTACGCTCGAGTCGGACCCCCCCGTGTACGCTCGAGTCGAACCCCCCCGTGTACGCTCGAGTCGAACCCCCCCGTGTACGCTCGAGTCGGACCCCCCCGTGTACGCTCGAGTTGAACCCCCCCATGTACACTCGAGTCGGACCCCCCCGTGTACGCTCGAGTCGAACCCCCCCGTGTACGCTCGAGTCGAACCCCCCTGTGTACGCTCGAGTCGGACCCCCCCGTGTACGCTCGAGTCGAACCCCCCCGTGTACGCTCGAGTCGGACCCCCCCGTGTACGCTCGAGTCGTACCCCCCCGTGTACGCTCGAGTCGGACCCCCCCGTGTACGCTCGAGTCGTACCCCCCCCGTGTACGCTCGAGTCGAACCCCCCGTGTACGCTCGAGTCGGACCCCCCCGTGTACGCTCGAGTCGAACCCCCCCGTGTACGCTCGAGTCGGACCCCCCGTGTACGCTCGAGTCGAACCCCCCCCGTGTACGCTCGAGTCGGACCCCCCCGTGTACGCTCGAGTCGAACCCCCCCGTGTATGCTCGAGTCGGACCCCCCCGTGTACGCTCGAGTCGAACCCCCCCGTGTACGCTCGAGTCGAACCCCCCCGTGTACGCTCGAGTCGGACCCCCCCGTGTACGCTCGAGTCGAACCCCCCCGTGTACGCTCGAGTCGGACCCCCCCGTGTACGCTCGAGTCGAACCCCCCCGTGTACGCTCGAGTCGAACCCCCCCGTGTACGCTCGAGTCGGACCCCCCCGTGTATGCTCGAGTCGAACCCCCCCGTGTACGCTCGAGTCGGACCCCCCGTGTACGCTCGAGTCGAACCCCCCCGTGTACGCTCGAGTCGAACCCCCCCGTGTACGCTCGAGTCGTACCCCCACCCGTGTATGTACGGTGCGTACCCCCATACACGGGTGGGGGTACGACTCGAGCGTACACGGGGGGGTCCGACTCGAGCGTACACGGGGGGGTTCGACTCGAGCGTACACGGGGGGGTCCGACTCGAGCGTACACGGGGGGGTTCGACTCGAGCGTACACGGGGGGGGTACGACTCGAGCGTACACGGGGGGGTCTGACTCGAGCGTACACGGGGGGGGTACGACTCGAGCGTACACAGGGGGGGTCCGACTCGAGCGTACACGGGGGGGTTCGACTCGAGCGTACACGGGGGGGGTACGACTCGAGCGTACACGGGGGGGTCCGACTCGAGCGTACACGGGGGGGGTACGACTCGAGCGTACACGGGGGGGTCCGACTCGAGCGTACACGGGGGGGTTCGACTCGAGCGTACACGGGGGGGTCCGACTCGAGCGTACACGGGGGGGTCCGACTCGAGCGTACACGGGGGGGTTTGACTCGAGCGTACACGGGGGGTACGCACCGTACACGGGTGTACACACGGGGGGGTCGGCGCGTACCTACGGGGGCTGGGGGGGGGGTCAGCACGTACCTACGGGGGCTGGGGGGGGGGTCGGCGCGTACCTACGGGGGCTGGGGGGGGGTCGGCGCGTACCTACGGGGGCTGGGGGGGTCGGCGCGTACCTACGGGGGCTGGGGGGGGGTCGGCGCATACCTACGGGGGCTGGGGGGGGGGTCGGCACGTACCTACGGGGGCTGGGGGGGGTCGGCGCGTACCGGGCCACCTACTCTGGTCGATTCGCGCCGTACTTCGCTTTTGCGGCACTTTTTGGGTGCCGTGACAATATTGCCGTCCGGACTGCTGTCGGTTCGAATCGTAATTCCTGGTTCGTGAAACGCTGCCTGTAAGCGTCCCGACGTCACGTCGCAGCATTCCCGGATCACATTCGTATGTATATTTTCGTCGGTCGGTGTTTTTTACGATTCGTACGGAAATGGTGTTTCCGTGCGAATCGTAATTCCATGTTTGTAAAGTTTTACAACCGGGTACGAGTCGGACGGGGAATTCGCTCCGACCGACGGTTCGTACGCGGTTTTTAACGGATCGTAATCGGCACCTTAATCAGAACTTCATCAAGTTAATAAGTCAAAAGCATTTCAAGTCCAAACGCTTAGAAAGCATTTTGCCGTAGAATGTCGTCCATTGCCCCATAGACCCTTCAACTTTAGACATATTCTTAGAGCTTCCATTCTTAAAAACAAAACCTAATGACGGCACGTGTCAAAAAAATAACTTGATCCTAAATGGTTCACTTAAATCCCAGAGACCCTTCTAAGCGGAATATACTGCTATTATCTTTTCCTAAGAGTCCCTCAAATCTGTCAAATTAAGCATTCCCATCAAAAAAATTCCGCCCAAATCTCGTTAAACTTCTTCAGCCCACCTGTTCGTAAGGCATATGCTCGTTCGCTTCTTTTGACCTGTTCCATTTTCCAAATCCATTCATATTTTGAAGGTATTAGATCTGATCGCCACCTTTGAAGTAGAAGTGACCTGGCAACTGCCAATCCGATATAAAGAAGTTTGATCGTTTTATCAGGTAGGGTGAGATCTGGGTCGTAGCCAAGGACTGTCAACCAAGACATTGGGACCACTTGTTAAAATACTTTTTGCTGCTAAATAATCAAAAATGTTGATCCAAAATTTCTGGATCAGGGGACACTGAGAAATGATATGCGTCCAATTGGCGGAGGGATGATTGTGGCACCGAAAACACTGCCTTGACTGATTTGGATAGGCCTTAGCTATAAAGCTAGGAGTTCTATACAGGAGCCACTTGCTAAAAAATAGCATCCTTTGCCAATTGGCCCCCCTCAACGTACTGAAATTTAATTTATTTAATGTAGACCAGACGTTTGCATTAATTTCCAACTCCTCATATTTTTCCCATTTAATTATAGCCTTAGCTTCCAAATCTATCCCCTTGATAGAGGCAAGACGTTCTTTCCAAACCCTCGTTTTATTTTAAAGCCGTATCTTCCAACAGGTTATAAACTAAGCTTTTCTTATTAATAATCTGGACCAAGTCCAGATTACTAGAAAACTTCCTAAGAGCGTTATATGACCCTAGGAGAAGAGATTTACTGGGTATTAAACAAGACATTTCATCCATATTCAACCATCTATCATTCCGCAGGAAATCTGAAAGTTTCCAAAACCCGGCCTTAATCCAATATTGAATGATAGTAGATGAATCTTTAATTCCTGCAGAGGAAATAAGACCTACTGTAGAAAGTTGAGCTGTTTATAGCCGGGATAGAATATCTCTTATAAAAAGCCTGCAGTTTATGATAAAACCAATATAAACACTCGTACCGTACTAACTTAGAAGATCTAAAAATTGATAGAGGGCAATGGATCTGATTCTCTTTACAAATTAAGGGGCATATTAACAAGCATGGCGTTAAAATTATCGCCGCTTTAGCTGCAGAAAACTGCAGCTAAAGCGGCGATAATGGGCTTGATAATATGCCCGTGAGAATTCCAATAGAAGTCCATGTGGACACCAGAACATGGGCTTCTATTGGAATTCTCAAAGGCATATTATCAAGCCCATTATCGCCACTTTAGCGGCAGTTTTCTGCCACTAAAGCTGTGATAATTTTAACGCAGTTTCTTGATAATATGCCCCAGTATTCATTCATTTTTTTACAAAGAAGCACGAATGTAAGTCTCGCTTAAATCTAGACATATATTGTGCAAAATATGCGTAATAGTAATCCTTCAAGTTAGGGAGAGCTAACCCACCGCTTACCCGTTCCTCATATAAGGTGCTGAGTGCAATTCTGGAGACCTTTTTACCCCAGAGAAATGATGTAAACATGGACTCTAGTTTCATAAAAAAGGAGTTAACTAAAACACAGGGAATTGCTGAAAATAGAAAGTTAAACAGTGGAAGCACAGACATTTTAATCAATGCCACCCTACCTAAAATAGATAATGGAAGAGGATGCCATCGGGTAAGCAGATCCTGAACTTTTCGCAATAAAGGAACAAAATTTAAGTCATACAATTCCGAAAGAAACGTGAGAAATAAACCCCTAAGTATCTCTTCGGATTTAAATTCAAGCATGCAATAATGTCGGGGTGCAGATCCCTGGATGCCCCACCGCCACAAAGTTAAACTTCAGTTCTCTTAAAATTAATTTTATACCCTCGAAAGGCCTCATACCGTTCGAAAGCACTTCCTTCTCAGGTTTTAAAATAAGCATAATGTTGTCCGCATATAATTTAATTTTGTCCAGATTCGGAAGCGGGGGGCAGATATCCCTATTTTTCCTAATGGCTATCGCAAGAGGTTCAATGAAAAAAGCAAAGAGGACCGGGGATAGCGGCCATCCCTGTCTAGTTCCTCTTTTGACTTTTACTTGGCTGGCCTTAGCTGCATTGATAATAATATTGGCCTCAGCATTCAAATATAGCTTTTCAGTCAACCCCGTAGTTTTAGAGGGAATGCCAAATTTGCCCAGGATACAAAAAAGAGATTCCCAGATAACCAAATCAAATGCCTTTTCCGCATCTAAAAACAGCACCAAGGCTGGTATTTTCTGGGTATCAAAATAGTCTAGTGCCTCCACCTCAAAGTGCGTGTTCGTGCCAAATTGCCATCCAGCAATAAAACCATTTTGATCCTGTTGAATTAAATAAGAAGCAATTGCGTTAAAACGATTAGCTAAAAGTTTGGTAGTTATTTTGTAGTCAGAGTTTAAGAGCATAATGGGTCGATATGAATTGGGGTCTTCGCTATTTTTACCTTTCTTTTAAAAACTGACTACACTTCCTTCTCTAAATGACAGAGGGATAGGCCCACCCTCAGACATTGAATTTATGACTAATAATAAAAAGTCCCCAATTACACCTAAGAATGTTTTAAAAAATTCAACTGGCAGACCATCTGGGCCGCAGGCTTTACCATTTGGAAGATTTTTAATAAACTCCCCTAGCTCATCTTTTGTAAATGGGTTCGTCATATGCCCTTTATCCTCCTCAGATAGCCCAGGTACTTCATATTCCTGCAAAAAATCTTCCAATGAAGAGATATCAATTGGTAATTGTTGGCCATAGATCTTCCGATAATACTGGACCATTATCTCTCCTATTTCTCCCGAGTCCTCCGTACGGGAGCCAGAAGTAGGGCATCTCAGGGCCAATATTTGATTACTTGCGGTCCGCTCCCTAGCCTGCCAAGCCAAAAATCTCCCGGTGTAATTGCTTTCTTCATAGATCTTTTGCCTATCCTGCTGGAAATGGGTGTCGCCTTTAGCATTGTATGCTTCTGTCAAGTCCTGCTTAGCCTGAATCCACTGACATTTCTTCAAGGCCGAGGGGTTAGAGAGAAACCTTTCAAAAGAGTCTTGCACTTTTTGCTCTAATAACTGTTTTTCTCCCTTCCTTTTTCTTGAATTCTCTGCATCTTTACCCATGACCAGGCTTCGAAAAAAAGCTATAAATGAATCCCATACCAGATGGGTTGGGGCAGAGTCAAGATTTCACTCAAAAAATTTAAAAATGTGTATTTTAGAAGCAGACACCCAATCCTCTTCTTGCAAATATTGTCGATTTAATGACCAACTTTTAATAAATGAACTACCTTTACCCAATACTAATTCCAAAACCACCAGTGCATGGTCCGAAAATCCATTTTGAAGAAATTTCTGCTGTAAAAAAAACAAATTTCTAGAGATAAGAAAGAAATCAATACGTGAAAAAGTGTGAAATCTCCCTGAGAAACAAGTGTAGGCAATATCCTTCGGAAATGCTGATCACCAGGGGTCAATAATATCAGGCACTGAACTATAACTGTGTATTGCTTTAATAGTTTTTTGCTTCAACTGTCTTTTTAGATTAGATGAGGAATCGATCTTGAGATTCATTAGTAAATTAAAATCGCCCCCCATAATCAACTATCCCGGGACTTGGATTAAAGATTGAAAAAGTTCCTCGTATGGGAGGAGATTATCCTCAACTGGGGCATATATACTGGCAAACGTCAGAGGTCGATGGTCCATACTACAAGTGACCCAGCACCATCTTCCGCTTTGGTCACTCGCGGAATTAATCGCCTGAGCCTGGAATTGTTTGTTAAGAAAAATCGGCGTCCCCCTATGAGCTACTGAGGAAGAAGAGAAACCCCTATAAGATGCCCAAGTTCGAAACATTGCAAACTCAGAGATTTTCCCCGCTGGTATATGAGTTTCTTGTATTAAAATAACCGAGGGATTCTCTGTTTTAATCCAAGCCTCAATGGCCCGAATTTTCCTTTTATTATTAAGGCCATTCACATTAAACAACACTACTTTCACTTCTTCCTTATTACCCATTTCAAGAAGAAAAACAATAAGTTATTAAATGTCCCAATATTCCTTTTACAAACTATAGAAAAAAACTCCAACCCAGATCTAACAGAGGTAACGGATTCTCCTTTCTTGTCCTCACAAAACAATCAATAAATGAGTATGCACTTAAAATATGGATTTCATTATGTTGGGGCTGAGGAGCTGATGTCGAACGGCTGAGAGCAGGCGGGTTGCCACTCCCCCTCGCTTCCTCTGAGGACAGACGCTGCCGAGAGATGCCACCGCGAGCGAGGAGAAGCCGCCTTTGATGTTCCTGGAGCTACGGACCACCTGGAGAGCGGTCCCTTTGAAGCAAACCGAAACCGCGAACCCTTTTTTTATTATTTATGCGATCGCATTCCCTCTGGTGCCTGACGCCCAGGTGGGGGTTCTTCTTTGGGTTTTTATCTCTACCACTACGAGGCAATTAAAGGGCCCCCTATATATATAAAAAAAATGAAAGGCCTGGTTTGAGAATCCTGTACTCTGAGAGAGCAGAGGATGCAGGACTAGCGAGAGACACTTTAAAAAAAAAAAATTGGCCCCTTAAAGGAAAAGGACTGGACTGTTCTGATAGTCCTCTGTCTCTGAGAGCCTACTTTTTTCTGCCTTTTTTTCAAACGGCGTTTGGAGCAGTATAAGGGACCCCAGGTTTCTCACCAAGAGCGGATAAGTGTTTTTTTCCATTACTCACCTGTTTTGGTTGAGGGTCGCTGGGCAGGTCCCATTTAACTAACTTTGGCAGAGTTCTGAGCAACATTTTCACCAGCTATCAGCAGAGGGGAATTGTATTGCGGACATTATGCGTAAGCCTGTCAAAGGGACAACGGGAACAACCACGATACAGTCGCCTACTCCTAGTCAGAAGGTTAAAAGGCGTGCAGCCCAGGCCTCAGCGCGGTTGAACTACGCAGCCGCACATCAACAAGATCTTTCTCTTTCATTGGAGCTTGTGGGCATGGCAAGTGCTGATGTGGCTCAGCAGGATCAGATTGAGTTTGATATGGTAGATTTGAATTCCCCCATTAGCCCTTGTGAGATTGTTTTCTCAAAGGGGGGTTCACCAATTCCTTCTGCCTCCACTAAAGAGACTTCCGGAAAAGCAGCGAGCAAAATTCTTGGGGCCAGAAAGTATCCTATTTCTTTAAAGCCAAACTGGATGGGCCTCCGATTGAGGTGGAAGCAATGCAGGGGATTGAAGGTGATGACCCTTTAGTCGTAGATACTTTAGGGGATGCCGGCTCAGTGATTTCAGAGAATTCAGTGTCTCAGCCTTGTGGTCAATCGCCCCTTCCTCTTCCCTCTATTCCATTTTCATCATTCGGGGGTGGGCCTGAGGTTGCAGAAAAGCCTATGTCGACCTCACCAGTGGTCCCTGGGCTGTTGGGGCCAGGTGGTTCTCCGGTGGAGAATAGGACAAATGCCGCTCAGATTGATCCTTCTCAAGGTAGCGGCTCCTTTTCTATGCAATGGGATGCAAAGAGTCTTCTTGGTATGTTATGTTATGTTATTTTCCACTTGTAACGCGCTCAGCTACTCAGGAGTATCCCGGCGTGAACCTGAGGGGAAACAATGCCAATCATACGAAGAGAAATGTTTTAAGCTTCCTTTTGAAGACAGTGAGCTCCTGAGTGAGGCATAAATCAAGTGGGAGGGCATTCCAGGCCCTGCTGGCCCTTACTGCCAGAGAACAGCCTCCAGTCCTCTGCAGTTTGTAGCGCGGAATCAGCGCCAGGCCTAAAGAATCCCAGCGCAAGGTCCGTGCGGGGACATAGTGGGAAAAGTGTTTCTGGAGATATAAAGGACCCTGGCCGTGAAGAGCACGATGACCTAGAACTAGAGATTTGAATTTAATTCTGGACGCAACCGGAAGCCAGTGCAGTGCGTGTAGATGGGCCGTAACACTCATCCTGGAAGAGAGACCCAGAAGTAGTCTAGCCGCCGTATTCTGGACTACCTGCAGTTTTTTGATCAAGTAGCCCGGAGAGACCAAGAAGAGGGAGTTGGCGTAATCCAGACGGGAGAGAATCAGAGCACAAGTAACTATGACTCTGGCTGCCTGCGGAAGAAGAGGAAAGAATTTCCTAAGAGTTTTGATGAGACCGAATCAGCAGCCAGCAGTTTTCTTGATGTGGATGGAGAACAGTAGATTCTCCTTGAACCAGACCCCCAAGTTCTTAGCGGGCTGTCCTTCTGCGAGAGGTAGAGGAAGCTCTTGAGGCCACAGTTGTTGGCGAAAGTCAGCGGGGAAAGTGCCAAAGAGCAGAACCTCAGATTTCTGCTCATTGCATTTGAGCTGAGCATCAGCCATCCAGGTGAAGACTGAGCGAAGGCACTGTTGGGCCGCAAGAGCGGAACTGGAAGTCTTATCCCAAGTGAAGAGAAGCTGGGTGTCATCAGCATAGGCCAAAACCTTAGCCCCAAGAGCTTCAGACAGGTGGATCAGAGGCATTTAATTTTGGAAGAAATCCATGACCTAAAAACCTCCCAATCTAATGAGATCGCTGCAATAAATGCCCACTTGACGAAGATTGAGAAATCCATGGCTCAGGTCCCGGCACAGCTCTTAGAGGCCGAAACTAGGATTTCCCAATTGGAGGATCAAATGTTATCTCTAAACCGCAAAGTGACTACCTTTCAGCCCCAGAGAGCCTCACTAGAAATGAAGCTGGAGGAGTTGGAGAATCATTCCAGACGTTCTAATCTCCGAATCTTGGGCATTCTGGAGGGTTTGGAGGGTCAGCAGATGCTACAATGGATTGACTCTTTCATAAAAGAAAATGTCCTTCCAGAATTTAAGGGGGATCTTACAATAATGAGAGCTCATTGGGTCCCCGCACATCTCCCCTCTAATGCAAAATTCCCCCGGACGATCCTGGTAAATTTTGGAGACTTTAGGGTCAAGGAGCAGATTGTGTCAAAAGCAATCAGGCAAAGACAGTTCTCTTCAGCAGAGGTGCCAGTGTGTCGCATTTTTTCAGACATGACCGCTTCCGCTGCAAAAAGGCGGAAAGAATTCGCCAAAATGCTTCATTTGTTTAAAGCTCAGGGGGCACAAGCTGTGATAGCCCAGCAGAGTAAGCTTAAAGTGTTAATTAAGGGCAAATTTCATATTTTTTGTAATGTCGCAGAGGCACAGGGTTTACTACATGAGATTTCGGCGAATAAACCCTAATGGCCTGAAGCCAGCATCTGGTTGAAAGATTGGGTGGTATGTATTGTTAGGTTCGGGGATGAGCTATTCATCTTTTGAAGACTGTATGACTGTATTTTTTTTCCCCTCTAAAGAGATTAGCAGGTGAAAAGATAAAGTATCAACATAAGGCGTAGAAGGTTAAGGATAGCACAAGGCGGTTCAATTTTTGTTTCTGTAGTGTAAGAAGGCGAAGTGAGAGTAGGGAGAGGGTGGTACTCAGCTGCACTAGGCACCAAGCCAATGTGCCTGTTGTTGGGAGGGTGGGACATGTTGTCGGCCTTTGAGCAGGGGTGGCCAGATGCTCGGGTGACATTGGGTAAAGGGAGGGGGTGGGAGCATGGGGGAAAAAATGAAAGCTGCCAGTAATCCAAACTGATAACTTATCTAAAACCAGTGTGCAATCCTGTGAAAGAACAGAGGCCAGGAGGCTGGAGCCAGATACTAGGGAGAGCTGAGGGTGTCTAGCACCACTCTCCCGCAACCACTGACTGCTACACAGAAACCTGACCGGACGACACGCAGGGAGATGTGCACATTGGTTTAGGCAAAAGGGTTCACTGACGCATCACATCTGCTCACACCACTCACAGCAAAATGGACTATGATGTCTAAACACAAACCATGCCTCTTCATACTGAACAACACCTTGTAACATACCTTGTTATGGGAGCGGCGTGTTATGATATGTCGTGGGGCAATGTGACAAAATTCCAACCGGGAGCCAAAAACAGACCTGGCATATGTGGTCAGCCACATATTACACTTGAGATCTAACAGAGACTGACTGACTGCTACAGTTAGAGTTGAGATGGAGGGATCTCAATCCCTCTCTCCAACCCCTAGAAATTGTTGCCATGTAAAGGAACCGAAGCACAAGAAGAAAATGTCCGTATGTGGGCAAGAGAAGCCATCTTTGCTTACATCAGTGCAGGACATCGGCCAATAGCTCTGACTGCATTGCACAGGCAGTAAGAGTCTTGGGTGCCTGGTCTGATCACATCGTTGACTCCCAAAAATGTCAGAAGCTAAAGCGAATTAGCCATGACCTGGGTGATCACAGCATCAGGATTAGCTGAATTTAATGTGTAGAAACTACACATAGGATTCAAATTTGGTAGATGAACCACATTTGTAAATGTATTTGCAGGGGCAGGAATGCAGGCTTTTTGGATGGGTCATCTGACATAAGTAGTTGTGCACCACAAACCCTTAGGTTTGAGGGTATTCAGATATGTCTACGAAAGACTGAGATTTGATGCTTTCCAGTGTGTTAAATGGAAGGGGTTAGAGCTCTTCAGGCTACAAACAGAGAAGAAACGCTTCCAAGCTTAAGCCGATTTAGAAGAATGGATTTCTCCTAGGACACGGTCCGCATGGAGTATCTATGGTTTTGAGAATGGCAGTCTGTAATTTAGAGTGGGTGTATCAAAGATTATATTAGGGTGTGAGAAGATGCATCAAATTAATTCCTCTTCAATCCTAAGGGTCCTTGGGGCCAACTAGCCCACCAGGTACCTCCAGTATGCGTCAGGGAGCTGCGTTGCAGAGAGGTGTTCTGAGGCCACACCCCTTTTTACACCACTCTGCAACGCAGCTCTCTGGAGCTTACTGGAGGTACCTGTTTGGCTAGTTGGCCCCCAGGAACCCTCAGGATTGTAGAGGAATTAATTCCCCAACTTAAAACGCGCCACAGTGTGTGTTTGCATACATGTCACCTCAGGCCTCGCCCCTCCCTTCGCCACTGTGTAAACGCGCCCCGTGGTACGTTTTAAGTTGGGTGAATAAGTCCTCTTGAATCCTGAGGGTCCCTGGGGTCCAACTAGCCCACCAGGTACCTCCAGTAAGCACCACAGAGATGCGTTGCAGAGAGGTGTAAAAAGGGGCGTGGCCTCTGAACACCTCTCTGCAACAGAGCTCCCTGGCACATACTGGAGGTTCCTAGTGGGCTAGTTGGCCCCCAGGGACCCCCAGTATTCAATGGGAATTAGTTCCCCATCCTACAACGCACCAGGGAGCGCGTTTGCAGAGTGCTGCAGGGAGGGGACGGGGCATCAGACGCGATGTGTTTTTTTTTTAAATTTATGTTTTTAAGAAGGGGGCTGTGTGGCCCCCCTTCCTTTCCTATTTTATTGGCCCTGGGGACCCCATCTCCCAGGGCCTGACACCTATTTTATTTAATTTTTAAAAAAATTGGAGGAGGGCCACGTGGCCCCCCTCCCGAGGCCATATTCGGCCCCTGGGACCCAATCCCCCTGGACACGGCCAGTTTTTTTTTAATTTAAATTATTGGAGGGGGCTGTGTGGCCCCCCTCCTCAGGCCATTTATGGCCCCGGGGACCCCATCCCCCGGGGCTGGCCTTTCCTTGTTTTTATTTTTTTTAATTTTATTTTTTATAATGGGGAGGGGGGCCGCGTGGCTCCCTCCCGGGCCACTAATGGCCCCGTGGACCCCATCCCCTGGGGCCTGGCCTTTTGTTGGGGACCATGGGGGTCCCCAATTCCCCCACGGTCCCGCCAGCTCTCCTCCTCCTGCAGGAGCCAGCATTGCTTTTCCACACGGGGAGCTGCTGACATGCAGCTCCCCATGTGGAAAAGCAATGTGGTTTAAATTTAACCCAAACCAGAGTTAGTGCCCCGGGGAGGTGGCAGTGCCCGGGGCGTGTGGGAGGGCTCAAGCCCCCCCACACAGTCAGTTTAAAAAAAAACAAGCCCCAGGGGGTGGCGGTCCCTGGGGCTGCAGGGGAGCATGAGCCCCCCGCAAATATGTACAGAAAGCCCCGGGGGTGGCAGTGCCCGGGGCTTGGGGGGCCCTGGAGGCTGCCCACCTATTTAAAATGAAAGCCCCAGGGGGTGGCGTGCCTGGGGCTGCAGGGGGAGTTGTGGGTCCCCCTGGGCCCCCGCAAATATTCTTGAGAAATGCCCCCAGGACTTGGCCCACCCGGGGCTAATTAATAATGAAGCGCTAGAGCCCGCGCTTCGTTTTTTTATTTTCGCGGCCGGATCCACGGATACTCCGCGCATCTCACGTTTAAAAAAAATCTATATGCTTTTTGGGGCCATTGGGGTCCTTGTGGGACCCCGTAAGCAGGCCTAGGGCGTCAGGGTGTTTCTACCCAGCCCCCTTTTCTTGTTTTTCACGTTTGTTTTCCTGTTTTCTTGTGCCTCGGTTCTACCGAGGCATAAGATGGCTGCCAACACTTCCTAGTTTGAAGTGTGGACAGCCAATTAGAATGCAGGTTGTGATCAGGAGGGTGCGCGGATCCTCCGTGCCTCTAAATATTGGAACTTTTATTTTTGATTTTCTCAGCAACTACTGAACGGATTTACACCATTTTTAAAAAGGTCGCTTTCTGAGCCAAGCAGTACCTTTTTGCCACATTTGGGGTAAATCCATTCAGTAGTTTTGGCTGTATCCTTGCCTAAAGTTTCCTACGGGAAATTGATTTTTTGACTCTTATTTTTTTAATTTCTCAGCAACTACTGAACAGATTCACACCATTTTAAAAAAGGTCTCTTTCTGAGCCAAGGGCTACCTTTTTGCCAAATTTGTTGTAATTCCGTTCAGCAGTTCGGGCTGTAGTCGTGTCTAAAGTTTCCTATGGGAAATAACATGGAGAAAACGCATTTTGGGACCCCCTTTTGTTCTCAGCCCCCGCTTTGCAAAACACACGAAAGTTTCGCGAAGATTCGTCATTTGGCACCAAAGTTATTGGGAAAAGAAAAAACGCTTTTTGAATAGAAACAAGGTCCTAACTATAACTACCTACTGGCGACCGCAAGTAGGTTAGGTTTTATAAATATATATATATATATATATATTACCTACTGGCGGTCGCCAGTAGGTAGTTATAGTTAGGACCACGTTTCCATAGGAAATCCGCAACATTCTATTTTGAATAACTTTGGCGCCGGTCGACGAATCCTCGCGAATTTTTCAAAATAGGTGGGGCGCTACGCTCCGCTCCTTCCCTGAAAGACTTGGGGGGATTCGTCAAGCGGGGGCTGAGATAAAAGGGGGGTCCCAAAACGCGTTTTTCCCATGCATTTTTCCATAGGACCTTTAGACAGGGCTACAGCCCGAACGGCTGAACAGAATTACTAGAAATTTGGCAGAGAGGTAGTCCTCAGGTCAAGGAAGTGCCTTTTGTAGGTTTGGTGTAAATCTGTTCAGTAGATTCTGAGAAAATAGCCTTTAAATCAATATATATATCTGAGCCAGCTTACGGTGCGCTTACGGTACGCTAACCGTACGCGTACGGTGGCGTGCGCGAGCGCGATTCTGATTGGCTCTTAGATCTTAGTAAACATTCGAATCGGTCGAAACCAGGAAGCGGCGGCCGCCATTTCGTGTGTTTCACTCAGAAAAAAAAGAGTGATAACAAGAAAAGGGGGCAAGGAGGAGAGTTACAGACCCCCTAACATTTGTAAGGGGGTCAAAGAAGGACAGAAAAGTACAAAGAAAACATTTATTGATTTTAAAAAAAATCACGGGGTACGCGTACGGTAAGCGTACGGTACAAAAAAAAAGAAAAAAAGAAATGAAAATCAGATTTAAGTGTTTAGATATTAGGGGGCTCTAAAAAGAGCCGTTGTGTTTATGAAGTGATTTTTTTGTGGTACCTACAAGTAAGTACCGATGCAGAGTCTAAGGTTCAAGAGGAAGACTCTGTTCCCTTCATCATTGAAGTGTACACCATCTCCTCTATAAATGTCTTGCATGTCATAACGCAAGTTGTTGTGGTAAATGGAACCCATACCATAGTCACGGAGGAAAGCAGAAACAGATTTGTTGACGTGCTTTCTTGCTTTGTCAATCTGCGGACAGAAATGATTGGACCAGTTCCATTTTTGCCTTTGGCATATGTTAGAAAACACAAAGGCAGTTTTAGGGAAAAGTGAAAACAGTTGTGCAAAGGTCTCCTTCATAAGCATTTCCAGACCTACCCCAGTCAAAGTGCCTAGGTCATTGCCACCACAGTGCACTATTATGAGGTCAGGGTGTTGGATGTGCATGAAGGATTTCACCAATGGCATCAATTGGTGCCACTTTAACCCTCTCTGACCAATCCATTTAATGTCTACATTTGGCAAAGCAAGGTCTCTCACCATATCTGTTTTCTCTGCATACTTTTCACTCCAGAAGACATAGCTGTGCCCTACAATCCACACTGTGAACATCTTCAAAGGAGAACTGGATGCACTCAGGAGGTGTCTTTCAGTAGAATGGCAATATGAAAAGAAAGACAGTTTGGAAATGGAGGCATACATATTTTTTTTAAAAAAAAAAGAACTGATTGGCTGTTTCATACCAATCTAGAATAAAAACTAGGCTGTATGTGTAAATTAATAGAAGCATGTTTTGTATTGGTACAGAAAAATGTGTTACCAAAGAACAGTACTATGGATTTGCTGTTAGGTTTGAAAAGTCAAGCACTCTTGCTCTGTGGAATTGAAACATTGTTTGGCGAACTTCTGACCTGACTCCACACAGCAGTGTTCCATGAGCTGTTGCTATGGTAGCAGGCAGAAGTCAAGTTGGGGGAAGGGTACTAGGCAGAAGTCAAGTTGGGGGAAGGGTACTTTTGGAAAAGGGTTGGTTTTCAACCAATAGAAATGTGTGATTACATTTGAAAAAAAGGGGCAAGCACTGAGATTTGAAACTAACATGTATATGTGTGGAAAAAGAGAGGGAAAGTTTGCCATTATCTGGTTCTGCTGAGAGGAGAGAGGTGTAGAGAACAGAGATCCTGGCTCTGATAATCTGCTGTTTGAGTGCCACATTTCTTTCACAACTAACTAATTTTAAAGGTGAGTTTAGAGTTTGAGAGGGGATGTATATGGTAAATTAAGAAATGAATAATATAAATGCAATTCTTTTTATTGAAGTTTTGTTTATTATTTTCTGTTTTGGGAGAAATTTAAATGTGAGGAACATGTAAAATAATATAGACTATGTTTTCACAATAAATTAAGGTGTACTGGTATAATAAAAGAATAGTTTAAGGGTTTGAGGTTGGACTCAGTAATGCAAATACATTCAGCATCACTAAGGCTGGTTGCCCTTGCTGGAGTGTAGGCAGACCCCCAGGTTACAAATGATGCTGGTCTGAAAAAGCAGTTTGGACATGTGCTTTTAAAAAAATCTGAAAAGTGGATTCATAATGTGTCAGTCTGTAAAAGTGTTTATCACTTGCCAAAAAAAAGAGCAGTAAGTGTGCTTTCAAATTGGCAAAGAAATTTCGTTTTGTGACTAATGTGAAAACATGACTCTGTGTGCAAATAGGAATTACAGGCAGAGATTTATTGCGTATTGCTCTGGTGATTTCACAGTTGCATTAGATGGAAAGGGGGAGCCATTTTTTGGTGCAGAAGCAGACTCTTAGCACACAGGTAGCTGCTTACCATGTGGAATCATGCACAGTATTCACAAGCGAGTGGGGTTTGAGGTTTCAGTCAGTAATGCAAATACATTCACCATCACTAAGGCTGGTTGCCCTTGCTGGAGTGTAGGCAGACACCCAGGTTACAAATGATGCTGGTCTGAAAAAGCAGTTTGGACATGTGCTTTGTAAAAAATCTGAAAAGTGGATTCATAATGTGTCAGTCTGTAAAAGTGTTTATTACTTGCCAAAAAAAAGAGCAGTAAGTGTGCTTTCAAATTGGCAAAGAAATTTCGTTTTGTGACTAATGTGAAAACATGACTCTGTGTGCACATAGGAATTACAGGCAGAGATTTATTGCGTATTGCTCTGGTGATTTCACAGTTGCATTAGATGGAAAGGGGGAGCCATTTTTTGGTGCAGAAGCAGACTCTTAGCACACAGGTAGCTGCTTACCATGTGGAATCATGCACAGTATTCACAAGCGAGTGGGGTTTGAGGTTTCAGTCAGTAATGCAAATACATTCAGCATCACTAAGGCTGGTTGCCCTTGCTGGAGTGTAGGCAGACACCCAGGTTACAAATGATGCTGGTCTGAAAAAGCAGTTTGGACATGTGCTTTGTAAAAAACTCTGAAAAGTGGATTCATAATGTGTCAGTCTGTAAAAGTGTTTATTACTTGCCAAAAAAAAGAGCAGTAAGTGTGCTTTCAAATTGGCAAAGAAATTTCGTTTTGTGACTAATGTGAAAACATGACTCTGTGTGCAAATAGGAATTACAGGCAGAGATTTATTGCGTATTGCTCTGGTGATTTCACAGTTGCATTAGAAGGAAAGGGGGAGCCTTTTTTTGGTGCAGAAGCTGACTCTTAGCACACAGGTAGCTGCTTACCATGTGGAATCATGCACAGTATTCACAAGCGAGTGGGGTTTGAGGTTTCAGTCAGTAATGCAAATACATTCAGCATCACTAAGGCTGGTTGCCCTTGCTGGAGTGTAGGCAGACACCCAGGTTACAAATGATGCTGGTCTGAAAAAGCAGTTTGGACATGTGCTTTGTAAAAAATCTGAAAAGTGGATTCATAATGTGTCAGTCTGTAAAAGTGTTTATTACTTGCAAAGAAATTTCGTTTTGTGACTAATGTGAAAACATGACTCTGTGTCCAAATAGGAATTACAGGCAGAGATTTATTGCGTATTGCTCTGGTGATTTCACAGTTGCATTAGATGGAAAGGGGGAGCCATTTTTTGGTGCAGAAGCAGACTCTTAGCACACAGCCAGCTACTTACCATGTGGAATCATGCACAGTATTCACAAGCGAGTGGGGTTTGAGGTTTCAGTCAGTAATGCAAATACATTCAGCATCACTAAGGCTGGTTGCCCTTGCTGGAGTGTAGGCAGACACCCAGGTTACAAATGATGCTGGTCTGAAAAAGCAGTTTGGACATGTGCTTTGTAAAAAATCTGAAAAGTGGATTCATAATGTGTCAGTCTGTAAAAGTGTTTATTACTTGCCAAAAAAAAGAGCAGTAAGTGTGCTTTCAAATTGGCAAAGAAATTTCGTTTTGTGACTAATGTGAAAACATGACTCTGTGTGCAAATAGGAATTACAGGCAGAGATTTATTGCGTATTGCTCTGGTGATTTCACAGTTGCATTAGATGGAAAGGGGGAGCCTTTTTTTGGTGCAGAAGCTGACTCTTAGCACACAGGTAGCTGCTTACCATGTGGAATCATGCACAGTATTCACAAGCGAGTGGGGTTTGAGGTTTCAGTCAGTAATGCAAATACATTCAGCATCACTAAGGCTGGTTGCCCTTGCTGGAGTGTAGGCAGACACCCAGGTTACAAATGATGCTGGTCTGAAAAAGCAGTTTGGACATGTGCTTTGTAAAAAATCTGAAAAGTGGATTCATAATGTGTCAGTCTGTAAAAGTGTTTATCACTTGCCAAAAAAAAGAGCAGTAAGTGTGCTTTCAAATTGGCAAAGAAATTTCGTTTTGTGACTAATGTGAAAACATGACTCTGTGTGCAAATAGGAATTACAGGCAGAGATTTATTGCGTATTGCTCTGGTGATTTCACAGTTGCATTAGATGGAAAGGGGGAGCCTTTTTTTGGTGCAGAAGCTGACTCTTAGCACACAGGTAGCTGCTTACCATGTGGAATCATGCACAGTATTCACAAGCGAGTGGGATTTGAGGTTTCAGTCAGTAATGCAAATACATTCAGCATCACTAAGGCTGGTTGCCCTTGCTGGAGTGTAGGCAGTCACCCAGGTTACAAATGGTGATGGTCTGAAAAAGCAGTTTGGACATGTGCTTTTTAAAAAATCTGAAAAGTGGATTCATAATGTGTCAGTCTGTAAAAGTGTTTATCACTTGCCAAAAAAAAGAGCAGTAAGTGTGCTTTCAAATTGGCAAAGAAATTTCGTTTTGTGACTAATGTGAAAACATGACTCTGTGTGCAAATAGGAATTACAGGCAGAGATTTATTGCGTATTGCTCTGGTGATTTCACAGTTGCATTAGATGGAAAGGGGGAGCCATTTTTTGGTGCAGAAGCAGACTCTTAGCACACAGGTAGCTGCTTACCATGTGGAATCATGCACAGTATTCACAAGCGAGTGGGGTTTGAGGTTTCAGTCAGTAATGCAAATACATTCACCATCACTAAGGCTGGTTGCCCTTGCTGGAGTGTAGGCAGACACCCAGGTTACAAATGATGCTGGTCTGAAAAAGCAGTTTGGACATGTGCTTTGTAAAAAATCTGAAAAGTGGATTCATAATGTGTCAGTCTGTAAAAGTGTTTATTACTTGCCAAAAAAAAGAGCAGTAAGTGTGCTTTCAAATTGGCAAAGAAATTTCGTTTTGTGACTAATGTGAAAACATGACTCAGTGTGCAAATAGGAATTACAGGCAGAGATTTATTGCGTATTGCTCTGGTGATTTCACAGTTGCATTAGATGGAAAGGGGGATCCATTTTTTGGTGCAGAAGCAGACTCTTAGCACACAGGTAGCTGCTTACCATGTGGAATCATGCACAGTATTCACAAGCGAGTGGGGTTTGAGGTTTCAGTCAGTAATGCAAATACATTCAGCATCACTAAGGCTGGTTGCCCTTGCTGGAGTGTAGGCAGACACCCAGGTTACAAATGATGCTGGTCTGAAAAAGCAGTTTGGACATGTGCTTTGTAAAAAACTCTGAAAAGTGGATTCATAATGTGTCAGTCTGTAAAAGTGTTTATTACTTGCCAAAAAAAAGAGCAGTAAGTGTGCTTTCAAATTGGCAAAGAAATTTCGTTTTGTGACTAATGTGAAAACATGACTCTGTGTGCAAATAGGAATTACAGGCAGAGATTTATTGCGTATTGCTCTGGTGATTTCACAGTTGCATTAGAAGGAAAGGGGGAGCCTTTTTTTGGTGCAGAAGCTGACTCTTAGCACACAGGTAGCTGCTTACCATGTGGAATCATGCACAGTATTCACAAGCGATTGGGGTTTGGGGTTTCAGTCAGTAATGCAAATACATTCAGCATCACTAAGGCTGGTTGCCCTTGCTGGAGTGTAGGCAGACACCCAGGTTACAAATGATGCTGGTCTGAAAAAGCAGTTTGGACATGTGCTTTGTAAAAAATCTGAAAAGTGGATTCATAATGTGTCAGTCTGTAAAAGTGTTTATTACTTGCAAAGAAATTTCGTTTTGTGACTAATGTGAAAACATGACTCTGTGTCCAAATAGGAATTACAGGCAGAGATTTATTGCGTATTGCTCTGGTGATTTCACAGTTGCATTAGATGGAAAGGGGGAGCCATTTTTTGGTGCAGAAGCAGACTCTTAGCACACAGCCAGCTACTTACCATGTGGAATCATGCACAGTATTCACAAGCGAGTGGGGTTTGAGGTTTCAGTCAGTAATGCAAATACATTCAGCATCACTAAGGCTGGTTGCCCTTGCTGGAGTGTAGGCAGACACCCAGGTTACAAATGATGCTGGTCTGAAAAAGCAGTTTGGACATGTGCTTTGTAAAAAATCTGAAAAGTGGATTCATAATGTGTCAGTCTGTAAAAGTGTTTATTACTTGCCAAAAAAAAGAGCAGTAAGTGTGCTTTCAAATTGGCAAAGAAATTTCGTTTTGTGACTAATGTGAAAACATGACTCTGTGTGCAAATAGGAATTACAGGCAGAGATTTATTGCGTATTGCTCTGGTGATTTCACAGTTGCATTAGATGGAAAGGGGGAGCCTTTTTTTGGTGCAGAAGCTGACTCTTAGCACACAGGTAGCTGCTTACCATGTGGAATCATGCACAGTATTCACAAGCGAGTGGGGTTTGAGGTTTCAGTCAGTAATGCAAATACATTCAGCATCACTAAGGCTGGTTGCCCTTGCTGGAGTGTAGGCAGACACCCAGGTTACAAATGATGCTGGTCTGAAAAAGCAGTTTGGACATGTGCTTTGTAAAAAATCTGAAAAGTGGATTCATAATGTGTCAGTCTGTAAAAGTGTTTATCACTTGCCAAAAAAAAGAGCAGTAAGTGTGCTTTCAAATTGGCAAAGAAATTTCGTTTTGTGACTAATTTGAAAACATGACTCTGTGTGCAAATAGGAATTACAGGCAGAGATTTATTGCGTATTGCTCTGGTGATTTCACAGTTGCATTAGATGGAAAGGGGGAGCCTTTTTTTGGTGCAGAAGCTGACTCTTAGCACACAGGTAGCTGCTTACCATGTGGAATCATGCACAGTATTCACAAGCGAGTGGGATTTGAGGTTTCAGTCAGTAATGCAAATACATTCAGCATCACTAAGGCTGGTTGCCCTTGCTGGAGTGTAGGCAGTCACCCAGGTTACAAATGGTGATGGTCTGAAAAAGCAGTTTGGACATGTGCTTTTTAAAAAATCTGAAAAGTGGATTCATAATGTGTCAGTCTGTAAAAGTGTTTATCACTTGCCAAAAAAAAGAGCAGTAAGTGTGCTTTCAAATTGGCAAAGAAATTTTGTTTTGTGACAAATGTGAAAACAAATGTAGTAATATATTTAAATAAAATAAAGGAATTTTTTTTTAGTTTTTTTCAGGTATTGCTGAAGAGCAGTGAACAAAATTTAAGATGCCTACAAAATCCAGAGTAAAAAAAGAGCAAAAAAAAAACCTATATTTGAAGACAACTGGAGGACCTAAGTTAGTTGAAGATGCTCATGTTGGGAAGAAGAAAAAATCTTCTGGTAAGCAAACAAAAGATTTTCTAAGGAACATATTCAAAAAAAGGAAAAATGTACAAAATGTCTGTACTGGAAAGAATGATTTCAATCAAAAAGGACAGGAAAAAATTGAGAATTTAGTTAATGCAAATATACCTTCTGCAACTAAAAAGATAAACTTAAACAGAAAAACAGCGTTTAAAGAGATACGTAGAAAAATGTTTCAGAGGAGAGTTATGTCCAATTTGATAAAGGATGTGAAGAAATATAAGCAAAAGGCAAAGTTTTATAAGAGAAAAAAAGAAATTGAAGCCATTGCAGCAAAGGCATTAGAATTAAAAAGGAAACTATTCATTTTAATTTTGAATAGGATGCGTACATTAGACAAAATGGTTAATGTACTGAAATCACATAGCAAAAGGAAAAGAGTAGTGAACAGAACAAACTTTTGTAAAGTGTTTTTAGGAAAATGGATGCATAGTTCAAGTAGTGAACCTTTTTTTAACCCCTTCCCCGCTCATGACGGAACCGTTCCGTCATGAGCCACGGTTGCCGTGTGCTCATGACGGAACGGTTCCGTCATGACAATCCTGTTGGCGGCCGCTCCGCCTGCGCGGCGCTGTTTCCCCGCCTGTGCGGGGGGACAACGCAAATGGGCGGAGTCATGACGGAACCGTTCCGTCATGAGCACAGCTCAACTATGGCTCATGACGGAGCGGCTCCGTCATGAGCACAGGCCCACCGCGCTGCCCCCCTGCCCCCCCCAGCGCTGCAGCGGAATGTCCGCAGCAGCGAAGGGGTTAATGAAGAGAGTTATTTTCAAAGTAATAGTTTGCTGCATGCAGTTGACACCAGAGGTCGTGCTTATGAAGTGAAAAATGGTTGCATAATGGAGAAGGAGATAATGGTTCCAAGAGATGAGGTACAAGTGATGGCGGATGAGGCTATGGGGAGACGTCCTAAAGCCCCAGTGTACACTTGGAATTGTAGTAGTATTTGCACTGTGCGTCAGGAATCTATTGATAAATTTCGTGAGTTTCTAAGAGAATATAGCAAAAAAAGTGTGAAACAGAAGATTAAGGTGCTTCAAAGTCTAGATCCATGCAGAGTGAGAGAGAATAATGGTTTGCAGGGTCATTCTCTGGCTTGTCTATCTAGAAAAGTGTGTAATAGTGTTTTCCATCATTTTAGGATGCTGGCTGTTCATCATACTGAAATGAGAAAGTTTGTGAGACGGTTGTATTTTGCTAAAAGTCCAGCAATAAAGTTAGATGAATTGAATAGGGCTCTGTTCCGTGGAACGGTATCAGATGTAGAGAAGGTTGTTGATGAAATTCAGTTTTGTTACTTTGGTCCTGAACAAAACAGTGCAGAGAAGGACACAGTAAATGAGGAAGAAGTGGAAGAAAATGTAGAACCCTCTGTAAGTAAGACATTTAATGATCACATAACAAAATTTGCAATAATCTCTAATGAAAGACCAAATATTACTTGTATTTGTTGCCGCAGAACTCATTATAGAAAACAAACCAGGTATGTTGATCTCTACAGAAAGAGTGAAAATGAAGATAATTATAAGTGGAAGGATTTTGCCACCTATATATTTCTTGAAAATTGTTTTGAATTGGGTGAAGTTCAGCGTATTTGTAAATACTGTTACAACAAGTTAGAGGAAAATAGAATGCCGACCAGAGCTGTACATAATAATTTAGAATTGGATGCTATTCCTGCTGAACTTTCTGAATTAAATACATATGAGTCTATACTCATTCAATGTGTTCATCCGTTCCAGACCATAGTACGTATGGAGCCCAAAACTGGTAAATTACCTCCTTCAGATTTACTGAGAGGTTTAAAAGGTAGAGTGGTGTATTTGCCCTTGGATTTGAAAAAAAATATGGAAACTATTGATGCGGATACTTTGGAAACTGAACCATTAATTATTCTGGTTAATGGTGTACCTACAAAGAATAAGAAGATTTGGCAGGAGCTGGGAGATGTACGGAAAGTACAAAGAGCAAATTTGTATTTGAAAAGGAATAACAAATGGTATGAATCAATTTATATAGAAGAAGAAGAAGAAGAAGATTTACAAGAAGACACAGAAACACCAACTGGACAAATTGAAAAAGTGGACAAGTCAAAGGAAGAAGAAATTTATGAACATTTTAGCATACATCCTCTTCATTCAAAAGAAGTTATGGGAGACAATATTGATCTATTTCAGATGAAGAAAGCAAAAGGAACTCCTGTGAGTGTATGGGAGGAGAGCTTGGAAGCTCGATGTTTTCCCCAGCTGTTTCCTAAAGGAAAAGGAGGACGATACGATGAACGTCCGGAACAGATTCCAGCTTCTGAGTATCGGACTACAAGACTATATGCTGAAGATCCCAGATTTCGACAAAGTATTCCTTATTTGTTCCATCTTTTATTTGAAAGCGACTTGTCTGCACTGTCTTATGCAGTAAATCACATTTTAAAAAGTGGAGTACATTTACAAAATGTGTCTGCTAAGGATTTTATGGAGAAAGTGCAGCACCGAGATGGTCATTTGGATACACAACTGATCAATCTGATGGCTTGTTAGCCTGGGACAAATGAATATTGGTACGGACGCCATGGTGAATTAAAATGCATGTTACGGAATTTAGGAACTCCAACATGGTTCCTTACCCTAAGCTGTGCCGAGTACGCTTGGGATGATTTACTGGATTTTCTACGAGAGGCAAATTCAAACATTAAAAACATTGAATACAAGACAGCAGGAGAACTGTGCTCATTGGATCCGGTTAATGTTTGCAGATATTTCAATCATAGATTTGAGGCTATGATGTCCTTCATCTGCAATAAAAAAAATCCACCTCTAGGAGAAGTAGTGGATTTCTTTTGGAGAAAAGAGTACCAGGCAAGAGGTGCTCCTCATATTCATATGCTGTTGTGGATCAAGGATGCCCCAAAGTTTGGAACAGATACTGATGAAGCAGTGTTATCTTACATTGAAGAATATGCAACATGTGCTATACCAAAAAGCACAGAAGAGAAAAAGTTAAAGGAGCAAGTTTTACGTTTCCAAAGTCATCGGTGTGGAAAATACTGTCGACGGAAATACAAGAGCAAAGATAAATACTACACTAAATGTCGATTTGGATTTCCTAGACCTGTTCTTTCAAATGGAAGAGTTAACAGTTTTATGTCATCTGTGAGACATACTATCACAAGAAAATCACCTAAGAATACCTACAACCTTAAAAGAAAAGAAGAATCAAAAAATAAATGACTACAACCCAGTGATTTTATCCATGTGGAACGCTAACATGGATATACAGTATGTAGCTGACAATTCCATTGCTGTTGCTCGATATGTAACGTCTTACATTACGAAATCAGAAAAAACAGAATTGAAGGAAATGTGGGAAGAGATTTCTCACGAGAAAACTGTCAGTAAGAAGCTCTACAGTTTCAGTTTGAAGATGTTATCGCATCGAGAAATTGGATCCTACGAATGTTCAGATAGGTTATCTTCTGCAAGTCTCTACTCGAAATCAAGAAGAATAATTTGGGCAAGTTTAGGCCTTGCAGCAATGAGAAATCGGGTACTGAAATCTGTTGGAGAAATTGAATATTTGGCCGAGAATGACCCAGAAAGTACAGATATTTTGAAATCAAACATGTTGGATACATATTACCCAAAGAGAAGTCATCATCTGGAGAACATGTGTCTCTATGAAGTGCTGCAGAACTACATTTATTCACGGAAAGCCGCAGACGACATCAACAATGGAAAATATAAAGTCATTGGTGAGGAAGGATGTTTGGTGAAGCAAACAAAAGGAAGTTTGATAAATCACCGGAAGCTGAGTTGCGACACTACTGACAAAAAGGAATTTTACTACTTGGCTCTTTTACAGCTGTTTAAACCATGGCGTACAGAGGATGAACTACTGGGAGAATTTCAAAGCTATGAAGATTCTTTTAATGCTTGCAAAGACAGCATACAATGCAGTACATTCACAACTTATCTGCAAATGTTAAATGAAGAAATTGAACAGGAAACTACAATTGCAGCAGAAATAGCTAGAGACAGTTCTCAGGACAGCCAAAGTTCAGGAACACTCAGTCAAGATCCTCTAGGACAACCAATCGTTGAAAATGAAGCATCAATAGCCATGAATGAAGTGGAAACGGCTATGAATCAAGCTCAAGGAGAATTTATAGACTTACAAAATTTGGAAAGACAACTGAACGAAGAGCAGCAACAAATTTATGAAGAGATCAGAAGCAAAATTGATCACGGATTTCTACATGAAAAAAAAGATTGCTCATGCACATCATTTCATCCAATCAGGATGTATGTAAGCGGACAAGCTGGAACTGGAAAAAGTTTCCTAATAAAAGTAATCAGAAGCTACCTACAGCAAAAAACGGATTCTACTTTGTCTTGTGTGGTTACTGCTCCAACTGGGTTAGCAGCATATAACATAAAAGGAATCACTTTACATCGTTTGCTAATGTTACCAGTGGAGCATGAGAACAAAATACAATACAACAAGCTAACTGGAGAAGCATGCTTGGAAGTTTCAAGAGTATTGAAGAAGATGCAAGTTCTCATTATTGATGAGGTGAGCATGGTATCGAACTTAATGCTTGCCTTTGTGCATTTAAGAATGCAGCAAATTCTGAAGTCAGACTATGACGTGTTATTTGGAGGAAAACACGTCATAGTTTTTGGAGATCTTTTGCAACTTACTCCAGTTAAAGGACAACCAGTGTTTAATACTGTGACACATGAAGACACGAAGAAGTCATTGGGAAGCATCGGTAATACAAATATTTGGTCCTTCTTTGAGTACAAGGAACTTACAACTAATATGAGGCAAGCAAACGATGAAGAATATGGAAGTATTCTGAAAGATATCAGGATTGGACTACTCACAGAAGCTGGCAAAAAAGCATTACAGACTCGGCTGCTACATAATTTATTTCCAAAGGAAGAAATAGTTGCAGAGAAGATATACAAGAACATTGCAGAAAACAAAAGTGTCATCTGCTTAATGCCAACTCTACGTGAATGCTCAATATTCAATGAGGAGCTTTTGAAATTGGAAAAGGAAGATATCAGGAAATTGGAAGCAGTGGACAAAATTGAGGATGGAAGAATTACTGTCACATTAACAGGCACACTGAAAAATAAATTGGATTCACTAGAGAAGAAGATTTCCAAAACAGCTGGATTAGAAAAAAATCTATATGTTTGCATGAACTGTAGAGTATTTTTAAGGAGAAATTTGGATGTTGAAAAAGGTTTAGTTAATGGAGCTATGGGAAGAGTTGTGGGTTTTATTAATTATCAGAAAAAAGATGGAATTGAATGTTTAAAAATAAAATTTGATCAGATAGAAGAAGTTAAAGATATTTGTCGTTGTACAGTTCGTTTCATGCTTGTGAAAGACTTATATGTACGTAGGAAGCAGTTTCCGTTTTCTCTAGCATATGCTGTAACTATTCACAAGTCTCAAGGATTGACTGTAGATTGTGCATTTGTGAACATTGGTTCAACTGTGTTCAAAGAAGGTATGGCATATGTTGCTTTGTCACGAGTGAAAACATTATCAGGTTTATTCATGATAGACTTTGATGATTCAAAAGTTAGTGCTGATACAAATTGTGTAAAGGAGTATAATAGATTAAGAAGAAGCTATGCTCCTCATTTAGGTCAGTATCCTGTGTTGGAGAAACGTGTAGTTTCTCGTAAAAGGAGAAATGAGAATATCTGTAATGAAGATGTAGAGAGGAGGAAAAAAAAGAGGAGTGATGTAATTGCAAGCAAAAAGAATAAGGAAAATGAAGAACAGGTTGTAGGATGTTATTTTGAAAATAGCTCTGGTGTCAACTGCTACGCTAATGTAGTGCTGAATGTTGCATTTTATCTGGAAAGTTTGCAAGAGCAGATAATAGTAAATCAGGGAAAAAGATTCTGTACTGTGCTGAGTCTCCTTTTTGAAAAGCTGAGTAATGATAAAACTCAAATAGAAAGTGCTACTGAAATTAGAAAAGTTTTAGATGTATGTTCAGGACGAACACAGTTTTCTCAAAATGTACAGCAAGACGCACAGGAATTCTTGATTTATTTTCTTCAGGTACTGGAAGAAGAAGGGGTTAACATTGAAAATTTATTTGGTCTCTCTTATAAATGGGAACATAGTTGTGAAAACTGTTATAATATATGTGGCTCTAATGTTGATTCTGAAAGGTTTATTTATTTAACATTGCCAGAGAGTAAAACAGTCACTTTTGCTAAATTAGTTAAAGATGCTAATCATAGCATGCAATGCAGTGAGTGTAAATCTGACATGTTTTCAATATTAATTTTAAAGGAATACAGACAGTATGTAATTTTAATGATGCAACGATGTAGAGCTGATGGTTCAAAATTGGATACTTTAATAAAGAAGTTTACAGGACAGCAATTATCAATTTCAGGAAAAACTTTTGTAACAGTTGCAATAATTTTCCATGATGGACCTACTGTAACTTCTGGTCATTACACAGTTTATCTTAAATGTGAAAAAGGCTGGACACTGTGTAATGATTCCCAATTGATTTTTAAGCAACGTTTGCCTTTTGATTTAGCAAATTCCTATCTAATCTTCCTGAAACCTAAATTTTAGAGAGATTTGACAACATCTGGAGAAAACAATTTTACCATTTTATTGGATTACCATTTGGAATTTACAAATAAAAAGATTTAACAAATTATCATTTGGCCTAATGGAAAGGTAACCAATTGTAATGTGGAATTTTTCCATTTTTTAAGGAAACTTTGGAAAACCAAAAATTTTGAAAAAATCGGTAACATCTGCACAATTTAAATTTTGGAATGTTATTGGATTGCCATTGGAAATTTTTTCAAAAAAGATTTTTAAAATTACTATTTGGCCATGCGGAAAAGTAAACAATTCTATTGTGGACTTATTTAATTATTAATTAATCTTTCGGAAACCAAAATGTTACAGAGAAACGGTGACATCTGTACAATTTAAACTTTTGTTTTTTATTGGATTACCATTGGAAATTAAACAAAAAAAGAATTTTAAAATTACTATTTGGCCTAAAGGAAATGGAACCAGATGTATTGTGGAGTTATTTGACATATATTATTGTGATTATACTTCTGAAACAAAAATATCAGACGGTATTTTAAAGAAATAAGTATAGATATTAGATGATATTTTTTTAGAATATTATGCATTTCTTTAAAGTTATGTTTATGAAAAAAGAGATTCTGGGCTTTTTTAAAAACAATCTTTGAGATTGTTAATTTTTTTTTGCCTGCTGTTAAATGATGAATGCAATTGCTTTCACAATTTATAGTGAAATGCAATATTTTCTGAAAACAGCAAAAAAAAGGCAAAAATATTTTTTGAAAAATATGTAAATATGTGTACTGTATTATTAAATGTTTTATTAAATATTAATACTTTTTTCTTTTTTTTCAGATTGAGATAGAAAATTTTCGAAAACTATAACCATTTTAAAAGCAATTAAAAATAAATTAAATGAATAAATCTTTTTTTGAGTGGGTATGGTAAGTCAATAATGTCATGGTCCCTTTTTTCCACTTCTCTACAATCACATTTGCAGTTTTTAATTGTAGTCTCTCAAGGACCTTGTAATGTGATAATTGATTTTTAGTGTTTTAAAAAAAAAAAAAAAAAATTACGCGTACCGTACGCGTACGGTAAAAAAAAAAAAAAAAAGATTTTAAAAAAATATATAAAAAATAGATGAAAGGTAAGGTTGGCTCTTAAAAGAGCCGTTGTGTTCATGCAGGGACAGAGGAAAGAAAGATTGGGAATATTAGACGGTACGACAAGTGTGCTGATCTATTTTACTGTTCACTAGGGAAATACTGGTCTCCCTATAAGTAATTAGATCGTGACAATGGGCGCACCGTACTTCAACCCTCGCAAACCGAGGGTTAATTTCCAGAGGACCAGAAAAAGGAGATGCTCCCCCCACAGATGAAGGGCTCACCTGACCTGCAGAGGAAGGACTCGGCTCTGCAGATGATGGTCCAGGCTGAGCTGCTGTGGATGTGCTTGGTTGATTTACTGAAGGGTTACCTTCAGTAAGTCGAGCATGTGTCCTTCTGTGTACATCCTTAAGGTGTCTCATCATGGTGTGATTCCCAAAGGAATACTTCCTGTCAGGATTACCTCTTGAAAGTACACGCTTACACAGCTTGCAAGTCACTAAGGGTGCATTTACCTTTTGCTGGCCTTCTGGAAAAGTAAAATACTCCCATACGTAACAGGTCTTTTGTTTCCTCGCTCTCTGCCTCAAGGTAGTGCTGCTAGCCTCACTCTCAGAAGAGCTCTGCTGTTCTGCCATCGTATCACAAAGACAACCCAGCTCCTTCTCCTAAGGGATCACAAGCAGAAATGAGGGGAATGGGTGTGGTGTAGGAGAGTTCTAGAACTGAAAGTAGTTTCAACCAATCAAAAGTTGTGTTTCATGATCACATGACCTACCGTACGCTTACGGTATGCTTACGGCAAAAGTACGCATGCGCGTAAAAAAGACACGCGCTTGCGCGCATGCGCATAACAGTCACTCCCCGACACTTCCGCGTAACGTGCGCGTGTAGCGTACACGCGTACGCGCCCCACGCGGAGTACGTGCGGCTACGCAAATTGCGTAACTATACGCAAACAGCGTAGATAAATTACGGACATTGCATAAACCGTACGCTTACCGTAAGCTTACGGTACGCGTACTAAAAAAAAAATTTAAAAAAAAGGAAAAAATGTATTGCTAATAAATTTTACCTGTTTATTTTATAAAATATATTTAAAAAAACATATTGTAGAATTTTAAAAATTTAACCATAGTCTTTAAAAAAGGATAGAAAATTTAAATAAAAATAAGTAAAAAAAAATAGAAGAAAAAAAAAAAAATTAGCATTTAAAAAACCTTGCAAATTCACTGAAAAAACCATGGGTTTCACACACGTTATAGTTAGGAATTAGCATTTAAAAAACCTTAGAAATTCAATGAAAAAACCAAAGGTTTCACACATGTTATAGTTAGCTGGACATTTCACTCGTAAAAAACCAATGAAATTCCCCCGTTATAGTTAGTTCAGCTAACTATAACTTGCGCGCCCGCAATGCACTACTGATGACGTCACATATTACATCACTCATGACATGGTCAGTGACATCACTCATGACATCACTGATGACATCTCAAATGACATCACTGATGACATTATCCTTGTGACAGAGTGGTAGACCTCCTCTCACCCTAATATAACCTTTGATACAAACATTCAAAAATAGACACTAAAATTTTCAAAACAATGGACATACCAATAACAGTTACAACAACCTATTCAGTAATTCTAAGATCCACATACACATCCACTCATCCACCAACAATCCTATACAGTCACTCATACATGTACTCACACATCATATGTACTCATACACCTAAACATCCTGTAACACAATCCCACTGATCCATAGAGTTACTCACACACATAGTCACTCATGCTAATAAAGAATCAAACATCCATTTACTTGCATATACAGTTATACACACACCAGCACACTTACTTTTACAGAAACTTACACATACTTAGTCTTTTTAACAATCACTTATAGAAACACATACTTATTCATACAGGAACTCTTCCAATCTCTCACTCTCACATATACTCACTTATAAACACCAATAGTCACATATACTAGTTTAAAACATATGTAGTTACTTATGAAGACACTATTGAGACAGTCATTCACTCACTAACACACCCATGCACACACTCATCCACCCATACAGTCCTGCACACATGCTGTCTTCAACACATACAAACAGTGAGGCACTCATTCATGCATCTATGCACTACGTAATACCCCCCACCGCACCATGAAGACACTCAGACACTCATACTGATACTCAAAAAACCAACTATTAACCTATATAGACACTCATGTAGCTACTCACCAACCCATGCAGCCACTTATATACAAAGTGAGAGACTGATACAGGTATTTACACATTTAAACATTACTCACTAAGCCATGTATTCAAAAAGATACACTTAATCAGTCAGTTATACAATCAATTTTTCAGAAACAAATCATCAATTTAGACACTTATATACTCATTTATTCTTCCATCGACCTTGAGATATACATATATAAAACATATTTAATTTTCAGAAAAACACATATTCACTGGATGATGTCATCAGTGATGTCATTTGAGATGTCATCAGTGATGTCATGAGTGATGTCACTGACCATGTCATGAGTGATGTAATATGTGACGTCATCAGTAGTGCATTGCGGGCGCGCGAGTTATAGTTAGCTGAACTAACTATAACGGGGGAATTTCATTGGTTTTTTACGAGTGAAATGTCCAGCTAACTATAACATCTGTGAAACCTTTGGTTTTTTCATTGAATTTCTAAGGTTTTTTAAATGCTAATTCCTAACTATAACGTGTGTGAAACCCATGGTTTTTTCAGTGAATATATATATATATATATATATATATATATATAATTTCACGAATCTGTTCTGCCCGGGATCCCCAACAAACAGGTACGGCCCACAGCGTGCTGTAAGTTGATATTGTGCGGTTTATTGCATTGATATTAGCAGTATCGTTGACAGCAAGTGCCCAGCATGACGCGTTTCGACAGCGAAATGCTGTCTTGATCACATGATGTGGGCCAATCAGCAATAAATAGTGATTTAAACATAGAAAAAAACTGGTGCGATTTACCCGCCTATATTGAAAGCCTGAAGCTAGAAGAAATACTCTCTTCATATGAATTCATGCAATATGAAATCACAATTATGCCAGGCTCTGTTACATAAATGAAAAATAAAATATATTTCAAGTGAACTATAAAGTGCTAGTGCTAAATAAAGATATTGGTCTAAACCTGATAAGTCACCAGTTATTTAAAACGACATAACTGTAAAACATACTCAAAGATAAGACCTTAAAAAATGCTTTAAAATAATTTTCATCCTACCAGCTGACATAAAGCGCAAGTGCAAAATTTCTGTCATGATCTATCTAACCTTAGTGCAATATGTGAGCAAGTCAATAGGTAATCATCACAATGGTTGAAGTACTACATTATCCGACATGTTTGCCCGAGCTAAACTTGTTATAAGATCAATATACATTGAACAATCTCTAATGGTGATATCTCAAAAATTGAGAAACAAAATTAAACCCTGTATCTCCAAATTTTTATCCTGTTGTTAAAATTATTATAAAATCGCCCATAATAAAAACCCGGCATCAGCCATGTAAAAGATTAGTAAGACCAGAGGATAAAACCTGGAAAATCCAGATAAAAATCTATAGTAAAACCACATCTTAAAACTAGGCTAAAACAGTGAAATAAATATGGTGTGATAAAAATACAGACATAGCTCAAGAGTCAGAGCAATTCTACGTGTTATAAATAATGATGTAACTCTTCTCCCATATTGAGACCATTAGGCATTTTGGTATCGAGTACTAGTATATAGTGAGACTCTAACTGTCTGAGCTTTTTCTCCCTGTTACCACCCCTCAACGATCTAGGCACTGAATCTATTACAAAAAACTGAGTTCTTTCAAGTCATTATTATGTACATGTTTGAAGTGCCTAGCCACCGGGTAACTAGGATCAGAGTTCACTATCGCTCTCAAATGTTGCAGTATTAAATCCTTGACGTTTGGTACTACCCACGTATCTGAGCTTACATGAACATTCTAATACATATACCGCAAACTCAGTACGGCATGAAAGCAATTTAGTCATTTTCATGGGGTTAGGGTCGAATGCAGTTGTTATTTTATTGGTATTCTTCCCAAACTTACATTCTCTACATGAGCTACATTTAAAGAAACCCACTCTATTTGAAAGCCAGTTAGAAGTACTAGCAACCTCAGGACTGCTCTTTACCAGTGCGTCCCTCATGGAGGGAGCATGCCTAAAAGGTAATCATGGGTAATTCTGGCACCAATTGTGACATGGTAAGATCTGTTATTACAATGGGCCAATTTTTGTATATGATCTTCCTAAGTTGCTTTTCTTGCTTGTTATAAGATGTGATGAGTCTCACCGTATTATCTTGTTTTGGTTGGTCTCTGATGTTAATACTAAAAGTGCCTGTTCTTGTAGGGCTAGCTGTATTAGTTTCATTGGTTGGATTGTTTGCTTTAGTCATGGCCACATTCAAATCTCTCTCCTTGTACCCACAAATCTAAAATCTCTGGAACGCCTCATATTGACAATTCTTAAGATCCTCCTCTGAGTTACAAATGCGTTTTATCCTTAAAAACTCCCCATAGGGGATACTTTTTATTAGGTGCTTGGGATGGGAGCTGCTGGCATGAAGCACTGCATTGCCTGCAGTGCTTTTTCTATGTAATTTGGTGTGAATAGTATTGTGTTGGATATAAATCTCAATATCTAGAAATTGTACTCTTTCTGTATTTGCCTCAGGTGTGAACCTTAAATTGAAATCATTGTTATTGATTATTTTGACAAATTCATAAGCAGATTCAATAGGTCACTCCCAAATGAAACACACGTCATCTATAAAACGCCACCACTGCCTGACATGTGCTTCAGACAGCCCTTTGTGGGTGGTTCTGAGGACGTGTTCCTCCCACCAGCCGACGTGGAGACACGCATAGCTGGGAGAAAAGCACGCCCCCATCACCACACCACGCAGCTGCTGATGCACTTCTTTGTTAAAGATAAAATAGTTAATATTCAGGCATAAGTCATTGTGCTGGTAATATTTGACGTTTCATTTTGATAAGAAGTGTCTCATTGCTGCTATTCCATCCTCATGTTGTATGCTTGTATAGAGTGAACTTATGTCCATGCCTAATAAGACATATTCTTGTTTCCACTCTATTGTCTGTATTTTTGATAAGAAGTGTCCAGTGTCTCTTATATAGAATGGTAACATCTCTACATATTCATGGAGGAAGAAATCAACGTATTTGGACATGGGTTCCAATAGTCCTCTTTGTGCCGATATTATAACCCTCCCCGGTACTGGAGTTATATTTTTGTGCACCTTAGGGATAAAATATAGCACTGGTGTAATAGGGTAATCATTTTTTAAAAAGCCATGTTCATTTTTACTGATGAGTCCCATTCTTTTCCATTGGGAAAGTTCTTTAAAAACGGATTCCTTGATATGTTTGAGATCACTGAATGCAGCCTTTCTATAGCACTCTGGATCGCCTAGGTGTCTTTCTGCTTCCTGCATATACAAGTCACAAGGCCAGAGTACTATGTTAACACCTTTATCAGATTTGTTAATGATAATGTTGCCATTATTTTGTAATTTGCGCATTAGTGAAGAGTATTGTTTTTCTTTGTATCTGCGTTGTTTTTCTTTTTTTAACACAGTTCTGTTGAGTTGTTTTAAATCTTCCACAATGCAATCACTGAAGATGTCGATTGCATCTTTTGGCATCATAGGTATAAATACTGACGATGGTTGAAAGGGGGTTAAATCGCTATAGTTATATTGCATTCCTAGTTCAGACAGATCTTGTTGGGTAGAGTTTGTAGTGATTTCATCTTCTTGTACCAGTGCTTGCATGGATCTAAGTAATGGAATGTCAGAAACCTGTAGATGTTCATCCATTGTCACAGTGGATTTGCTAGTGTTCACCAATTGATTGACTTTATTTAGTTTGAAATGTTTCAGAAGCTTCAGTTTACGGATACATTTAAATACATCTACCCGCGATTGGGGGTATTTGAAGTTGTTGTCTGGACAGAATGAGAGGCCTAAGGATAGGAGCTGGAGTTCTGCAATGGTGAGTTCGACATTAGAAAGATTGATCACTGTTGTGTCAGGCAGTTTTGATTCAATTGCTGTTGGGACCATTTCTTGCCCCTGCCTCCTCCACCTCTGCCTTTGGGTTTTTCGCCTTTGTTTTCTGCGGATGTTGTTGCTTTGCCGTTTTTCCTCGTCGGATTGTATGAGCGAAGTGTTTGGCGGCGATCTTCTATGAGAAACCCCAATTCTTCTGATGGTGTGTAGATAGTGGGTAATTTTAAGAGTTGATTGTTGGACATACTGTCATCCGATTCGTAATTACTACTAAGCGAACTGGCCTCCGAGCTAGATGGATCAATATTGGCATGGGCTGTGATATTACTTGCTAATGTTTTTGGGGCTAGAGCTTGTCTTTTGGCATTGTAACATTTCTTCGAAAATGTAAATACTCACCCCGTCTCGTAATCGTTTTTATCACGAGCAAACTTCCATATTTTTCGTGTTTTGACGGTTTCCGCGTGCTTTTTTAACCTTATGTCAATATCTTCATGGCCTTTTTTAATTAACTTCTTTTGGTCGTGAGCATCCAGTATTGTGTTTAATTTGTCAATTTCCTTGACTATTTCTTGTCTGTCGATTTCCGCATATTTGATTAAAATCGACACCATGTTCTTAGACGCTTCTAACTTGTTATTGGCCCATTCTTTTAGCATTAACGGATTAGGTTTTTCAAACGATGGTGCAATTAGTACTCTGAGACCACGAGGTACTCTGCCCACTTCTTTGTACTTTTCTAGGCTCTTCTTCTCCCACCATTTTGTTAGTTCTGTCCTAAGCATTTTCTCCCAATTTTTTTTTTTTTAAAGAAACCTTTATTGGACTTCAAGGAGTTACAAACATGGGCCTACAACCCTTTGGGCCGGCCGCTAAGTAGCATGAGACGTAGCATTCATCGTTATACAGATTGGTCAATCCGGGGAGCCCGTCAGTCCATCATCGCACCCAATGAAGGCAGAAGCAACAGTTGAGTGACAATATTAGATACGGTTTCAGTTTTCAATTTAAAATTAAGAAACATTACACACAAAACAAGGCAATAGACATTATAAATGACAGGACGCGCTCCCCGGGGTGGGGAATCAATGATCAGCGGCAGAGAAGGGAGGGGGGCACGGGAGCAGAGGAAAAAGCAAACTATAACACACTCGTAACTTAACAGACGAGGAATGCTCGGCTAGGGGGACGAAGATGCATCCAATACAACAGCCAGTGGAGGGGCACAGATGTCTCCGCGATAAGCGTTCCACGGACCCCACACCCCAGTCCATTTCCGCGGCTTGCCTCTCGCTACATACACCGTCTTTTCTCTAAACATGCACCAATCCATATTCTCCTTCCACACCGAGACCGTGGGCGGCCTCTGGGAACCCTATAACTGGGCAATGTTACGTTTGACCACCATATTTCCCAAAGTCGCCCACCGCGTCTGTGCCACATTATAATCGTTTGGCTCCCACATGTTCAGCAGGCATCTCCTAGCTTCTGGAAGCAGTGCAACGTGAGTGACTTCCTCCATTACCGCATGCACCCGACGCCAAAAGAGCGCCACCTCAGGGCATTCCCATATAACGTGAAGGAAAGTACCCAGCGAACCACAGCCACGCTTACACATCCCATCCACGGAGAAACCCATGCGCATCAGGCGGGGACCAGTGACGTACACTCTATGGAGTATCTTTAGTTGTACGAACCGAAGGCGGGCCGGAATTGCCACCTCCCGCGGGGAGGCTATTGCCGAGACCCAGTCCTCATCATCTAATTCCAAACCGTCAGCCACCCAGATCTCCCTCAAGCGGGTCAACAGATCCGCCCGATCGCTGATAAGCTTTTTATAGATCAAGGAGATTGTGCTGTCAGGCACGTAGCCATCGAGCACCCTATCCTCCAGCGGGGAATTTTCCGGGATAGCGGTGGCATCAGGGAAAACCGAGCACAACGCATGACGGACCTGGGCATATCGGAAATACTCCCTATCGTTTAGCTTATATTCCACCTTCAGCATTTCAAACGTTTTAAACTCCCCTTTCACCCAGAGGTCACTCACCTTACATAGGCCAATCATATCCCATTTCAAAAACCCTTTGGTTTTCCACAAACAGCCCAGCCTTTCCGAAGCATACAGTGGAGTCGCTCGAGTCAGGCGGTCCTTCCAACCCATCGCAGCATTAGCAGCATGCCACACCCGTACCGCTATCTTTGTTGGGCCTGTCAACTGCACACCAGGAGACTTTGAATAGAGTGCTCTATTATATTCCCCCCCAGAAAATAGCATTTTATCCATCTCGAACGCCGGGTTCAGGGCCGGCCCGTACATCCCGTGGTTCACCGCCGCCAATTGGGACGCCCAATAATATTGCTTGATATCGGGGAGTGCAATACCTCCATCATACCAAGGGAGTGTCAATTTTGTGAGAGCGATTCGGGGTCGCCCGTCCCAGAACAACCGCCTCTGCAGGCTCTCCACCTCACGGAAATAGCGGGCCGGTATGACGTCGAGTGTATTTTGCAGCGCATACAGAAATCGTGGCAGCAACATCATTTTAAACAACGCCGCGCGCCCGAGCGGCAAAAGCGGAAGCCGTCGCCACCTCGAGACGTCGGCCCTCAGTCGTTGGAGTGGGGGGAGTAGGTTCCGCTCATAACGGGCCACAGGGTCCAAAGTTATGAACACTCCCAGGTATTTAAACCCTGACAGCGCATTTTGGATAGGGCAGCCACGCGGAAGGAGAGGAGCGTCCCCAGAGATAACATAGACGCATGACTTGGCCCAGTTAATGACCAAGCCGGAGTTGCGACCAAATGAGTTCAGAACATCGACCAGTACTATCAAAGACTGCCGGGGAGATGTGAGGTACAGGAGAATGTCGTCCGCATAAAGAGAAATGCGGTCCTCAAATTCAGGCGTCCACCTAATGCCGCGCAATGAGGGCTCCCATCGTAACCAGGCAGCCAGACGTTCCAAGGCAAGTGCAAAAAGGAGGGGTGACAGCGGGCAACCCTGCTGCGTGCCTGTTCCCAACCCGAAGGGCGCCGACACTCTGCCATTCACAACTACCTGAGCCAACGGTTCCTCATACAGCAACCTCACCCAACCGATAAACCCGGGGCCAAAACCAAATTTCGCAAGCGCCGCCCAAAGATATGGCCATTCTAGGGTATCGAACGCCATAGTGGCATCCAAGGACGCCAAAACGGCCGGTTCACGTATGTACTCCGCTCTGGCGAGCACTCCATGAAGACGCCTCAGGTTCAGGGCCGCATTACGGTGAGGTATGAAACCGGACTGGTCCGGATGGATCAAGTCGCCGACGACCCCAACCAGACGGTTAGCTAAAACCTTAGCAAGAATTTTAGGCTCAGCATTTAATAGGGAGATGGGCCTGTAAAAAATACACCGATCCCGCGGATTTCCCTCCTTGTGAATCACGACTATGTTAGCGAGACGCTGATCATAGGGGAGGGAGCCCACGTCACGTGCCTCAAGAAACATGTCGCGGAGATGAGGCGCCATCTTGTCCGGGCGCAGTTTATACAGTTCAATGGGAAGGCCATTGGGACCCATGGCCTTGCCAGAAGCGATCGAGCGAATGGCCAAAGCAATCTCGTCTGGCGACAACGTCACATCCATAAGTGCCCTATCCGCCTCTTACAAAGACGGCAACACTATATCTCTCAGCAACAGATGAGAGTCATCCTCAAGGCCATTCGAGACTGGAGAATATACGTCACGGAAATAAGTCGCGAAACATTCAACAATTTCCACAGGGTCAGTCACACGCACGCCATCCGCTCTCTCTATAACCGGCACCACTTGACTCGCTTTCTCCTTCTTGTCCAACCATGCAATCAATTTACCAGCCTTGTCCCCCACATCGTATAAGCGCCCCTGTTGCTCTCTACTCATCACTTTGGAAGCGTCAGTAACCAACGCTCTATAGTCAAGCTGCTTAAGACTGAGAACATGCAGCGTATCTTTCGTAACACCCAGCTCCAGGTCTCCCTCCAACTTGGCTATGTCGTTTTCAAGGCGAACCACCTCTTCAGTCTTGCTTATCTTTGATTGGGAGATGAGAGAAAGAGCCTGCCCACGGAGCACTGTTTTGAAGGCTTCCCATAACGAGACAGCAGAGGACACTGACCCCATGTTTTCAGTGAAATAGCGCTCAATAGACTTGACCAGGTCCGCCCGGATTTTAGGATCACGCAGGTACCAGGGGTTTATCGGTGCCACCCTCCCCTCAGCCCCGTGGGGGACCTCAATGTGCAACAGTAGTGGGGAGTGATCGGAAATACCCCGGGCCAGATGTCTTACTTCTCTAATCATCACAGCTTGGGCCGCCAGCATAAGGACATAATCAAGTCTCGACAAACTCCCATGAGCTCCTGAGTGAAAAGTGTATTGTGCCTGCCCCGGGTGCATTAGTCTCCAGCAGTCTATCAGTCCGAGGGTATCTATAAACTCACTCAGCCAGGCCTGTGCCCCCGGGAGATCCCTGGGAGGGTGACGATCCGCCCCGCCAGATACGACAGAGTTAAAATCGCCACCCACCACCAGAATCCCCCCCGGGAGTCCCAGGACCATTCGCCCCAAATCAGCAAAAGTTACGGTCTGTAATCCTGGTGGGACATAAACAGAAACGAGCAAGATGGTTCTGCCCTCCCATCGGCCTACAAGTGCAGCATACCGCCCTCTATCATCATGGATCACATCGTCCACCTCCAACGGGAGAGAGGCTCTAATCAGGATGCCCACCCCGCGTGAGCCAGAAGTGAAACCAGAGTGCACAACGAGGCGATATCCCCTCCTATTCATAGCTTGGCAAGAATTCCCAATTAGATGCGTTTCCTGCAGAAAGACAATATCTGGCGACAGCCGTTTCAAAAGCTGCAGCACTACTCCACGTTTAATCCTATCCCCCAAGCCATTCACATTCCACAAGAGTACTCTCAATCCCCTACCCCCCATCCCATCCCAGCGCACAACCCCCCCAGAGAACACGATCCCGACCACCAATCATATGGCGTGACGTTGCCTTGTAGAACATTCAAACATTCCCCAACTCCCCCCCTCCCCCCCAACCTTCCTGTTACAACTCCCCCCACCCTGCACCCCTGCTTGAGACCATGTAGCCCCCCCAACTTGCAGTGTGCCTGCCGCCCTAACATTAACTATGCTACAAAAAGAGACCCCAGAGGAGGAAAGAGCCTCACTGAGCACCCCACAACCCCCGGGCATTGAATAGAAACACCAAACCAAAATATGGAAGTGTCATCACAATAGTCAGTCACCGGGAACCAAAAGTCTATTCCTGTCCATCCAAGCCCACTCCGTTCCCTGCGGTCTGTCCCTCTCAACGTCCTTGCTGAGGCAGGGTATCAAGCCAATCTCCAACTTCCTCCGGCCGATCAAAGAAGTGTGTCCGATCCTCAAACTCAACACGCAACCTGTCTGGAAAGAGCATCGCATATTTCAGGTCCATGTCTCTCAGCCGCCGTTTGACACCCATGAACTCCTGTCGCTGCTTTTGGACCAATTGTGTGAAGTCCGGGTAGAAACTGATATGAGTGTTCTCGAACTTCGTCGGCCCACTCACCCTTGAGGCCTGCAGTATAGCATCCCTGTCCCTGAAATGAAAAATTCTGGCGATGATGGGCCGTGGGGGAGCACCCGGTTTGGGCTTACCACCCGGAACTCTATGGGCCCGCTCAACCGCAAAGAATTTACTCAAGCCTTTGGGTGCGAGATGGTTGATCACAAGGTCTTCCACGAAGAGGTCAGCCGCAGGGACCTCCGATTTCTCCGGCACCCCGATTATGCGCACATTATTCCGCCGAGCCCTACTTTCAAAATCCTCCAGTCGACGGACAGACAAAGCAGTGGACGTCCGCAGATTACGGACCTCTACTTGCAGGTCAGACACGTCCGTTACCAGACGTCGTCAGACCCAAGGATTTGACCTTTTCATTCGTTTGTGAAAGGTCCGCTATGACTAGTTTAACGTCGATCAAAACCGCGTCCAGTTTATGGGCCAATGTATCGAATTGCTGGCCGACCGCCGCTTTCATCTCATCGATGGCACCCATGACGTCCTGCAATGTTAACTCCGTTGACGATCCCGGGCCATCCTTGAGTCTCTCCGGTGACTTATGCGGGCCACCAGGGGAACCTCTCGACTGGGTATAGCGATCCATGTTGTTAGCTTGAGTATGAGCTCCCCGCCTAGTCGTCTTGGATTTTTGCTTGTCTCCGTCCAATCTAGCCGCCATTGTCTGATGGTCGCCAAGGGTGTCGGCCACCAACACGATGAGCAATCCCCGGAGAGCCAATCTAGGGAGCCTCGGTGATCCCAAAAGGTAGTCCAGGCTAATGTCCAAGAGCAGGCAGGATACCCAGTCGTCCCACTATAAATCTGTGCTGACAATCCAAGGCCCCTCAGTTTCAGCGAGGAGACCCGAAACCGAAAGTGAAAGTAAGGGGTGCGCACCGGTCCAAGTCCCGCATGCCGTTGTTGTTCACTTTCTGCCCGGGCACCATGCCAACTCGAGTCCAGGGCAAGGTCCGGAGTAGGCCGCCAACTTGGAATCGATGCTATTCCGGTTCCCGATGTCCGATTCGAATTTGGACAACAGGTATCACCTCCACGTAGGTTCGCCCGTAGAAGCCCGTCGATAGAATCAGGATAAATTCAGAATAGACGTGGGAAGTTGTGGAGGCCCTCGGGAGCCCTGTGCCTACGCAGCCATCTTGGTTGCGCGCTAGGCTCCTCCCACCTATCCCAATTTTTTAACATGCTTTTGACATCGTTAGTTACACTTGTTACGGTATTATGCCCGCTTTGCACTGTGTTCGTTTCCGGTAGGTTTAAAAATAAAGCATCTGCTACGGCTTCTCTAGCCCGCAGCGCGTCTGCTGATGTTGACATTTTCTTTACTGCTGTTTTGCACCAGTGATTTCCGCAATATGCGCACTCATCTATTGCAATGAATTCCTTTTGTTTAGGTGCCACTTCTTTTTGACACTATCCCAAACAACCGCTCTTATTCTGCTACTGTTTACGAGGTAGAGAAACCTCGGCTTACCCGCACAGAGATCAAACAGCTCGTCGGCGTCCTCCGACTTCCTCCAAGTTGCTGATCGTTCTGTGGGCTCGTTTGAGTGTTTCTCGTCTCCTCTGGCTTCCATAGCGGGGTGTTGGCTCGGCAAATACTCCTTCCGGGTTTTCCACTGTATCGCCACTGCCATGTTGGCCGTTTACCGACCAGCCTCTTACGTTGTGAGGGTCCGTTTTAGACGAAGACAGTCGAACTTCATCAACATGAATATAGAATTTCACAGTCCTGTTTGCCCGGGATCCCCCAACAAACAGGTACGGACCACAGCTGTAAGTTGACAGTTTATTGCATTGATATTACCAGTATTGTTGATATATATATTTATATATATATATATATATATATATATATATATATATATATATATATATATTATCTACTGGCGGTCGCAACTCAGCTTCCGGTGATTTATCAAACTTCCTTTTGTTTGCTTCACCAAACATCCTTCCTCACCAATGACTTTATATTTTCCATTTTTTATGTCTTCTGCGGCTTTCCGTGAATAAATGTAGTTCTGCAGCACTTCATAGAGACACAGGTTCTCCAGATGTTGACTTCTCTTGGGATAATATGTGTCCAACAAGTTTGATTTCAAAATATCTGTACTTTCTGGGTCATTCTCGGCCAAATATTCAATTTCTCCAACAGATTTCAGTACCCGATTTCTCATTGCTGCAAGGCCTAAACTTGCCCAAATTCTTCTTCTTGATTTCGAGTAGAGACTTGCAGAAGATAACCTATCTGAACATTCGTAGGATCCAATTTCTCGATGCGATAACATCTTTAAACTGAAACTGTACAGCTTCTTACTGACAGTCTTCTCGTGAGAAATCTCTTCCCACATTTCTTTCAATTCAGTTTTTTCAGATTTAGTAATGTAAGACGTTACATATCGAGCAACAGCAATGGAATTGTCAGCTACATACTGTATATCCATGTTAGCATTCCACATGGATAAAATGACTGGGTTGTAGTCATTTATATTTTTTGATTCTTCTTTTCTTTTTAGGTTGTAGGTATTCTTAGGTGATTTTCTTGTGATAGTATGTCTCACAGATGACATAAAACTGTTTACTCTTCCATTTGAAAGAACAGGTCTAGGAAATCCAAATCGACATTTAGTGTAGTCTTTGCTCTTGTATTTCCGTCGACAGTATTTTCCACACTGACGACTTTGGAAACGTAAAACTTGCTCCTTTAACTTTTTCTCTTCTGTGCTTTTTGGTATAGCACATGTTGCATATTCTTCAAGGTAAGATAACACTGCTTCATCAGTATCTGTTCCAAACTTTGGGGCATCCTTGATCCACAACAGCATATGAATATGAGGAGCACCTCTTGCCGGGTACTCTTTTCTCCAAAAGAAATCCACTACTTCTCCTAGAGGTGGATTTTTTTTATTGCAGATGAAGGACATCATAGCCTCAAATCTATGATTTAAATATCTGCAAACATTAACCGGATCCAATGAGCACAGTTCTCCTGCTGTCTTGTATTCGATGTTTTTAATGTTTGAATTTGCCTCTCGTAGAAAATCCAGTAAATCATCCCAAGCGTACTCAGCACAGCTTAGGGTTAGGAACCATGTTGGTGTTCCTAAATTTCGTAACATGCATTTTAATTCACCATGGCGTCGGTACCAATATTCATTTGTCCCACGCTGACAAGCCATCAGATTGATCAGTTGTGTTTCCAAATGATCATCTCGGTGCTGCACTTTCTCCATAAAATCCTTAGCAGACACATTTTGTAAATGTACTCCACTTTTTAAAATGTGATTTACTGCATATGATAATGCAGACAAGTCGCTTTCAAATAAAAGATGGAATAAATAAGGAATACTTTGTCGAAATCTGGGATCTTCAGCATATAGTCTTGTAGTCCGATACTCAGAAGCTGGAATCTGTTCTGGACGTTCATCGTATCGTCCTCCTTTTCCTTTAGGAAACAGCTGGGGAAAACATCGAGCTTCCAAGCTCTCCTCCCATACACTCACGGGAGTTCCTTTTGCTTTCTTCATCTGAAACAGATCAATATTGTCTCCCATAACTTCTTTTGAATGAAGAGGATGTATGCTAAAATGTTCATAAATTTCTTCTTCCTTTGACTTGTCCACTTGGTGTTTCTGTGTCTTCTTGTAAATCTTCTTCTTCTTCTACTATATAAATTGATTCATACCATTTGTTATTCCTTTTCAAATATAAATTTGCTCTTTGTACTTTCCGTACATCTACCAGCTCCTGCCAAATCTTCTTATTCTTTGTAGGTACACCATTAACCAGAATAATTAATGGTTCAGTTTCCAAAGTATCCGCATCAATAGTTTCCATATTTTTTTTCAAATCCAAGGGCAAATACACCACTCTACCTTTTAAACCTCTCAGTAAATCTGAAGGAGGTAATTTACCAGTTTTGGGCTCCATACGTACTATGGTCTGGAACGGATGAACACATTGAATGAGTATAGACTCATATGTATTTAATTCAGAAAGTTCAGCAGGAATAGCAACCAATTCTAAATTTTTTTTTTTTTTTTGAAACCGTTTATTACAGAATCCAAAAAATATACAAAGATGGGCCTACAACCTTCAGGCCGGCCGCTAGCAAACAGAAGGAGCATGTAATACAGACAATAGAACGCACGCTGCGGCAAAAGGGACTTCACAGGAGTTAAAAGAGGCGTTGGCAGCCACACCATCCGGACCCCACACGATGGTTTCATTTTTATATAAATAACAACAAAAAAGCAAGTCCACAAGGCAACCCACAGTCGGAAACAACAGCATGTGCTCCCCTAGGGGGGGGACCCCACTGGTTCATAGGAATATCGAGGGGGGGAATAGGTCAGGACGGGGACTAAGTAAACTCATTGCCCAGAACCGGGAAGACAAACAGGCTAAGGAGACGGGGCCGGTGACGGATCAGGCAGTAGCGGCGGGGTACAGATTCCCCCATGGTAAGCGTTCCAGGGGCCCCATACTTTCACCCATGTCCCAGGCTTACCTCTTGCAACATACACCACCTTTTCCCGAAACATACACCAATCCATGTTGTCCTTCTACGCCGAGACAGTAGGCGACCTCTGGGAACCCCACAGTTGCGCAATGTCACGTTTGGCCACCATATATCCCAGAGTCGCCCACCACGTCTGCGGCACTGAGTAGTCGGTTGGCTCCCATACATTCAAAAGACATCTCCTCGCCTCAGGCAACAGCGGCACATGCGTAACTACCTGCAAAACCTCATGCACACCACGCCAGAATCGCACCACCTCCGGGCATTCCCACAGAATATGGAGAAAGGTCCCCAAAGAACCACACCCACGCTTACACAACCCGTCCACAGCATAGCCCATACGCATCAGCCTCGGCCCCGTAACATAGACCCTATGGAGTATCTTGAGCTGGACAAAGCGAAGGCGGGCCGGTATGGCCACCTCTTTCGGGGAGGCCACCGCAGACACCCAGTCCTCGTCATCCAACTCCAATCCATCAGCCCCCCACGCCTCACGAAGGCCGGTCAGCAGTCCCGAACGGTCATTGATGAGTTTTTTGTAAATTAATGAAATCGTGCCGTCCAGGACATGCCCATCTAGCACTCTATCCTCCAGAGGGGAGTACTCCGGGATGGAGGCAACGTCCGGAAATACGGAGCACAACGCATGACGGATCTGCATATAACGAAAGTACTCCCTGTCCTGCAGCTGGAATTCTGTCTGCAGCACATCGAACGTTTTGAATCCCCCCCTCGTCCAGAGATCGCCCACCCTGCTAATGCCTATCATGTCCCACTTCTCAAAGCCCTTCGAGGTCCACAGGGAGCCCAGCCGCTCAGATGCGTATAGTGGCGTCGCCCGGGTCAAGCGATCCTTCCAACCCATCGCCACGTTAGCCGTATGCCACACCCGTACCATGACCCTCGTGGGGCCCATCAGCCGCGCGTCATGTGAGCTAGAATAAAGCGCCCGATTATAGTCACCGCCCGGCAGTAACATTTTATCCATCTCAAAGGCCGGGTTTAGGGCGGGCCCGTAAAGGCCGTGATTGATCGCAGCCAGCTGGGAGGCCCAGTAATATCGCTTGATATCTGGGAGGGCAACCCCCCCGTCGTACCACGGGAGCGTCAGCTTCGCCAGGGCGATACGCGGCCTACCCTCCCAGAGCAGTCGGCGCTGCAAACTCTCCACCTCGCGAAAGTAGCGCGCCGGGACAACGTCCATTGTATTCTGCAAAGCATACAGGAAACGCGGCAGCGACATCATCTTAAACAATGCCGCCCGGCCGAGCGGCGAGAGCGGCAAGCGCTTCCAACGCACGACGTCCTCCTTCAGGCGCTGGAGGGGGGGAAGCAAGTTCTGGCTATATCGGGCCTCCGCGTCCAGGGTAATGAAGACACCCAGGTACCTAAATCCCCGCGGGGCGATCTGGATAGGACAACCCCGCGGAAGGATAGGATCCTCCCCAGAGAGGACATACACACACGATTTAGCCCAGTTAATGACCAGGCCGGAGTTGAGGCCAAATGAGTGCAATACATCAACCAGTACTATCAGTGATTTACGTGGGGAAGCCAGGTACAGAAGAATATCATCAGCGTAAAGAGATACGCGGTCCTCATACTCGGGGGTCCATCGGAGACCACGAATAGAAGGTTCCCACCGCAGCCACTCCGCCAGGGGCTCCAGGGCAAGCGCGAAGAGGAGCGGTGATAATGGGCAGCCCTGCCGCGTGCCCCTGCCCAGCTCAAACGGAGCCGACACTCTACCGTTCACAACCACCTGCGCCAGCGGTCCCGAGTACAACAATTTCACCCAACCGATGAATCCCGGGCCAAACCCAAACTTCGCCAGTGTCGCCCAAATATATGGCCACTAAAGTGTGTCAAACGCCATAGTGGCGTCCAGGGATGCCAAAATGGCCGGTTCCCGTATAAACGGGACACGCGCGAGCACCCCATGCAAGCGCCGCAGGTTAAGCGCAGTGTTGCGATGGGGGATAAAGCCGGACTGATCCTGGTGAATCAAATCACACACCACACCAACCAGCCGATTGGCCAACACCTTGGCGAGAATTTTGGGCTCCGCATTCAGCAGCGAAATAGGCCGGTAGGACGTGACCCGGTCCCGCGGCCTCCCCTCCTTGTGAATGACCACGATAGTAGCCAGACGCTGGTCTAGCGGGAGGGAACCCGCCGAACAGGCCGCGAGGAACATCGCACGGAGATGCGGTGCCAGCGTATCCGGTCGCAGCTTGTACAATTCGATGGGAAGACCATTAGGACCCATGGCCTTGCCGGAAGCGACCGAGCGTATGGCGAGAGCAATTTCTTCAGAGGTTGGGGCTGCGTCCAACGACACTCTGTCTTCCTCCGAAAGGGAAGGCAGCGCGATATCCCTAAGCAGGGCATGGGAATCCTCTTCCGAGCGGGAGGACACCGGGGAATACACCCCACGGAAATATTCTGCAAAGCAATCGACTATTTCTTCCGGTTCCGTGACACACACACCATCCAGTTTCTCAATCGACGGGACAACTCGACTCGCCCTCTCCTTTTTATCCAGCCACGCAATCAATTTCCCAGCCTTATCACCCACATCATACAGTCTCCCCTGTTGCTCTCTACTGAGGCCCCTGGCCGCCTCCGTGACGAGGGCCTTATAGGCCGCCTGCTTGAGTCGGAGGACATGTAATTTGTCATCCGTCACCCCACATTCGAGGTTGCCCTCCAACTCAGTTATTTCAGTTTCAACACGGGTCAATTCCTCCCGCTCGCGCCTCCGGGAATGGGAAATAAGGGACAGGGCATCCCCCCGAATCACCGTCTTAAATGCCTCCCATAGCGAGACCGCAGATGACACCGACCCCACATTATGATCAAAATATCGCTTAAGGGACTTAACCAACTCTGCGCGAATGGTGGGGTCACGCAGGTACCAGGGATTTATCGGGGCCACCCTACCCTCTCCCCTCGGGAGAATATCGAAGTGCAATAAGAGCGGGGAGTGGTCTGAAATACCCCACGCCAAATGGCGCACCTCCCCGATCCTCCCCGCATGCGCCGCCGGCACCAGGACATAGTCTAGTCTTGATAGACTGCCATGGGCCCCGGAATGAAAAGTGTACTGTTTCTGCGTAGGATGTTTCAAACGCCAACAATCCACCAGCCCCAAGGCATCCAATAGGCCAGACAACCACGCTTGGGCACGGGGGAGATCCCTATGGGGGTGACGGTCATCAATTCCAGAAACCACAGCGTTAAAATCCCCCCCAACCACCAGAATCCCCTCCGGAAGGCCAAGGAGGAGGCGCCCCAGATCCGCAAAGGTGGTCGTCTGCAACCCTGGCGGGACATAGACAGAAACAAAAATAATCACTCTGCCCTCCATTCTACCCACCAGAACCGTGTAACGTCCCCTGTCATCATGGAGTACCTCATCAACTTCCAACGGGAGCGAGGTCTTGGCCATGATGCCCACACCCCTTGAACCCGACGTGAAGCCCGAATGGGCCAGAAGGCGGTAGCCCCGCCGGTTCATAGCACGAAAGGAGTTGCCAATGAGGTGCGTCTCCTGCAGAAAAACTATGTCAGGTGAAATTCGTTTCAGGAACTGCAGGACCACACCTCGTTTTATCCTGTCCCCCAGTCCATTAACGTTCCAGGACAAAAGACTCAGTCCCCTACCCCCCATCATAAATGAAAGCAATCACTCGTCCCCCCGAGAGCACTTTGGGAATAGCACGACAATACTTTTGCCTTGTGGTACAAATGAACAACACCCCACCCCAACCCAACCGCCCCAACAAAACTCCCCCCTCCCTGCACCCCTGCATGAGCCCAAACAGCCCCCCCAACTTGCAGTGTGCCTGTCGCCCCTATATAGTTGAAACTAGGTAAACCCTCTAGAGGAGGAAAGAGTACCCCTTCGAGACCCCGCACCACCTACAAAGGAGGGAGAACGAGTACAAAAAACGAGAGACCCTAAGCTTGGCCGAAAGCGGCAGCATCTTCGTCCAGAGTGAGTCCCAGTATCAGCACCTCAGTCCCGGTCCAGTGGGCCTTCTCCTCCCGCAGCCCCCCCCCGCCATCCCGATCCCGACCCCCAGACAAAGTGTCCAGCCAGTCCCCGGCCGCTTCAGGACGGTCAAAAAAGTGACTGCGACCATCCACCTCCACCCGCAGCCTGGCCAGGAAGAGCATGGCGTATTTTAAGTTCATGTCCCGAAGCAGCCGCTTGACGCCCAAGAAGCTCAGTCTCTGCTTCTGGACCGCTTGGGTGAAGTCAGGATAAAAGTTCACCTCCATGTTCTCCAACTTAATCGGCCCTTGCAGTCTGGAGGCTTGCAGAATTGCATCCCTGTCCCGAAAATTAAAGATACGGACAATAAGAGGCCGCGGAGGGGCTCCGACCTTCGGCCTTCCCCCGGGAACTCTATGAGCCCTCTCCACCGCAAAAAATTTACTCAGTCCCCGAGGCTGGATATGGGTAGTGATCAGGTCCACCACAAAAAGATCCGCCGCCGACTCCTCCCGTCCCTCAGGTACTCCGATGATGCGGATATTATTCCTCCGGGCCCGGCTCTCGGAATCCTCCAGGCGCCGATCCATGAGCGCACTCGCCTGACGAAGCCGGTGTACCTCCGTCTGAAGGGCCGCCACCTCAGTCGTGAGGCCCGACGCGGTGTGGGCCAAAGAATCGACCCGGTCGTTGGTCTTCGAGAGATCAGCTCTCACCAGGTTGACATTAACGAGGACCGCGTCGATTTTATACGCTAACGTGTCAAACCGCTGGCCCACCGAGGCCTTCATCTCAGCAATGGCGCCCATGACGTCTTGCAGAGTCAGATCTGTGGGCAAATCCGGGTCATCCGGGGGGCACTCAGAGGACTTGTGCGGTCAACCGGGAGATCCCTTCGGGAGGGTGTAGCGGTCCATGATGTTGGCCTGATGTGTGGCGCCACGCCGGGTCGACTTGGCCTTCAACCGATCTCCATCTTGTTTAGTGGCCATCGTCGCGGGTCTCACACCCTCACCAGCCACGCAGTAAAAAGCGAGCAATCAAGGCCACGAGCTCCGGGGGGCCACCCCAGGACGGCGGAGCGGGCCACAGCAGGCAGGCAGGCAGGGTCTCCCAGCAAGGCCACCCCAACAACAAGAGCGCCGCGATCCCACTTGCAAAGACAGCAAGGGGGCGCGAAAGTGAAAGTGAAAGTGCGGGGTACGCGACTCGCCAGGCCCAGCCCGCCGTTGTTGTTCACTTTGCCACCGGGTCGCCCCCAAACGCGAATCCGGGGTCAGGAGAGAAGTAGGCCGCAAACTTCAATCGGTGCTCACTCCGGCACCCGAGGTCCGATTCAAAAACGGGAAACGGGTACCACCTCGGCTCAGGCTCACCGACACAGTTCCCTCAACCGATGCAGGATGAAGTCAGGATAAACGTAGGAGGTTGCGGAGGTCCTCGGGAGCCTCGCACCTACGCGGCCATCTTGGTTGCGCGCTAGGCTCCTCCCCCCAATTCTAAATTATTATGTACAGCTCTGGTCGGCATTCTATTTTCCTCTAACTTGTTGTAGCAGTATTTACAAATACGCTAATCTTCACCCAATTCAAAACAATTTTCAAGAAATATATATGTGGCAAAATCCTTCCACTTATAATTATCTTCATTTTCACTCTTTCTGTAGAGATCAACATTCCTAGTTTGTTTTCTATAATGAGTTCTGCGGCAACAAATACAAGTAATATTTGGTCTTTCATTAGAGATTATTGCAAATTTTGTTATGTGATCATTAAATGTCTTACTTACAGAGGGTTCTACATTCTCTTCCACTTCTTCCTCATTTACTGTGTCCTTTTCTGCACTGTTTTGTTCAGGACCAAAGTAACAAAACTGAATTTCATCAACAACCTTCTCTACATCTGATACCGATCCACGGAACAGAGCCCTATTCAATTCATCTAACTTTATTGCTGGACTTGGAACATGAGCATCTCCAACTAACTTAGGTCCTCCAGTTGTCTTCAAATATAGGTTTTTTTTGTGGTCTTTCTTTAGTCTGGATTTTGTAGGCATCTTAAATTTTGTTCACTGCTCTTCAGCAATACCTGAAAAAAACTAAAAAAAAATTCCTTTATTTTATTTAAATATATCACTACATTTTTTTTGTTCTTTAGAAATCTTAAAATACTTTAAACCCCTTTCCTATAAATGAAAATCACAATAACACCTTCACAAATTAAATATCTAAAAATAATTCCTGTGTGCACACAAAGTCATGCTTTGAAATTAGGCAGAAAACGAAATGTCTTTGCCAATTGCAAAGCATACTTTCTACTACTTTTTAGGCAAGTGATAAGTACTTTTACAGACTGACACATTTTGAATCCACTTTTCAGATTCTTAAAAAAGCACATGTCCAAACTGCTTTTTCAGACCAGCACCATGTGTAACCTGGGTGACTGACTACACTCCAGCAAGGGCAACCAGCCTTAGTGATGCTGAATGTATTTGCATTACTGACTGAAACCTCAAACCCCACTCGGTTGTGAATACTGTGCATGATTCCACAGGATAAGCAGCTGGGTGTGTGCTAAGAGTCTGCTTCTGCACCAAAAAATGGTTTCCCCTTTCCATCTAATGCAACTGTGAAATCACCAGAGCAATACGCAATAAATCTATGCTTGTAATTCCTATTTACACACAGAGTCATGTTTTCACATTAGGCCCTTAAACGAAATTTCTTTGCCAATTTGAAAGCACACTTACTACTCTTTTTTTTGGCAAGTGATAAACACTTTTACAGACTGACACATTTTTAATCCATTTTTCAGATTCTTAAAAAAGCACATGTCCAAACTGCTTTTTCAGACCAGCACCATGTGTAACCTGGGTGACTGACTACACTCCAGCAAGGGCAACCAGCCTTAGTGATGCTGAATCTATTTGCATTACTGACTGAAACCTCAAACCCCACTCGGTTGTGAATACTGTGAATGATTCCACAGGATAAGCAGCTGGGTGTGTGCTAAGAGTCTGCTTCTGCACAAAAAAATGGCTCCCACTTTCCATCTAATGCAAATGTGAAATCTCCAGAGCAATACGCAATAAATCTCTGCCTGTAATTCCTATTTGCACACAGAGTCATGTTTTCACATTAGTCACAAAACGAAATTTCTTTGCCAATTTGAAAGCACACTTACTTCTCTTTTTTTTGGCAAGTGATAAGTACTTTTACAGTCTGACACATCTTGAATCCACTTTTCAGATTCTGAAAACAGCACATGTCCAAACTGCTTTTTCAGACCAGCACCATGTGTAACCTGGGTGACTGACTACACTCCAGCAAGGGCAACCAGCCTTAGTGATGCTGAATGTATTTGCATTACTGACTGAAACCTCAAACCCCACTCGGTTGTGAATACTGTGCATGATTCCACAGGATAAGCAGCTGGGTGTGTGCTAAGATTCTGCTTCTGCACAAAAAAATGGTTCCCCCTTTCCATCTAATGCAAATGTGAAATCTCCAGAGCAATCTGCAATAAATCTCTGCCTGTAATTCCTATTTGCACAGAGAGTCATGTTTTCACATTAGTCACAAAACGAAATTTCTTTGCCAATTTGAAAGCACACTTACTACTCTTTTTTTTGGCAAGTGATAAACACTTTTACAGACTGACACATTTTGAATCCACTTTTCAGATTCTTAAAAAAGCACATGTCCAAACTGCTTTTTCAGACCAGCACCATGTGTAACCTGGGTGACTGACTACACTCCTGCAAGGGCAACCAGCCTTAGTGATGCTGAATGTATTTGCATTACTGACTGAAACCTCAAACCCCACTCAGTTGTAAATACTGTGCATGATTCCACAAGATAAACAGCTGGGTGTGTGCTAAGAGTCTGCTTCTGCACAAAAAAAATGGCTCCCCCTTTCCATCTAATGCAACTGTGAAATCACCAGAGCAATACGCAATAAATCTCTGCCTGTAATTCCTCTTTGCACACAGAGTCATGTTTTCATATTAGTCACAAAACGAAATTTCTTTGCCAATTTGAAAGCACACTTACTACTCTTTTTTTTGGCAAGTGATAAACACTTTTACAGACTGACACATTTTGAATTCACTTTTCAGATTCTTAAAAAAGCACATGTCCAAACTGCTTTTTCAGACCAGCACCATGTGTAACCTGGGTGACTGACTACACTCCAGCAAGGGCAACCAGCCTTAGTGATGCTGAATCTATTTGCATTACTGACTGAAACCTCAAACCCCACTCGGTTGTGAATACTGTGCATGATTCCACAGGATAAGCAGCTGGGTGTGTGCTAAGAGTCTGCTTCTGCACAAAAAAAATGGCTCCCCCTTTCCATCTAATGCAAATGTGAAATCTCCAGAGCAATACGCAATAAATCTCTGCCTGTAATTCCTATTTGCACACAGAGTCATGTTTTCACATTAGTCACAAAACGAAATTTCTTTGCCAATTTGAAAGCACACTTACTTCTCTTTTTTTTGGCAAGTGATAAGTACTTTTACAGTCTGACACATCTTGAATCCACTTTTCAGATTCTGAAAACAGCACATGTCCAAACTGCTTTTTCAGACCAGCACCATGTGTAACCTGGGTGACTGACTACACTCCAGCAAGGGCAACCAGCCTTAGTGATGCTGAATGTATTTGCATTACTGACTGAAACCTCAAACCCCACTCGGTTGTGAATACTGTGCATGATTCCACAGGATAAGCAGCTGGGTGTGTGCTAAGAGTCTGCTTCTGCACAAAAAAATGGTTCCCCCTTTCCATCTAATGCAAATGTGAAATCTCCAGAGCAATACGCAATAAATCTCTGCCTGTAATTCCTATTTGCACACAGAGTCATGTTTTCACATTAGTCACAAAACGAAATTTCTTTGCCAATATGAAAGCACACTTACTTTTCTTTTTTTTGGCAAGTGATAAACACTTTTATAGACTGACACATTTTGAATCCACTTTTTAGATTCTTAAAAAAGCACATGTCCAAACTGCTTTTTCAGACCAGCACCATGTGTAACCTGGGTGACTGACTACACTCCAGCAAGGGCAACCAGCCTTAGTGATGCTGAATGTATTTGCATTACTGACTGAAACCTCAAACCCCACTCGGTTGTGAATACTGTGCATGATTCCACAGGATAAGCAGCTGGGTGTGTGCTAAGAGTCTGCTTCTGCACAAAAAAATGGTTCCCCCTTTCCATCTAATGCAAATGTGAAATCTCCAGAGCAATACGCAATAAATCTCTGCCTGTAATTCCTATTTGCACACAGAGTCATGTTTTCACATTAGTCACAAAACGAAATTTCTTTGCCAATATGAAAGCACACTTACTTTTCTTTTTTTTGGCAAGTGATAAACACTTTTACAGACTGACACATTTTGAATCCACTTTTTAGATTCTTAAAAAAGCACATGTCCAAACTGCTTTTTCAGACCAGCACCATGTGTAACCTGGGTGACTGACTAGACTCCAGCAAGGGCAACCAGCCTTAGTGATGTTGAATGTATTTGTATTACTGACTGAAACCTCAAACCCCACTCGGTTGTGAATACTGTGCATGATTCCACAGGATAAGCAGCTGGGTGTGTGCTAAGAGTCTACTTCTGCACAAAAAAATGGCTCCCCCTTTTCATCTAATGCAAATGTGAAATCTCCAGAGCAATACGCAATAAATCTCTGCCTGTAATTCCTATTTGCACACAGAGTCATGTTTTCACATTAGTCACAAAACGAAATTTCTTTGCCAATTTGAAAGCACACTTACTACTCTTTTTTTTGGCAAGTGATACACACTTTTACAGACTGACACATTTTGAATCCACTTTTCAGATTCTTAAAAAAGCACATGTCCAAACTGCTTTTTCAGACCAGCACCATGTGTAACCTGGGTGACTGACTACACTCCAGCAAGGGCAACCAGCCTTAGTGATGCTGAATGTATTTGCATTACTGACTGAAACCTCAAACCCCACTCGGTTGTGAATACTGTGCATGATTCCACAGGATAAGCAGCTGGGTGTGTGCTAAGAGTCTGCTTCTGCACAAAAAAATGGCTCCCCCTTTCCATCTAATGCAACTGTGAAATCACCAGAGCAATACGCAATAAATCTCTGCCTGTAATTCCTATTTGCACACAGAGTCATGTTTTCACATTAGTCACAAAACGAAATTTCTTTGCCAATTTGAAAGCACACTTACTACTCTTTTTTTTGGCAAGTGATAAACACTTTTACAGACTGACACATTTTGAATCCACTTTTTAGATTCTTAAAAAAGCACATGTCCAAACTGCTTTTTCAGACCAGCACCATGTGTAACCTGGGTGACTGACTACACTCCAGCAAGGGCAACCAGCCTTAGTGATGCTGAATGTATTTGCATTACTGACTGAAACCTCAAACCCCACTCGGTTGTGAATACTGTGCATGATTCCACAGGATAAGCAGCTGGGTGTGTGCTAAGAGTCTGCTTCTGCACAAAAAAATGGCTCCCCCTTTCCATCTAATGCAAATGTAAAATCACCAGAACAATACTCAATAAATCTCTGCCTGTAATTCCTATTTGCACACAGAGTCATGTTTTCACATTAGTCACAAAACGAAATTTCTTTGCCAATTTGAAAGCACACTTACTGCTCTTTTTTTTGGCAAGTGATAAGTACTTTTACAGACTGACACATTTTGAATCCACTTTTCAGATTCTTAAAAAAGCACATGTCCAAACTGCTTTTTCAGACCAGCACCATGTGTAACCTGGGTGACTGACTACACTCCAGCAAGAGCAACCAGCCTTAGTGATGCTGAATGTATTTGCATTACTGACTGAAACCTCAAACCCCACTCGGTTGTGAATACTGTGCATGATTCCACAGGATAAGCAGCTGGGTGTGTGCAAAGAGTCTGCTTCTGCACAAAAAAATGGCTCCCCCTTTCCATCTAATGCAACTGTGAAATCACCAGAGCAATACGCAATAAATCTCTGCCTGTAATTCCTATTTGCACACAGAGTCATGTTTTCACATTAGTCACAAAACGAAATTTCTTTGCCAATTTGAAAGCACACTTACTACTCTTTTTTTTGGCAAGTGATAAACACTTTTACAGACTGACACATTTTGAATCCACTTTTTAGATTCTTAAAAAAGCACATGTCCAAACTGCTTTTTCAGACCAGCACCATGTGTAACCTGGGTGACTCGCTACACTCCAGCAAGGGCAACCAGCCTTAGTGATGCTGAATGTATTTGCATTACTGACTGAAACCTCAAACCCCACTCGGTTGTGAATACTGTGCATGATTCCACAGGATAAGCAGCTGGGTGTGTGCTAAGAGTCTGCTTCTGCACAAAAAAATGGCTGCCCCTTTCCATCTAATGCAACTGTGAAATCACCAGAGCAATACGCAATACATCTCTGCCTGTAATTCCTATTTGCACACAGAGTCATGTTTTCACATTAGTCACAAACCGAAATTTCTTTGCCAATTTGAAAGCACACTTACTACTCTTTTTTTTGGCAAGTGATAAACACTTTTACAGACTGACACATTTTGAATCCACTTTTTAGATTCTTAAAAAAGCACATGTCCAAACTGCTTTTTCAGACCAGCACCATGTGTAACCTAGGTGACTGACTACACTCCAGCAAGGGCAACCAGCCTTAGTGATGCTGAATGTATTTGCATTACTGACTGAAACCTCAAACCCCACTCGGTTGTGAATACTATGCATGATTCCAGAGGATAAGCAGCTGGGTGTGTGCTAAGAGTCTACTTCTACACAAAAAAAATGGCTCCCCCTTTCCATCTAATGCAAATGTGAAATCTCCAGAGCAATACGCAATAAATCTCTGCCTGTAATTCCTATTTACACACAGAGTCATGTTTTCACATTAGTCACAAAACGAAATTTCTTTGCCAATTTGAAAGCACACTTACTTTTCTTTTTTTTGGCAAGTGATAAACACTTTTACAGACTGACACATCTTGAATCCACTTTTCAGATTCTGAAAACAGCACATGTCCAAACTGCTTTTTCAAACCAGCACCATTTGTAACCTGGGTGACTGCCTACACTCCAGCAAGGGCAACCAGCCTTACTGATGCTGAATGTATTTGCATTACTGAGTGCAACCTCAAACCCTTAAAGTATTCCTTATTTTTACCAGTACACCTTAATTTATCGTGAAAACATAGTCCATATTATTTTACATGTTCCTCACATTTAAATTTCTCCCAAAACAGAAAATAATAAACACAACTTCAACAAAAGGAATTCCATTTCTATTATTCATTTCTTAATTTACCATATACATCCCCTCTCAAACTCTAAACTCACCTTTAAAATTAGTTAGTTGTGAAAGAAATGTGGCACTCAAACAGCAGATTATCAGAGCCAGGATCTCTGTTCTTTACACCTCTCTCCTCTCAGCAGAACCAGATAATGGCAAACTTTCCCTCTCTTTTTCCACACATATACATGTTAATTTCAAATCTCAGTGCTTCCCCCTTTTTTTCAAATGTAATCACACATTTCTATTGGTTGAAAACCAACCCTTTTCCAAAAGTACCCTTCCCCCAACTTGACTTCTGCCTAGTACCCTTCCCCCAACTTGACTTCTGCCTGCTACCATAGCAACAGCTCATGGAACACTGCTGTGTGGAGTTAGGTCAGAAGTTCACCAAACAATGTTTCAATTCCACAGAGCAAGAGTGCTTGACTTTTCAAACCTAACAGCAAATCCATAGTACTGTTCTTTGGTAACACATTTTTCTGTACCAATACAAAACATGCTTCTATTAATTTACACATACAGCCTAGTTTTTATTCTAGAATGGTATGAAACAGCCAATCAGTTCTTTTTTTTATAAAAAAAAATATGTATGCCTCCATTTCCAAACTGTCTTTCATTTCTTTTTACCATTCTACTGAATTACACCTCCTGAGTGCATCCAGTTCTCCTTTGAAGATGTTCACAGTGTGGATTGTAGGGCACAGCTATGTCTTCTGGAGTGAAAAGTATGCAGAGAAAACAGATATGGTGAGAGACCTTGCTTTGCCAAATGTAGACATTAAATGGATTGGTCAGAGAGGGTTAAAGTGGCACCAATTGATGCCATTGGTGAAATCCTTCATGCAAATCCAACACCCTTACCTCATAATAGTGCACTGTGGTGGCAATGACCTAGGCACTTTGACTGGGGTAGGTCTGGAAATGCTTATGAAGGACACCTTTGCACAACTGTTTTCACTTTTCCCTAAAACTGCCTTTGTGTTTTCTAACATATTCCAAAGGCAAAAATGGAACTGGTCCAATCATTTCTGTCCGCAGATTGACAAAGCAAGAAAGCAGGTCAACAAATCTTTTTCTGCTTTCCTCTGTGACTATGGTATGGGTTCCATTTACCACAACAACTTGCGTTACGACATGTAAGACATTTATAGAGGAGATGGTGTACACTTCACTGATGAAGGGAACAGAGTCAGATGGTGTACACTTCACTGATGAAGGGAACAGAGTCTTCCTCTTAAACCTTAGACTCTGCATCGGTACTTACTTGTAGGTACCACTAAAAAATCACTTCATAAACACAACGGCTCTTTTTAGAGCCCCCTAATATCTAAACTCTTAAATCTGCATTTCATTTCTTTTTTTTTCTTTTTTTTCTACCGTACGCGTACGTTGAGCTTACCGTACGCGTACCCCGCGATTTTTTTTCAAATCAATAAATGTTTTCTTTGTACTTTTCTGTCCTTCTTTGACCCTCTTACAAATGTTAGGGGGTCTGTAATTCTCTCCCTTGCCCCCTTTTCAAGATATCACCCTTTTTTTTCTGAGTGAAACACACGAAATGGCGGCCGCCGCTTCCTGGTTTCGACCGATTCGAATGTTTACTAAGATCTAAGAGCCAATCAGAATCGCGCGCGCGCACGTCACCGTACGCGTACGGTTAGCGCACCGTAAGCGCACGGTAAGCTGGCTCAGATATATATATTGATTTAAAGGCTATTTTCTCATAATCTACTGAAGAGATTTACACCAAACCTACAAAAGGCACTTCCTTGACCTGAGGACTACCTCTCTGCCAAATTACAAGTAATTCTGTTCAGCCGTTCGGGCTGTAGCTGTGTCTAAAGGTCCTATGGAAAAATGCATGGGAAAAACGCGTTTTGGGACCCCCCTTTTATCTCAGCCCCCGCTTGACGAATCCCCCCGAGACTTTCAGGGTAGGAGCGGAGCGTAGCGCCCCACCTATTTTGAAAAATTCGCGAGGATTCGTCGACCGGCGCCAAAGTTATTCAAAATAGAATGTTGCGGATTTCCTATGGAAACGTGGTCCTAACTATAACTACCTACTGGCGACCGCCAGTAGGTAATATATATATATATATATATATATATATATATATATATATATATCTTATCATTGGAATAAACTTACCGTGCTACATTCCCACGGAATCAGCGACTGTGTTTGATGTTGCCAGGACGGTCGCCAGTAGATAGTTATAGTTAGGACCGTGTTTCCATAGGAAATCTGAAAATTCTATTTTGAATAACTTTGGCGCCGGTTGACGAATCCTCGCGAATTTTTCAAAATATGTGGGGCGCTCCGCTCCGCTCCTACCCTGAAAGTCTCGGGTTGATTAGTCAAGCGGGGGCCGAGAAAAAAGGGGGGTCCCAAAACGTGTTTTCCCCATGCATTTTTCCATAGGGATCTTTAGTCCAAGGTACAGCCCGAACGGCTGAACAGGTCAGGGATGTGCCTTTTGAATATCTTGAGTCAATCTGTACAGTAGTTCCTGAGAAAATTTCAGTTAAAAGTACATATATATCTATAAGCGTGCACCGTGCGCGCACGGTGACGTGCACAAGCGCAATTTTGATTGGTTGTTGATGTCAATAACATTCGAATCGGTCGAAATCAGGAAGTGTCGTCCGCCATTTTGTCTCTCGCAGTCCGAGGCAGTGAAAAACAAAGGTGGAGAACGTGAAAAGGGGGCAGGGTGGACAGTTCCTGACCCCCTAGCCTTTGTCAGGGGGTCACTGTGTGGAAATGTGGATTTTCCTGGTCAGTTATGTCCCCTATCTTGGACCCCAACGGTTCTATATGCAGGTTACAAGTACATGTATGTTCCCTCCAGTTCCAGTTTCGAAGACGCAAACACATGTGCGTCCACCGTTAACATGTCCTCTGTCAGATCCGCCATGAATGGGCTGGATATTCGATTCCTAAGTATGAAAGGCCACCGACTTTATATGGCTAAGTTACTCCATTTTTACAGTTCAGGCAAGTAGGCCCGATTCTGTCCTCAAAGCCTTTCCCTGCTCTCTGCCTCTGACAGCTTCAGCTTGAGCTCGCATCTGTATCCATGAACTTTGTCCTACTCCCTGTGCGGCTAACGGTGCCTGCCTCGGCCAGTTTTGCCTGCCTGCCAAGAAACTGTATTTCACCTTCGAATTATCTATTTTGCTCCTCAGCCGATGCATTCCTGTCTAGTAGTTTAAGTAAACATTCTTCCAGCTACCGAGCAAAAGGGCCCGGCTTCTCTGTCCTCATGCAAGTAATTCATAGCCCTGTTACCATGGAATATTCCTACCCCCTCGCATTTAATGTAGACACTTAGACGCTTGTGCACGCACACACAGTCAGTATAGAATAGATTCTGTCCGAGAGCCCTTCCCTTGTGGATAACACAGTTCTTTAAACATAGGATATTAGATATGATTTGGGATTAGGTTGACATAACCCCAGACTTTTGTCTCCACATGTAGAGCTAAATGTCAAGTCCCTTTCACCCTCTAGTTGCACGTCTATCACACGTCATGCTGCTGCGCGCGCATCTCTGCCAAGTATTTCTGCTGACATTGCGAAATCATCTCCAGGTATCCACCCACACATGACAATTTACCCATTATCATCAAGTGGACGCCCACATGGACGCCCACCTTCACGCCTACTTACACGCCCACATGCTCTTATCTCATTCTCTCTTGCTCTCTTGCTTACGTACAATTGAGAAATGTATATATACTGTACTCTGTGAATAATGTTTTGAGAATATTGAGAATACTTTTCAGTCCCGTCCAGATCCTGTTTTGGTGATGGAGATATTCTCCCTTTGACTCGAGTTATTGGAATAAAGCCCTTTATGAATCTGATACCACAGACTCAGCCTCTTGCTTTATGCATGATCTTATTGATATCTGAAAAATTATGACAGCGTGATATTTTATTTACCACAGAATGGCGCCCGAACAGTTTAATCTCTTTCCCCACACGCCGGAGATGAAGGTCCTGTTTTGCCCCCTTCCATAGCCGTGATGGACTTCAAGCGTGCACGTCGCGGGTTTTCCCGCCAACTCCCTCAGGCCACCGAAGGGGACAGACTGCGACCAGGCATCCATACGAGGCGGTGAGGAACGCAGATTGTCTACCCAGAGCCCACCTGCGAGAGAGCTGCGTCCGAGGTATACAGAGGCCCACCAGGTTTTCAAAGTCCCGATGTCCAGAGGGTCCGATGTCCGCAGTCGTCGAGTCCAGTCCATTCTCCGAGGCCTTCCGTTTCAAGGAGCTACCCGGTGAGTACCATCGCCGGGGAGGCGTGTTGACGCGCACATAGGTTGTGCCGGTCAAGACGGATTTGGGTACACAAATCCGGTCTGCACTGTTTAGCAGTGTATATGTACTGTTTAGCAGTATATCAAGTATTCCGAAGTATCTAGTTATTGTCAAGAATTCTGCTTGGTGATTAGTTATGCAGACTGTCATCATTGTTGGTCATTTTTAAAGGTTAAAATGTTTAATGTTTAATGTTTAATGTGTTAAAATGTCCTGCATATTGTGGTATGAATGATTGTTCATTGTTGTGCTTTTTGTATTAAGTGTGTTCAAGATTAAGTATCAGATCAGTTGTCAATATGCCGCTCTTTTCGAAGTTAAGACAGATTACTACTAGAAAAGGGGTGCTTGAAGAAGCAGTTCCTATTCCTCCTAGGGACACTCCAGGGCACTTTATGTATCACAAGCATGGCTTAGACGCCATATTATTCCTTGATCTATGGGTGGACTACACCAAAGAGTTACCAGAAAGTCAGAGATGGCCCGTAGCTGGGACCTGGGATGCCGAATGTATCATGAAAGTCGAAGAAGAGTTGTGGAAGAGGAAAGCTAGACAGTCACAGAAAGACGCTGTTGAATTATGGCGTAAAGAATAGCATAGACGCACAGAGTAAGCGCTCAGAAAAATAGAGAAAAAGTAGGGAGGATTCAGACAAAGCCCGAGAAAGCGTATTAGTTGAGGAAGGTATCTGAGTAAAAGCAGAACAAGTAGACAGACAACGAAACACTCTTATGAAAGAGAAAATGTAGAACAGCTTGGAAGGATGCCATTGAGTTTTTGGCGCAAGGCGTCACATAGAAGGTCAGAGTAAGTGTTTCACGAAGCAGAGAGAGGTGGACTGGAGTCTGGAAAAGCCAAGGATGAGATGTTACAGGAGGAATTTGAGCTGGTAAAATGAGCGCAGGCTGACAGAAAAAGAAATACTGACGTTGCTGGTATTTATCCCGTCCTTTCAGAGGACCTAGCAAGAGTGGCCCCAGTAAAAAGACCAGTTATAATACATATATTGATTACATAGTAGCCCAAAGGTTCTTGAGCCCCCCACCAAATGAACAGCGCATAGCTGGTGTTTACATGGTCCAACATTTGACTACGTTGTCAATAGGAAATTGAGAGGGGTGCAGCTAGAGAAGGAGCAACTCCTGTGATTTGATGACACCCCTAATGTACAAAGTGTTAACGAAAAATGATTAGTGACAAGTTTAGCTTGGAAAAAGAATTGTGGGTATTTCGAATTTGCAAATTTTTCATGAATACAGGTTTGTGTTCTTGATGGTCCAGTGAGCCAATGTGCTGGGTCAAGTCGGTAAGATTATGACCCCCTGAGTGCAAATTGTATGTAAAAATAATTTTTCAATTGAGCGAATTATTGCAGTTTTTATGGAATTGAGTAGTCTTTTTGTCTTTGACAGCTTCAGAGTGAGGAGAAGGTGGGGGCTGTGTAGAGCAGAATGTGATACAGAAATCGGAGACAGATTCTGACCTTGTAGCCAGTGTAGGTGGGGGCCGATGAGAGGAGCAGAACAGGGCACTGCTTAGAAGGCTTCTCTGACATCGCATCTGTGTAATGCCTGCAGCTGGAGAGCCTTGGGGCCAGGAGTAGGAAAAACAAAAAAAAGATGGCTGGCAGCCCAGGCTCAGGCCGCGCTGAGGGGCTATTTTTAACTTCTCTGATAAGACAGGGCAGCTGAGAAATGTAAGTCGAGAAAGATTCCCTTGTTCTATTCTGTGCAAAACAAGTGCCCCGAGGAAATGTCTATGGAGAAGATTTGTTTTATTTTTTAGCAATTGTTATATTGCTTCTGGTCAGACAGTAAAATGTTGCTCTTGCTTGGAATTTTAAGGGCTATGTGCCTATATAAAAACGATTTTCAAATTCAGACATTTTTGAATTGTGGCCACAAGCTGCCACCAGTTGCATTGGATAAATGATCCAGTGGTTACGGGTCTGTGAGGAAAGATGTGAGATGCATCTTCGACTAGGACATGAGGGTACATTGTGTACAAAGAAGCATAGCACATTTTTATAAAAAAAAAAAAAAAAAAAAAAAGAGACAGGTTCGTGTGTTCGTCATTTTTTGATTATTGTTGCTGATCCTGTGTGTCAGACTTGACGCGGTCATCATTGGGATGACCCACTGCCAGATGGGGTTGTATAGGGCAGGTAAATAAGTTATTGATTATAAGCCTGACAAATTAAGCAGGCCAGAATGTTCGCATCTGAGCTGTAGGTACTGTAATTACGCATCGCTGCTCATTTATATATGTTAGTGTAATTATCTATGCTTTCTGTGCCCGGTATACTGATGGCTTGGCACAATTACTAAATTTCACAGACATGATATTACCATTATCATGCTGTCAAAATAGCAGACAACACGTTATCAGTGTATGTCTAATTGGTGTTGGAGATGAATGAAACAAAAGAAAAAGGCTATGCAAGACTAAAATATTTTTCACATAACTGCCTTTCTCTTATAGACAGGCAGCCTCGGTCATATGTTTCCAGATTGGACATTAAGGAACAATTATGATCTGTGCACTCGCATTTTAACTCTTGAAAGGCCTGTTTTAAATAAGGACTGCCACCACAGAGTGACAAATAAGGCTCGGTATTTAGGGTAATGAGAAAATATCTGACAGGATTTCCTTTTTAAAGTTTGCTTTAGTAAGCTCATTCTTGTGAGTGGTGGCCCCAAAAGTTGACTTGTTTTTGAATTAGGCTATTTATTGTATAGGTGGAAATTATTGCAAAATGATTGATTTCTTTAGCAGATAAATTATTAATTATCAACATTAACAACTGTTCTTAAACTTGGTTTTCCGAATATTTAGGTAATTTAGCATTCCTATTAGGGCCTCCTAGCATTAATATTGACTTCAGGTTGGTGTAGGTTCATGTACTAGGGACATTTGCATATGAGATGTCATTTGGCTAGCTTATGAGCTAACACAATGAGGTTTGTACATTAATTTGAAGGATTTCTCGCCGTTTCACATACGCTGTGTATCTCCTATAATTTTGCTTACGCCCAGTAGCTACACACAGGGATTAATAGTGTTGACAAGACACAGGGTTTGATAGTGTTTGACAGCAGTGAAATCTGTTTCAGATTTCCTCCTGTCAAAAAGGGGGGGGAAGGAGGAGAATATTGGCTTTCTGCTGGCCCCTGAGGAGGTTCGCTTCCCGCTAGCCCCTTAAGAAATTAAGCCCCTTAGAAATTAGCCCCCTTAGAAATTAAGCCAAGGAAATAGGTATGGTGTTTTCCCCTTTTTCTCATGTTTTATTGTGATCTTTCAGGGGAATTAGTCCAAGCCCCTAATACAGCTTCTACTAAAGTCCTCAAGAACACACTGTGGCATTTGAAGAATTAAAGAGAGTTTTATGCCAAGCACCAGTTTTAGCAAACCCTGATTACAACAAATCGTTTATGTTTTTGTGACAGAGCGGGATGGAACAGCACTATCTGTCCTAACACAAGATCATGCAGGAAAACACGAGCCCTGTGCTTATCTTTCTAGTACATTAGACCCAGTAGCACAGGCTTTGCCTGCGTGCCTAAAATCAGTTGCAGCAACGGCCTTAGCCATAAGACAAAGTGACTCGATAGTGCTGGGCCACCCTCTGACAGTACAAGTACCACACGCAGTAGAGGTTCTCTTGAACCGGACACAAACACAACACCTGACTGTAGCTAGACTGACGGATTATGAGCTGACGTTATTTCAACCACACATAGAGATCAGACGATGCAACATACTGAATCCCGCTACCCTTTTGCCCTCCAGTACAGAAAGCGTTTCACCACACAACTGTGTTGAAGTAATACATACCGTGACTAAACCAAGACAAGACTTGACAGATGTTGCACTCCCAGACCCCGAGCTAACACTATATGTTGACGGCTCATGCATGAGGACAGGGGCGGGAGAATTAGTGGCAGCATATGCAGTGACTGCTGATACTGTAATAATAGAGACTAAAAGAATAGACATATTGTCAGCACAAGCAGCAGAGCTCATCGCCCTGACACAAGCGTGCATAAGAGCTAAGCACCTGAGAGTAAACATTTATACCGATTTTCTGGCGAGAAAGAGGTTTCTTGACCTCTCATGGGGCCAAGATACAGCATGGCCCCCTTATTCAAGCCCTACTGGAAGCAATACATTTACCAACAGCCATAGCTATCCTAAAATGTAAAGCACATACTAGAGCCACAGATACCATTTCCCAAGGCAATGATCTGGCAGACCGAACTGCTAAACAGACAGCTCAGACCCCACTAGACATAACAAAGTTACAGGTTCAATAAGTGTCCAAAGCCATGACAGTTAGGGATCCTTCCAAGGATGTACAAGACATACAGACACATGCTACTATGGACGAATTAAAGAAATGGTCGGAACAAGGAGGGGTACTGACTGATCAGGGTTGGATGAATAAGGGCAAATCCACATGGTTTCTTCCTGATACCATGGTACAAGTGATTATAAATACCGCACATAGTCCTGCACACTTAGGAGAGAAAGCAATGATAGATAGCTGACAGAATATATGGTTCAACAAGCACCTGCGTGCAGCAGCGAAACAAAAGGTCAGAACATGTATGATCTGTTGCCAATTCAATACAGGTAAAGGCATTCCGATGGAACAAGGTGGATTCCATCCACCTGACCACCCTTTTGAAGTGCTCCAAATGGATTATATCCAAATAAACAGATGTAGAGGTTACAAATATGTCCTGGTACTAATGAAGCAGGTGTCCCTTCTGTTAGGGTATACCTGGAAATTCCATTGTGTGCGACATCCTGAAGCAGCAGGCCTTGTAGAAAGACATAATCAGACATTAAAATTTTGCGCAGACAAAGGTATAGACTGGATGGTAGCCCTGCCGGTTGCCCTCTTTTACATGCGAATGGTAGCTCATTCTAGAACAGGCTTATCTCCCTATGAAGTGGTCTTTGGTAGACCACCAAATATGTGGGGCACTACAATGCCTAAAAGATTACTTATGTTGACAGTAACATGCTGACAGATTACCTGGCTTCCTTGATGTCTGCACTACTCTCTTGTTGTTCGCAGGTTGCTGCCGCCTTCCCTGACAACACCCAGGTCAAAGAATACTCCATCGCTCCTGGATGACAGGCGCCAAAGTCAGTGCTCTGGACCACGGGGACGGCCGTTAAAGTCAAAGTGCACCTTCACCACTCTTTTACAAAGGAAAAAAAACTTTGAACTTGGATTTTGAACAACATTTTCTAGAGGAGAATGCCCAGAAGTTTCCACAAAGCTAAACCTTGATTCAAAAAGTCAGAACCCGTTTGATCAATTAAGTCCACTAGGTGGTGAAGCGGTTGAACATGTATTCTGGCTCGCATAAGATCTTGGACAATAACATAAAGCAAAAATAAGAGAGCTAGATAAGAAGCAAATAGATGTATAGTGACTGTAATTTTTCAATATCTTAAGAGCATCACGATAATATGTATCAGCTTAATACTACATGCTATTTTTCCTCCTATTGCCTCACTTTTACACTCCTCCACTAATGATACCATAAAGCACACATTTAGTGATCTGCCATCCTATGAGCTATCATATCGACTTGCCTTACGCAACAATACCTTTATTCAGATGCTGCACCATTCACATCAGACTAGCAATGCTACAGACTGCTGGGTCTGTGGCCGACTCCCCCCCTATCAGAACTATAAGGGAGTTTTGCCCCTTTATTCTCTATCCGTTCACACACAATGGCTCCTGTGGAGCATGGTTTAGTTTGATTAATTCCCTAGATTCGAATTCCGCAGTTTATCAAGACAACTGGGTATGGGGAAACCTGAATTTAGTTTTTGCTTAAAGTCTGCTACCCTAACAAGGAGGGACTTCCCAAAAGAACAGGAACTGATCTAAGAAATGAAGTATATGGATTAGGTAATTTTACACTTAACCTCATGATCCTGAACGTTGAATCTGAAACTACACCAATCTTGCCCGCCATGTCCGTATTCCCAGTAAAAGAGGAATTATGTATAAGAAAGAATGGCTCCATACACATGGGCCATAGTAAATGCACCACTGTAATAAAATTCAGTGATCAAGGCAAGTCTACATTTAGAGCTTCTCGTCATTCCTACTTTATATGTGGCCAGACCGCATATATACGCTTACCTCTAGATTGGGATGGTACCTGTTACATAGCATTCCTCCTAGCACCTGTTTTCCTAACTCCTCCTGATTCTCATAGAAATACTCATTTAGTACACAATAGACAGCAGAGAGATCTCCCAATTGTCAATTACACTGAAACAGCATGGGAAAAATACACAGATTTCAATAAAGGTTTCTTTCCCTATATAAGTACAGTTACCAATAGTAAGCTGATACGTAGATTAACCAGAACCCTTGAAGCAGTAGTGAACGAAACTATTTCCGCCTTAGGCAATTTAACAGAAGAGCAGTCTGCTATGCGGATTGTTGTGCTTCAAAATAGTCTTGTCCTTGACGTTATCCTGGCCGATAGGGGCGGAGCTTGTAGGGTCATCAAATCAAGCTATTGCATTTTTCATACCAGAAAATTCGCCATCTGTATATAAAGCCATAACTCGCCTTCATAAGATTGTAAGCCAGATACACCAGAATCCAGGCACCTGGACTTGGTCCGGTTGGTTTTGGAGTGTATTATCTACCTTTGGATGGAGGGTCCTATCCTTCCTAGGTATTGGCCTTCTCATACTATTCAGTTGCTGTCTATGTCTACAATGTGGACCAGCGATCTGTGGTCTGTGTGCCACATCGTGTATTCCACCACCAAGATTTCATTCAAGATCACGGAAGAAGAAAGAAGAACAAATGATGCTATATGAACAGATCAATGGATTGATGAAGATTGATATCTCTTGAAGGGCAAGTAGGGGACAAGGAGGGAATGTGGAAATGTGGATTTTCCTGGTCAGTTATGTCCCCTATCTTGGACCCCAACGGTTCTATATGCAGGTTACAAGTACATGTATGTTCCCTCCAGTTCCAGTTTCGAAGACGCAAACACATGTGCGTCCACCGTTAACATGTCCTCTGTCAGATCCGCCATGAATGGGCTGGATATTCGATTCCTAAGTATGAAAGGCCACCGACTTTATATGGCTAAGTTACTCCATTTTTACAGTTCAGGCAAGTAGGCCCGATTCTGTCCTCAAAGCCTTTCCCTGCTCTCTGCCTCTGACAGCTTCAGCTTGAGCTCGCATCTGTATCCATGAACTTTGTCCTACTCCCTGTGCGGCTAACGGTGCCTGCCTCGGCCAGTTTTGCCTGCCTGCCAAGAAACTGTATTTCACCTTCGAATTATCTATTTTGCTCCTCAGCCGATGCATTCCTGTCTAGTAGTTTAAGTAAACATTCTTCCAGCTACCGAGCAAAAGGGCCACGGTTCTCTGTCCTCATGCAAGTAATTCATAGCCCTGTTACCATGGAATATTCCTACCCCCTCGCATTTAATGTAGACACTTAGACGCTTGTGCACGCACACACAGTCAGTATAGAATAGATTCTGTCCGAGAGCCCTTCCCTTGTGGATAACACAGTTCTTTAAACATAGGATATTAGATATGATTTGGGATTAGGTTGACATAACCCCAGACTTTTGTCTCCACATGTAGAGCTAAATGTCAAGTCCCTTTCACCCTCTAGTTGCACGTCTATCACACGTCATGCTGCTGCGCGCGCATCTCTGCCAAGTATTTCTGCTGACATTGCGAAATCATCTCCAGGTATCCACCCACACATGACAATTTACCCATTATCATCAAGTGGACGCCCACATGGACGCCCACCTTCACGCCTACTTACACGCCCACATGCTCTTATCTCATTCTCTCTTGCTCTCTTGCTTACGTACAATTGAGAAATGTATATATACTGTACTCTGTGAATAATGTTTTGAGAATATTGAGAATACTTTTCAGTCCCGTCCAGATCCTTTTTTGGTGATGGAGATATTCTCCCTTTGACTCGAGTTATTGGAATAAAGCCCTTTATGAATCTGATACCACAGACTCAGCCTCTTGCTTTATGCATGATCTTATTGATATCTGAAAAATTATGACAGCGTGATATTTTATTTACCACAACTGAAGGACCCCCAAGGGTGAAAAAACATTTTTTTTTTTTACGAAAAAGCGCGGGGTGCGCGCACCGTGCGCGCACGGCAAGCACAACGCATCATGGGCGCTCGGTGTGCGAAGTGCCCACAGTGACGTCATCAGCAGGGGATTGCGGTCGCGTGAGTTATAGTTGCCTGCACTAATTATAACGGGGGGAATTTCATTGGTTTTTTACGAGGGGAAATGTCCAGCTAACTATAACATGTGTTAAACCTATGGTTTTTTAAGTGAATATATATATATATATATATACTCTCTGACTGGCTGCCAACATTCCAAACCAGGAAGTGTAGGCAGCCATCTTGTTACTCGTGATCCAGCGGGTTATCAACCTCAGATACTCAACTACCATATACTCACCTGGGCCCAGAAACACACACTCATTCACATAGGCTAGTAGATACCGCTGGGGTCATTTTATTTAACTAATATCTGTAAGATGAATTTATCTAACCATTTCTTACCAAACATTTCTGATCCAATGTACTTTTCTCTGGTCAATGGACCTTTAGTTAACTAATTAAATAGGCAAACATTACATAGAGAAAACCTTCTTTAAATAACAACAGACTTTTAAATGTTTATCTAGTAAATTCATGTGAGCCAAGTACCAAAATACAGTTAGAGCACCGTCTTCTCCAAGGAGAGGAAGGGTATGAAATTTAATTTGAATAATCGTTAAACAAAGTTATTACGATGACAGAACCTGAATAGGGAGGAAACAGAGAGAGCAGTACAATGACATACTACACAGAATTATAGTTACCTAGATTGGTGTGGAAACCAACCCCTTGGCCAAAGAATTGGAAAGGATCCCCGGGGACAGGATTCAGGTGACAAAGACTCAGGACAGGATTCAGGGACAGGATAGATGACCTCTTCTATACACGACGCCTGCGTTGCACCCCTCTCTGACACTATCTTCCTCCTCGATTCTTCCGCGATCTTCTTCTATTATGTGCCTCCTCGATTCTTCTGCGATGTTCATCTAATTGATTGGCTCAAAAATTCTAAGTCTGGAATTGGATCTTCTTCTGTATTCTCTTAAATCTCGGACAGCATCTCGGTTTCTCAGCATTCTCCCTCTCACTGTGGTGTCTGACTAACTAAACCCCCTCAATTATACCTTTCTAATGGCATGTACCACCCCTAAATGTTTCAAATTTATGAAATTTCTAACTCTGATTGGACAGAGAAAGGGGAGATGATCATCACACCATGCTAAGTTTAATATTTTTCTTTAAGCTCATTGCTCTATGTACCCACCACTTAATTTACTTTCCCATGCTTTATTTCCCACCCGAGTTCACATTTTTATCAATCAAAAATATACAACTTAATAAGTCCTTCATTCATCGGTCATGAAGAAGATTCTGTTCCCAGGACAAACAGAGGTCGTGACCTTGTATGAGTTTCAATTCATTCGTCATGGTTCCTGGCAGATTGCAAATATATATGTGCAAGGGAAACACGTGGGGTATGGACATCTGTCATCCTTTGAGGCCCAAAATACGAACTAATAAAAGAATCAGAAAGAGACATATTAAATTCAAAATAAAATGATTTCAATGTATACCACCTATCTCTACTCTAACCCCCTTTAATTATATAAATCTTTTGCATAAGCATTTTATTAAATTTGCAGGTTTTAGTTTCGGCTTAAGCATGTGCATTAACATGTGAGTTCCAAGCAGCCATTTTGGAAGCGATTGCGCAGCTGCAAAGATTTCCCTCCAAAGAAATAATGAGCTTGATAATATGCCCTTGTGAATTCCCATAGAAGCCCAGGTTCACACTCATAACATCTGCAATCCAACACTTTTCCTACTGTTGTATTGACTGGAGTGGGAATGGTACACTTTACCCCTTCGCAATCCAACTCTTTCCCTACTGTTATAGTGAATGGAGTGGGGATAGTAAATATTACCCCTCCGCAATACAACACTTTTCCTACTTTTGCACTCATTGGAGAGGGAATAGTAAATTTTACCTTCCGCAATCCAACACTTACCCTACTGTTGTATTGACTGGAGTGGGAGTTGTAAATTGTACCCCTCCGCAATCCAACACTTTTCCTACTGATGTACTAACTGGAGTCAGATTAGTAAATTTGACCTGTCCACAGTCCAACACTTTCCCTACTGTTGCATTTACTGTGGGAGTAGTACATTTTTATATATATTTAACATAATAGTTTGCGTAGTTTTGTATAAATTGTAGTGGGAATAGTATATGTATTAAATGTATATTTTATTTTTTATATTATATTATTATAATTTAATGTTTTTGTTTATTTAAAATTATAATATTTTTGAGGACTCAATTGTGAGGCCTTAGCATAAAAGGAACTCTTATTGGATTTTCTTTTCTGGTACTCATCATGGGGGCAGGCTTTCCCGGATGTTAGTGTTGCAGCTGACCTGCAGCCAGGCATCATAGTTACACTAGATTCTCTGCATTAGTACGTAGGAACTGACATTCCCTGCATAAAAGCCTGTCTCCAATTTCCTGATTACAAGCAATTTGTGACACCTTTAGTCGCCTGTAATAAAGAAATTACATTGTTATTACAGTTGACTTCTGACTTCACACTTCTGACTTCACAATGCCTGCTGCAAGTAGCCCAGAAAAAAAGGCAGACCACAGTTGCATAATGAAACTTGAAGGGGACCCCCTGCAAAGTACATGGAGGGGGGCCCCCCATGCTTCGGACCCAGTGAGGAGTTCTCACGCCAGGGGTCAGGGGCCCGCTGCCCATGCACAGTGCTTGATGGCCCCCCCCCACACCGCAGGGGCTGCAGGGGCTATTGTTACTCCACTGGCAGGCCACATTAGAGCTGCAGTCTATACAAAGAAAACAGTAATTGGCTTTTCCTTTTTCTGAAACATTTTTCTAAAGAGAAAAAGTGATCAGCAGAAATTACTTTTTTCATGCATAGGTCATTACAGGAAAGGTAGAAGTTTTGAATATTTCAAAACTATGTGGACCACAGTATTTTTTAAAGCTGACTAAAATAAACTGATTCCAATATTTTTGTGCAAAAATTAATACGCGCTTTTTGGTGTGTTTAATATCCCAGTTTAGATTCTCTTTATATTCTTCTGATCTACAATGAACGTGAAAGAGCAAGACTATAAAGATTTGAGCAGTTTGTGGAGTGATAGTTTGACTCAAACTCAAAACACCAGATGTCACTCCCGTAGCTGGCAATGGAGATACATTTGGATTGATAAACTTGATGAGAGCCTGAAGTGAATTAGTCCCCAATCTATTTGCAAAGTCAAATATCACAGCTATAGCTCTTGACAATATATTCCTTTTAGCCTTCCTTTGGGTAACCCACGAGCCCCTCTCATCAAAAAGAACTTCCAGATAGGAGAAGGTAGACACCCTAGCTATTTTTCTGCCACCTCCAAAACATTTCTTCTGACATTTATTTTTGTGGCCCCCGACCATGGTTTAGGATTTAGAAAAATTGGTGCACACACCTAACAAATTCATAAAATCTATAAAATAATTAAGCAAATGTTGTAGTTCCACTGCAGTTCTAGCTATTAGAACTGCATCATCACCATATAAAAATGCAGAATTAACTGAGATCCTGCCCAAGGAATATCCTTAAAAGCTATACATAAAATTGGGCCCAAGTTAATTAATATGTAACGCAAATAAAAGTGGAGTTAAAATGCAACCTTGTCTTACTCCTCTGCTGACCCCTGTTTTCCTGAGGGTGTTCAACCCTAGAGGGATACAGAACATTTAAAAAAGGACAGTTCTGCCCAAACCCCACCTGAAGATTTAACTGGTGTACTGGGGTGTTCCACAGGCATAGCCTTAAATCCTCCAGAATCACCCAGCATTTTTTGGGGGCATTGAGACAATAGGCCTGGTATGTGAGGTGTGTAATATTGGCTTATAGCAAGTTTTGTGAACACATTGAGCACCTTGAAGACCAGTGGGTGGTTGACCAGACAGATTCCCTGCCATTGATACTTTCAAATTAACAACAGAGACTTGTATGGCACCCAGCTTTGCTGGTAGACCCTCCAACGAACTTAACAATACCTTCTCAACAGCATCATCTAAAACCATAAACAAAGGTTCCAATAAAGTTTTTAGCCGAGAGCCCAGTAAGTTTACACCTGCAGAGTCAGATACATTGACTTTGAGTATGGGGGCCTCCGATTCATAAATCAATTCATTTTCATTGTTAGGGTTCAAAGGCCGTCTCACTGGTTGTAAATCTCAACCTGGAGCCCTTCTTCTTCCTTTTATTCCCCAGTAGTGACCACTCAGCCTTAGCTATAGTGGCCTTCTCTGAGGTGGCCTCACTAACCAGTGGGACCCCTTACTCAGTACTCTGGGCTGGGGTATTGCAGCTGCCCCATCCTCAATCTCAGAGTACCCACTCTTTTCCTCCAAACCAATGCTATGTGAGGTTTTGTCCATCCCTAGCACCAGTTTTTACACTGCATTTTTATTTCTTCAGTGAGAGGCCCCACTGCTAATGTGACGACTGATATATTAGAGGCACAATTGCGTGAGACTTTGGAGGCATCCAAATCAGTATTGCAGGTACATTTTCGGTTACCCACAGTTGCTGTCAGATGACAAACAACAGAGGGGTGGCTCAGACTGGCCTCTTTCAGTCACTGACGAGCGCAGGATGGGCCCACCCTTAGCCCAGGCTTTTTCTGGGCACAGCCCGCGCATGTCCCATGCTACTGGACCTCGAGAGGCGCTTTATAGTGCTGATACAATGGAAAACAGCTGCGATGATAATTGGCCTGCCTCAAGGCCCTATGTGCACTGGGATTTGTAATCCCCAATGTTAGTACTCCTTTCATAGCACTCCACAACTGCCACTTTGCTTTCTTTGATGGGTCCATTGTGTAGGATCTAAGGATCAGCCACTATTGGACCAGCGTCAGTATATGTCTGAGAAAACCACCCAGGTGTAGCAGGATGCAACCTGTGTTTATCTTTATACAACCAGCAATAGTATATGCTCAGATGAGTCAACCGTGGAAGAAATGGGGATCAACCATTATACAACCAGCCATAGAATGTGCGTAAGAAGACCACCTACAAATGGCAGCAAGTAGTCCAAGGGTTGATATTAAGAATCAATTGTTATTGGACCGGCTATAGTATATGCAAAATGTGTATTAGAGAGCCACTGATAAAGATGGACATTCTACAACATTAGCACAAATGCCTTGGCACCAGTAGTCCACTTGCTCTCAGGAGTCAACCTAGGCATGGATAGGTGAAAACCACAGGCATGAGGAAATATGCAATCAGCCATGGTATGACTCCTGGGGAGCAAACCCAAGAGTGACCAGAAACAACCAACTGCCATGTCATGTGCCTCAAGACGCCACCTGTGGCTGAGACAGCAGAAACTCATGGAAATATCTAGTACTCAACCATCTTTGCTATATTCTCTGAGAAGTTCACCAAGTAGCGGCATCACAGCTATGCTGGTAAGGAAATTACAAGAATGCATGAGCAGCAGTGTACATTTTAAATTTAAATGAACATAAGAAATGTAGTCTAGCACCAACAACAACCTATTGTGTATGTACTGTCTGAACACGGCTTCACCAGACTCATCAGGGAACACTCCAAAGCGGAGCAAAGCATCTCCTTCCCACTCAGCATGGAAACTACTGACATCACTAAAGGTAGCACTACAGATCTTACTTCATCATGATAAATTGTTGCGGGGCATAGTAGTTCATAAACGTTCACAGATTATGATGAGAGAGGCTTGCTGAAGTAGACATGGGTGGTATATTGAGAGGCAAATTCTTTTTTTCATGATTCGCTCTCTGAATGTAGAATAATTCATTTAAATTCTCTTGGTCCAAAATCCCATCGACCATAACCATTAATATATCCACATATAACCATTCATCATTTAAAATAAACCCAAATCTAATTCAACTATAAACCAGTTAGGAGCAGATAATGGCTACTTACTTATCTTGTGAAGAGCAGAAACAAAAGAAGGAATATGGCTGCTCGTTCTCACTTTTTATGTATTCTTGGAATTTTATAGTGTTTTTAATTCCAGTTCTATTTCTGTCGAGAAATAAAGGAGGGTGCATTGGTTTAGCCACCGTGATTACATAAAAATCATAAAACAGGCCCCATGAAAATGTAAACTGTGCCCCTGCGCTCCTTAAACTTGCACTGTACTGTACAATGCGACAGAGTACTGGAGACTCAAGGCAACACCATGGACCCTCCGTGTACGTTAGTCTTGGTCACTAGGTGCATGCAGCGCATAGTGGTGGATATTGAAGTTAAATCTGTGGCCTAACAGTGCTGAAACTGACACCTGAAAACAAACCATTTTTACCAGGTTCAAATTCCTGCAAGGTCCACTCCCATGTTATGTTTTTTAGTTTAGTAACATTTATAACCTTTATTTGGGTAATAGTAACATGTTATTATTAAAACTACAATTGAATGCGACGTGTCAATCAACAGCATGGTATTTTATCAATTTTGGAGATGGTAAATGACCTAGAAAGTGAACTTCTGTGCCATAACAGATTACGTCAAAATCATCTTTTAGAGCTATTATGCAAACAATGGTAATTATTGTAGTGGATGAATCCTTAGAGTAGAGAATTTACCCTAAACATCCATTTATTAAATATTTCTCTTCACAAGTAATTCATTTCACTCAATGGGTTCTTTTAAATTGCATTTCATGTTTCAACATTATTCTTTATCTTATCCATTGCCTATAATTATGGTTTTACATGGAATGGAAAATTCTCAGGACTTATAGTGGCAGTGCTGTGCTGCCAGGTGATCTGTGTCACAGAACTGCTTCTATGCCACAATACACAGGTACACATACAACCCATCAAAGACTTGTAAACACTAATGAGGTACCACAGCAGGATTGTTAATAGATAATAGTCCTACTCTTCTATCTGACCCATACATATTACCACAAAACTTATGCTAAACTCTTTCTATTGGTAAATTATATTGCATTCGATAGAATAGTTTTATATCAATTATTTAAAATTCTTTATTGTTTAATTGATTTTTTTTTGTTATTTGAATTGTCTTCTGACCATCTTAACGTTTCTTGTCATTTTGTGTCTAAGCCCAAACTATATAAGCATTTTGCAAATACTCACACACTGGTATCACAGTTGTTAGAACATTGATTTAACTGCATTAAAGGGAGTACTAATTTCTTTTTCATGGATAGTTTTACTGCAATGGATTAAATTCAAACATGAAGAAGCTTCCACTTTAGGCCACAGCAATTGTTTAAATGCTACATCAATATATCACTCCGCAGAGACAAACATTTTATAAGCTATTTCATATACCAATAATGGTTTAGTCTACACCCACATGTCCAGTGTATTATTGTAGTTTTCTTGAATTGCCCACTTTGTACTGATTATATTAATAAAAATTCTCTGAAGACTTATCTTCTACTCTATGGTGGCCTTCTCCCAAAATAATCTTGTCTCACTTGTATTTGTTCCATATTATCTTTTGAATATCCTCACTTCATGAATTGGTTTCTCAATCTATCCATTTCCTATTCAAATATCTTATTTTCAGATGTAAACATTTTTATCCTTTATATATGAGAAAAGGGTAAAAAGCACGCAATCAGATATTTCCGACTGTTAGTTTGATAAAACGTCTAGTTTCCTATTTCTTACACTGTTAAATCAGTCATATTTTCAAAGAAATATCTCGTCAATACCGATGTTATATGTAAGAGTGATAATTTAATGTACACTTTTCTATTTGTTTATCCTATCAATTAAATAATCTTTCTGTAAATCTGCATACTGTTATAAAATATTTCTTACTCAAATCATTAATTAAAACATGATGAGCTTTAAACTTAAATATGAATCTATAACCATAGGATGGCATGCCACTTGATCCCATGGAAGTTCCAGATATCTTCAGATAACATAGCTCCATCCAAATTTAGTAATTGGAGTAATTGGAGAATACAAACACATACAACAGTTTGATCAAACTAGTGACACCTTCTACTCCTTTCATCATTATCATCTATACCAGGCAATCTAAGCCCTTATCTTGTTTAACATCCATGGTAAACAGAATCAATAATTGCCCTTTCAATTGAACACTATTTAAATTTCACAAGATATCTCTGCTCTACTTAATGTAAGAATGCGGTGATGTACATGGGAGCTCATTGACACTCTTGTTATTTTAGATAACACAGATATTACAGATATTACAGAAAGTTACTCATTTAGGCATTGTGTTAGATTTCTGTTATCCAAACGCTATGTTTAACATTTTTCAGTATACATTCTATGATACCTCTATATTAATGCTTGAGATTATGTTGTATTTTTTTACATACTTTTTAATTTCCACATGTCACTTTAATTTAGTTTGTATATGTCCATATTGAGAATCACTGCTGTTCCCCCTATATCAGCCATTTAAGTCATTTTGTGTAACTTCATACAATAATTTAATAATTGATCTAATCATTCATCTCTCTTTGTTAATTTGTGATTTTTCCTGTTGTGTCATAACCTTTCCTATTTCAATCTGACAGAACAATTTTTTCTAAAATAACAACCTTTCTTTTCCAATGTGGGCATGAAAATTGTCTTCAATTTAAAATCAATATACTCTGCTTAATTGTTTATGTTGAAAAATACATCTAAATCATACATCTCACACATCAATAAATCTAGTTTTTTTTGTCAGAAACTGTAGCTGCTGAAATTGCTGAAATGGCTTCTTCAAATTCAGCAATTTGTACTTTGAAACTTTATTCACAAAGTTTTTGTTTAGCCTCTCGGGCAAATTTTTCAATTATTTTATATTGTATTTTTCTACAAATAATCTCGTTCATTCCTTATTTTTCTCAGTTAGGGATCTTTAAGTACTGTTCACTCACTATACTTGTGTTAGTGAAACATTCCCCACTGCTGCACGATTGGATTGCAGTATGTAGATGGTGACTAACCCTTAGGGCATAATTACAAGTTTTTGCCAGAGCGGTGGTGCGGCGGTGCAAACCATCACACCACACCTCCCCAAAAGCTTGTTCCGCCTGCCCACCAGATTTCGACATTTTCGTACTCTGGCAGACAGGCGGCGTGGCGGTCCCATGGCGGTGCCTCTTTTAAATGCAACGGTGCCATTAAAAAAGGCATTGCAATGGGACCGCACTACAAGGATCCTGTACGGCATGGACTCGAAAGTCCATGCTGTGCAGGATTTTATGTACATACACACAGGGGGCACATGTTATGTCGATGGAACCGCTATAAAAGCCTAGCTGAGAGGAAACTCGCTATATACTTGGTGGGACCGTGGCAGCTCAGCCAAGAATATTGCATCCTCTGACTGCCGCTCCTACGCCAGGATAAGGAGCCGGCAGTCCCAGGGAGGTCCCCTTGCCCGGTTGTAATCAGGTGGTCAGACCATTGGTGCGGCGGTGTCTGGACCCGCCACAGCCATGCCACCATGAGTATGGTGGTCATTGGACTGCCAGACTCATAATAGGGGCCATAGTCCTTTATCCATACACACTTCATTAAATACTGTCAACGTGGCAAGTACGACGGGAAGGCAAAATTGGTCAGTATGCAGAGAACATCAATGATGCATTTATTATGGCTGTTTCCTAGATTCAATAACATCTGAATGCAGAACTGTCTCTCTCATAACATGTTGTTGTCCGCACAAAGTTCATTATCTGCATGTAAATCTATTATCCCATTGTATTTGTTAGATATGAAACAAATATTATACATATATATCAGTCATGTCTCATACTGAGAGACTCTCAGTTTTCTGTTAGTAACTTATTGTAGTAGCTGTTCCTAATGCAGGACTGAACTTGTTGGACTGATCCATCCCATTGGCATGAAACTCTCTGTCTATAATGCAACAATGGTGCAACAAAGACAGTCCAAAGAGTTAGATGTGATGATGCACTAAAAGACCAGTATAGCATATCTTCTCAACACTGCTAATCAGATACTGTAGTCCAGAAATATCTTGGTTTCATGCACACCATGCAGCTGGGACTGTTGACCTGCTACACTAGGAATGGACACTGACAGATTGCCCCTACATGCTTGCATAGTCGTTTCTTTGCCGGCCCTCTCTTTAGGGCAAGTAACCCTTTCTTTTTTAGAGTCTTAGGCTCCTTAATATTGCTTTCAGAGAATGTCTTCACTCGACATTTTGGTGGTGACTGATTGGCAGATGCAGGTCCTCGGATGTCAGTATTTAGTTTTAAATCATGTATACCTTCTGAAAAGGGATTATGCTACTGAGATGTAAAAATGTGACAGCTGTGTCTTCCCTGTGATGCAATAGGTTTCCTGGAGCACACCTTTCGAACTTGATTATATCTTTCTCTTCAAGAAGTTTTAGAAAACGTTAAGCAATTACCTTCTGGATTCCTGCTAGCCAGTGACAGTGATTTTTTGTTATAATTACAAATGGAATAAAGAATCTGCAACATCTCTCCTGTTCCTGTTCTTTTTAACTTTACAAATCTATTTAGGGAATTGCTGTATGACGTCATTACCTTCTGACATTACCGTGCTGGTCAATGTCATCTAGTAGCACATAGTGTTCCCTGTCAGAATGCAGAATGACACTTCCAGTAATAAAAGCCATTTTTAGTTATCTGCAGGGTGAGGCTGAGCCTGTCTTAATTCTGGGTTGCTCTCTGTGATGATGACCATGAGTTCACTGTGATGAACATGTGTGTGTCTGCTATTATGATCAATGCTAAACTGGTTGGATTTAACCAAGTTATCTTTGAGAGGTTTGATTGGTAACAGTTGAATTTCATTTGTTTGTAAGCATCTTCTTGCTAAATCCTGGTGATTTGGAAATGTGTTTTGAATAATGGAGATTCATTCGGTTGGGGTGGGTTGTGTGATCTATTTTTCTGTTCTCTGTACTTTGGCGTTGGGCTTTCTTCAGCTTCATTTCTATGAATTGACTAGCTGTTGTGGTAGATTAAAGGCATTATAACTTTGTTTCTTAATCAGGTGCTTCTTGAGCATAGCATCTCGTTCCAGGTAAAATATTTGCTGTGCTCTAAAGGTGAATCCATCTTAGATTTCTCCACACTTAATGTAATCACTGCTTTCCAATGTATCTCTTTGATTTTACTATTGCTTACAGACATCTTGTTCTTTTATCCTGGATAATAATCTTGTGGTCTTTCTTATATCGCTCTGGTTTTTTCTTTCTCATTACACTCCCTCGAATAACCTGACACTATGGGCAGCTGCCTTCTAGTAAAGTGTCTCACACACTAACCAATGCAAGTCTGTTGGTCACGATGAGAAACTTCTTCCTGATGTCCTCTCTGCTGAGCACCGACATGGGGAATGGGCTTAAAATGTTGCTCATTTCAGAATACTCAGCCACGTCCTCTCTATTCTGTCCTTCAATAATGGTGGAAATGGCCCTGTCTGCAGGGCGCCCTCAAAAGATTTTGCCTTTCTTCTCGGTTTTTCGCTGGATCATTTCTGTTGTCCTTAGGACTCTCAGCACTTTACCACTGCTAACCAGTGCTAAAGTGTATGTGCTCTCTCACTGAAATGTGGTAACATTAGCTTATCAACAATTGAACATTTTAATTTGTGTATTCCCTCTAGACAGCCACATACAAAGGTAGCTTAGTGTGAATTGATGGGCCATCTGCGTCCTGATGGGCCATCCTGGGCAGGATGGGAGGGAGGGTTGAACAAAGCCTCACGCTTACACCTGAATAGGCTGTGTTCTGTCCCCACATAAAGGGATGTGTAATCCTATGTAGTGGGTCTGGAGCTAGGGCAGTAAAGGCAAGACTCTGCACTTCAAAGGCATCTCATTAAAGTCACCCCCACTTCAAAGGCCCTACTGGGTATAAGTACTGAATCTCTGACACTATCAACTCAGTACACTTCTGGACCTGTGGATACTCGGCCAAGAAGAAGGACTGCTCTGCTGCTGAAGGACGGTCACTCTGCTGAACTGCTGCTCTGGAAGAACTGCTGCCTTGCTGTGCTGACCTGCTGCCCTCTTTACTCTAGGGGAAGAACTGGACATGGAACTCATCTTGAACCCAGGACCCCAGCGTGACTTCAAGGGCTAGTCTTCTGGCCTCCTGATCTGAGGCTCAGGGACCTAACAGGCTCCACATAGCTCTTGGACCTGTCTTCGCAAATGCAAATTGGCCTGTTCGCTCCAGAACCACGCCCCTTCCACAGAGGATCAGCATGAGCCAGTTACAAGTTCATCTCTTCCACAGCAAGTCTCGCTGTTCGTGACCGCAATGCTCCAGCCCATTTGCCAGCAATTCCCGGAGGCTCTTCGCACCCCATGGACCACTGCCAGTGACATTCTACTTGCTACCAGCTAACTTCTTCCCAACGAACGGAACTCTATGCACAATTCTTGAGAATATAAAACTTCAGCTGAACGTATCTGAGACTGTATCCAACCCACACTCAATTTGAGGTCGGCCTGACTTTTTGGATTTGATCCGATCTAATGAGACCAGATATCCTAGTTTTCACTTTATGCTTTTAATTACTATTTTACTATTTATTCTTAAAAAAATCATCACTCCTTTTCTATTAATTGGAATTTTGTCATTTTTGTCTTCTTTTGTTCTTTAAATTACACTCTATTTTTCTAAACCAGTGTGGAATATTTTGTGTGATGTTTTCACAGTTTTACTGATTGAAGTGTTGCAAAAATACTTTACGCTTTGCCTCTTAAGTTTAGCCTGACTACACTGTGCCAAGCTACCAAAGGGTAAGCACAGGGTGTGTTTGTAACTTACACTGATTAGGATTGTTGTTACTGCTTGACCAGGGCTTCCACTTGAGTGAACCAGAAACCCAGTTTCTAACGAAATGATTACAGGGATCAGGTTATCACAAGTGATCACCTGTCATGGCTCAGACTGGGTCTGGTGCCACCTGTTTTGATCATGAGATCTTCCTCACTTGCTGTCACCCCCCACAACCAACCATTCTCCAGATGGAGGTAGCTCACCACACGGAGCTCCACAGCTATCATGAACTCCATCCACTCGGGAGCACCCACAGATCCCTGCCCCTACCAAAGTCCTTAAGAAGGCGATCAATCGTCAACTCATCGAACACCTGGAGAGAAACAACCTGATGGACACCTCCCAATCCAGTTTCCACGCCAACTACTGCACCAAGACCATCCTGATCGCTGTCACTGACGACATCAGAACCCTCCTCGACTGGGGAGAAACAGGAGCCCTGATCCTCCTCGACCTCTCAGTACCATTCGATACCGTTCGCACCATACCATCAATAGATATAGAACCAAACACGAAGCTAGCGGTGGCCCTCTAGAACAGCACCGGTTTTGAAAATTACCCCATATCAGTTATGGTGATATAATGAAATCACCGCAAGTGTGCAAACTTGGTCGACACCCGCCAGCACAATGTCGTTCCAAAAAACTGGAAAATACATGTACAAACACCAAAACCAAATGCACCACTTAAACACTGTAAATTAAATCATATACAAATTCTTGAGTAGTTTATGTCTTTTACAAAAGATCAACTTTTATTTTGCAATAATTTTTACACTTTAAAAGTTAAAGTTTTCACAGAACAGCCAGAACAGCCGACGCGTTTCGTCCATCAAAGGACTTCTTCAGGGCTGTAACAGATATATACAAAGACGTGTTGAAAACTTTGTTTAAACTAACAGAAAACACATAAGTTGACATTACAAAACTTGTTAAAGATAACATCTAGGTGTTATTAGGCACATATAATACTATAATCTTAAAAAGGCTACTTTAGCCCTCACAAAACAAACATAACATGCTAGGAATGAGCCATTACATGGAAAATTTCATAAGTTTACAAAATGCAACAACAATTTATATTAAAGAGAAATGCATAAAATCAGTGTACATATAATTATCTGCGTAAGGTTTGTGATCAAGAGACATTTTTTATGTGTAAGAGCACTTCTCCTACAGTGTCTCAACCCTAATATGGTTAAAATATCAGCCAATACAAAAGAGGAGATGACCAATGGGAAGGGAATAAAAGAAAAGAAAAAATAATAACAGCAGTAAGTGTGAAAACAGTTAAAAAATGAAAAGAGAAAAAGAATATTGAGAGTTGTGGAGAGGTCACGCAGGAGAAAACAGCCAAATGTTGGAATATCCAAAAGGCTAGACAAGCATGACGAAAATATATAAAATCTATACACACCGAGATAAATAAATCAGTGTGATGAAAAAGGTGTCTCAATCGGTAGTTCTTGATCATATGTTTGTATCACTGGTGCCGATATCCCCGGTGATGAGTTATAACATCAAGAATCTAAGGAGACAAGTACAATGTATGTACGACCATAGTTAGAACAGATGCCCGATGGAGACATGTATAAGCAAAATATGGTCATGTAACCCAGGCAAACAATACTTACTTCATATCTGGGAAATCAAAATTATGGTGATAAATCCAGTAAATCTATGGAAAAGCACATATCCAAATTTGGACCAGCAATTGATGGTCGATCGAATTCAAATAACATCCAATCAGTTAGGCTTATGTAGATAAACGAAGATACCTATAACGAAAGGTAGGAAAAATGTGTATATCCTAACGTGACCATGAAGACAAAGAAATAAAGATGAAAATTGAAAAAAATTCTAATCAATTGGAAAGTATACATATGCTCTGAGTAAGGGAGGGAGAGAGGAAGAGGTAGCAGAACGATAAAGGGACATTCCTAATGCTGAGACCGCCATCTTTATACAATCCATAGGATATTTAATGCAACAAGAAGCGGTCCCAGTATAGCGGCCGCCATCTTGGAATAGTACACGATACTTGTGCTAGTATATCTATGATCAAAATAACCTATTGTTAAGCTACACATCACGCCTTATTTCGGGGATATATAAACCAATACGATGGAGGCACAAGCGGGTAGGACCTACACACACCACCCACACGCTCATACGTCCCTTCATGCCGTTAACAAAAGCGTGTTCAGCGGCTGGGGTTATGTCAAACGCCATGACATTGTAAAGATTAAAAGACGTTCTTTGCCTATGTCTACCCAAATACACAAAAATGTTCGTGTACCCATTCGAAAAGCGTCTACTCAGCCTATGGCTGGTAAGCCTTCAGCCGAACGTTACTATTAATGGAATAATAAAAAAGTAAGTCCTAAACCATCATGCAATTAAGTAATCCGTGAATAAAAAAAGTATCTACTAAGAAATCGAGCGCTTACCAGAATCCGTATCTTAAGAGGAGGGTCCAGCATCCACCCAACCAGTCAGGTAGCCGTTAGGTCTCCAATAGGGGGGTTCCATATATATAGGCCGTGTAATTGGGCAACATTGAACGCACCTGGTTACTCAAAATTTCCACTCAAAGGTTGCCGGGCGACGAAGATAACAGAGAAGCCACCAATGTCATGGGCGCCATCTTAGAGATATCGGGACATAATGAAAGGGGATCTGTATACTCCGCAAATGTTTAAAATTATCCTTTCAACACAGATACATACTCCACCGGGGAGATTCTTATTGTAAAAAACGTAAGTCAAGCATAGCGAACGTACCCCCAGTGTATTAGCTAGACAACCAAAGGAAGTCCCTGTTAAGACAAACCACGACGCGCGGTATTATAGACAATATTAGCTCAACGCGCGGTATTATAGACAATATTAGCTCAACGATAAAGTCCATGGATGTAAACGTATGGATGGAGATGAGAATGAGAAAGAGAAATGAGTAATCACTCGTGTTATAATTTCCATAATCGGAAAGGTCTGTTGACCCAACTAAAAAAATCCCTAAATTCATGCCGCCATCTTGGAAAGGCCAGTGGGTCCCTTTGGATTATAAAATAGCCCGTGTTGAACCGTCCCTCCTTGTCCCCTCGATATGGCCGTGTCCAAATTAGAACAAACCATATCCCTTAATACGAGAGGTAGAAGTGTATCCATGAAAATGCTGAGAAAAAGCGTGATGATAAGTGTATAATAATGCAAGATGCTTGCTGACAAGAATATGTATACAACGGAGGGGTCAGAAAAACGATAAACCACGTGACCCATCCCCGCGTAGCTAATATAATATGGTCAGCATAGGAGAAGTTCGAAAACTGAAATCTCTTCAGATCCACCCAAGACGATAAGAGAACTACCTCATGTGTTAAGAGGGGGGTTCATGAAAGTGCTGCGTCAAATACGTCATAGTCAATGTGTGACGATACGAGTTGCCTGGTAACAAAACATATCCATGTGTACGTCGGAGGGGTCTAAACCAGATTAATCAGTGTGACCCATCTCCGTGTGAGCGATAAAGCGAAGAAAGAGAACCCCTCACAAGAAGAGAGGTGAAATGAGTTCTTGTAAGGACAGGTAATAAAGCGTCAAAAGAGTGTGGAAGGGGTTGAATTAAAGAACGAAAGAAACCATGTAGGGGTCCAAATGATAAGCACCCCATAGGCGTGGAGATAAATATCAGGTTGCAAAGAATTGCATGGGGGTTCGATAGTAATATCGATAGAAATCAGGGAATATGACATGTAGAGGGAGGTGCTCTTTAATAATATAGAAACATTCCAAAACAACACACCAACCCACTGCAACAGAGAGTTCAGACATATCACTCTTACATAAATTCGAAAGGGGAGGTGTACCCAGACTACTGATGACCAAATATGTACTCCTAAATCCTCTTGTGATGTTAGGGTGGAGGTGTCTCCAGAATGAACAGAAAAAGTTTGAGGGCATTCAGAGAAAATAGTGCATCTCTGATTCGCTATTGTGGCCCATTTCGACACAGCGGAGTTTACAGATCCAGCCAGCCTCGTTTCTTCTCATGGCAAGTTCCCTGTTTCCTCCTCGAGGTGATACTGGTATGTGGTCTATGCCAAAGAACCATAGTTCTCCGGACTTGTGTTGTTTTTCTTGGAAATGTGATGTAAGGGGGTATTTGGAGTCACCGTTGTTTATTGCCCTTTGGTGTTCCTGGATTCGAATCCTAAGTTCCCTTTTAGTGCTGCCCACATATATTATGTTACAAGGGCATCCTAAAATGTATGTGACAAACGTGGTTCTACATGTTATGATGTGTCTGATCTCATATGTCCTTTCACTGTTGAATTGGAACGTACGCATTCTGTTTTTTCCAATTTTACAGACACAGCATTTGGTACATGTGTAGAAACCCCCTTGGCCCTCTCTCATCCAGTTAGAGTTGTTTGACGGTCTGATCAGGCTCGGGCAGAGCATATTTCTCAAACTACGACCACGCCTGTAGGTGATTTTGGGGTTTCGTGTGATCGAGTCCCTGAGGCCTGGAACATCCTCCAGGAGTTTCCAGTGTTTACGGAGGATATTATAGACCCTGCTGCTGTCTCTGTTATACCCCGTTACTAGGGCCACGGGTAAGTGTTCCCCCCTCTTTTTGCGTGGTGTTCTTTCCTCTAGTGTGCTTTCACGGTTGATGTTCAGTGCCCTCTTCTCTGTTTTGTTCATGAGGGTCACTGGATAACCCCTAGCCAGGAATCTTTCCTTAGTTTCTGAAATGTGGTGAATGAATGAGTCTTGGGTGCTACAGATCCTTCTCATTCTTACCATCTCCCCGAAAGGAATGTTGTTTACCACTCGTCGGGGGTGGGCGCTTTTATAGTGTAAAACACTATTACAGGCGGTGTTTTTTTCGGTGGACTGTACTGTGGATCACGTTATTCTGCTCAAAAAATTGGATGTCCAAAAAATCTATTTTCTCCTTGTTCCAGTTTAAAGTGAACCTCACATTATACGGGTTATCATTAAGGTAGGTGTAATAATCCAAAAGGTCTGGGACAGGTCCATTCCAAATGATGATGACATCGTCGATGTACCTGCCCCAGAACAAAACATGCTCGGTCCATTTGGTTGAATGTCTACCCCAGGCATGCACCCGCTCATACCAGCCCATGAAGAGGCCGGCATAAGCGGGCGCAAACCTGGACCCCATGGCCGTACCCTGTATCTGTTGATACCATCTGTTGTCATGGAGAAAAAATTTTTTGGACAGAATTATGTCTGTCATCTCCATGAGCATGTCATTGTGAGCCAGGTGGTCAGCCGTTCGTTGACCCAAGTAGAACTCCAATGCCCTGACACCAAATTCCTTCTTTATACAGGTATAGAGACTGGTCACGTCCAGTGTGACAAACGTCATAGAGTCCTGCCATTCCAATCCCTCAAATTTGGAAAGAATGTCTTTACTGTCTTTGATGTAAGCAGGTAGTCTCTGTATCAAGGGTTGCAGAAAGCCATCCACATATTGCGACAACCTCTCTGTGGGGGAATTGATCCCAGAGATTATTGGTCGCCCTGGTGGAAAGGGACCACCTTTATGAACTTTCGGTAGGACATAGATGCATGGAAATGTAGGCTCCATGACTGACAAATACTTATGTTCCTTTTCATCCAAAAGCCCAATCTCCCGCCATTCAAAAAGTCTGTTATTGATATAGTCGCATACTTGTTTAATGGGGTTAGTAGTTAGTCTCTTGTAACACGTGGTGTCCGATAGTTGTCTCTCTATCTCCCCCATGTAATCTGTTTTTTCCATGACGACCACATTACCCCCTTTGTCGGCCTCTCGGATGACTAGTGTGGAATTTGCTTTCAATTCCTTAAGGGCTTGATTCTCGGCCAGAGATAGATTAAATGTAGTCTTGATATTTTTGGTGTGTGCAGCTTGCATGTTGTATAAGTCATGACATACCCTATCGTGAAAGATGTCAATATTGGGGTGAGTCCCTATTGGTATGAATTTAGATTTTTCTTTAAGATTGCTGTTTACATTTAGATCTTCCTTCAGATCTAGTTCAATACGTAGATCCACCGTATCTATTTCTGTTTCAAATTCTATCGAAAGCATAGCTTTGAGGGCATTGAATTCTGAGACCGTCTGTTCAACATGGGGTTGTTCGGAATTAGTTTCCACACGTGGAGGGAGAGTGTTTGCAAAATGATCCTTTAATTTTAGATTACGTACAAATTTATATACATCAACGAAGATATCAACATCATTCCCCGTTTGAGTCGGGCAAAACCCAAGCCCCTTACCAAGAACAGAAATTTCGTTGTCAGAAAGATCTTTTTTTGAGAGATTAACTATTTCCAGTAAGTCAGTCCTGTTTGTCCCGGATTCCCCTACTTTCTGATTCCTCCCCTCCTCGATCTGGTTGCCCTCTCTGGGATTTCGTTTGCAGGTTTGTTTGAGGCGCTGTTCCTGCCATCTCCTGCCCCCCCTTCTTGTCTTGTGTCTTTTCCCAATGCCCTTCCCCCTACCCTGACTTTCTCCATTTCTAATAAAAAAGACGAAGTCTGGGGATTCTCTGCTGGTTTGGGGGTTGGCGTCTCTGGGGTTATGGAGCTAACAGAGGATGAGACTGATGACACACTGCCCGTGAGTGATGATGATCCCAGGGTGTCCTCACGTTGTCTCTTTCCTTCCCCTGTCACCTTGATATTATCATATTTCCGGGCAAATGTGTACACCCTACCATCCCTATAGTCTCTATCATCCCTACGTATTTTCCTCACTTTCTTATCTTTCAGGTAAATGAGATGATCATCTAAGATTTTGTTTAGGATTTCATAATTTTTCCCAATCGTCTCCTTGGGATCCATGGAGGCTATCTCGGTCTCAAGTTCCGTAATCTCTTGTTGTAGTTTCTTCCCTTTTCCCTCCGCATTTTTTATTAAGATTTTCATCATCACGAATGAGGCATCGTGAAGATTTTTCTCCCAGTCCCTAAGGTCATCCTCCTCTAAATTCTCAAAGGTAGGGAAAATTAGGATTCTTAAACCCCTTGGAATTTTGTCATTTTCCATATATTTAGCTAAGGTGGTGCCATCCCACCACCTTGCCATTTCCGCCTTTTTCAGTCTCTCAAGTTTTTGAAATTTAATTTTTAAGCCCTCAGGGCTCGGGGTTGTAGTTGTAGTAACCCCGGCCCCCGGGTTGTTACCGAATAGGTCCTGTGCCAACTCATGTCTTCTGTCCTTAAACTGAGCCATACTAGGATTAGAAAACTAATTGAACGCAACAGAAAGTCCACTAAACAATATATGAGCTAAAAACCGTGCAAACAGGGGTGACAAAGTATATAGAACCAAACACGAAGCTAGCGGTGGCCCTCTAGAACAGCACCGGTTTTGAAAATTACCCCATATCAGTTATGGTGATATAATGAAATCACCGCAAGTGTGCAAACTTGGTCGACACCCGCCAGCACAATGTCGTTCCAAAAAACTGGAAAATACATGTACAAACACCAAAACCAAATGCACCACTTAAACATTGTAAATTAAATCATATACAAATTCTTGAGTAGTTTATGTCTTTTACAAAAGATCAACTTTTATTTTGCAATAATTTTTACACTTTAAAAGTTAAAGTTTTCACAGAACAGCCGGAACAGCCGACGCGTTTCGTCCATCAAAGGACTTCTTCAGGGCTGTAACAGATATATACAAAGACGTGTTGAAAACTTTGTTTAAACTAACAGAAAACACATAAGTTGACATTACAAAACTTGTTAAAGATAACATCTAGGTGTTATCAGGCACATATAATACTATAATCTTAAAAAGGCTACTTTAGCCCTCACAAAACAAACATAACATGCTAGGAATGAGCCATTACATGGAAAATTTCATAAGTTTACAAAATGCAACAACAATTTATATTAAAGAGAAATGCATAAAATCAGTGTACATATAATTATCTGCGTAAGGTTTGTGATCAAGAGACATTTTTTATGTGTAAGAGCACTTCTCCTACAGTGTCTCAACCCTAATATGGTTAAAATATCAGCCAATACAAAAGAGGAGATGACCAATGGGAAGGGAATAAAAGAAAAGAAAAGAAAAAATAATAACAGCAGTAAGTGTGAAAACAGTTAAAAAATGAAAAGAGAAAAAGAATATTGAGAGTTGTGGAGAGGTCACGCAGGAGAAAACAGCCAAATGTTGGAATATCCAAAAGGCTAGACAAGCATGACGAAAATATATAAAATCTATACACACCGAGATAAATAAATCAGTGTGATGAAAAAGGTGTCTCAATCGGTAGTTCTTGATCATATGTTTGTATCACTGGTGCCGATATCCCCGGTGATGAGTTATAACGTCAAGAATCTAAGGAGACAAGTACAATGTATGTACGACCATAGTTAGAACAGATGCCCGATGGAGACATGTATAAGCAAAATATGGTCATGTAACCCAGGCAAACAATACTTACTTCATATCTGGGAAATCAAAATTATGGTGATAAATCCAGTAAATCTATGGAAAAGCACATATCCAAATTTGGACCAGCAATTGATGGTCGATCGAATTCAAATAACATCCAATCAGTTAGGCTTATGTAGATAAACGAAGATACCTATAACGAAAGGTAGGAAAAATGTGTATATCCTAACGTGACCATGAAGACAAAGAAATAAAGATGAAAATTGAAAAAAATTCTAATCAATTGGAAAGTATACATATGCTCTGAGTAAGGGAGGGAGAGAGGAAGAGGTAGCAGAACGATAAAGGGACATTCCTAATGCTGAGACCGCCATCTTTATACAATCCATAGGATATTTAATGCAACAGTACATAATAAGGCGTGATGTGTAGCTTAACAATAGGTTATTTTGATCATAGATATACTAGCACAAGTATCGTGTACTATTCCAAGATGGCGGCCGCTATACTGGGACCGCTTCTTGTTGCATTAAATATCCTATGGATTGTATAAAGATGGCGGTCTCAGCATTAGGAATGTCCCTTTATCGTTCTGCTACCTCTTCCTCTCTCCCTCCCTTACTCAGAGCATATGTATACTTTCCAATTGATTAGAATTTTTTTCAATTTTCATCTTTATTTCTTTGTCTTCATGGTCACGTTAGGACATACACATTTTTCCTACCTTTCGTTATAGGTATCTTCGTTTATCTACATAAGCCTAACTGATTGGATGTTATTTGAATTCGATCGACCATCAATTGCTGGTCCAAATTTGGATATGTGCTTTTCCATAGATTTACTGGATTTATCACCATAATTATGATTTCCCAGATATGAAGTAAGTATTGTTTGCCTGGGTTACATGACCATATTTTGCTTATACATGTCTCCATCGGGCATCTGTTCTAACTATGGTCGTACATACATTGTACTTGTCTCCTTAGATTCTTGACGTTATAACTCATCACCGGGGATATCGGCACCAGTGATACAAACATATGATCAAGAACTACCGATTGAGACACCTTTTTCATCACACTGATTTATTTATCTCGGTGTGTATAGATTCTATATATTTTCGTCATGCTTGTCTAGCCTTTTGGATATTCCAACATTTGGCTGTTTTCTCCTGCGTGACCTCTCCACAACTCTCAATATTCTTTTTCTCTTTTCATTTTTTAACTGTTTTCACACTTACTGCTGTTATTATTTTTTCTTTTCTTTTATTCCCTTCCCATTGGTCATCTCCTCTTTTGTATTGGCTGATATTTTAACCATATTAGGGTTGAGACACTGTAGGAGAAGTGCTCTTACACATAAAAAATGTCTCTTGATCACAAACCTTACGCAGATAATTATATGTACACTGATTTTATGCATTTCTCTTTAATATAAATTGTTGTTGCATTTTGTAAACTTATGAAATTTTCCATGTAATGGCTCATTCCTAGCATGTTATGTTTGTTTTGTGAGGGCTAAAGTAGCCTTTTTAAGATTATAGTATTATATGTGCCTGATAACACCTAGATGTTATCTTTAACAAGTTTTGTAATGTCAACTTATGTGTTTTCTGTTAGTTTAAACAAAGTTTTCAACACGTCTTTGTATATATCTGTTACAGCCCTGAAGAAGTCCTTTGATGGACGAAACGCGTCGGCTGTTCCGGCTGTTCTGTGAAAACTTTAACTTTTAAAGTGTAAAAATTATTGCAAAATAAAAGTTGATCTTTTGTAAAAGACATAAACTACTCAAGAACTTGTATATGATTTAATTTACAGTGTTTAAGTGGTGCATTTGGTTTTGGTGTTTGTACATGTATTTTCCAGTTTTTTGGAACGACATTGTGCTGGCGGGTGTCGACCAAGTTTGCACACTTGCGGTGATTTCATTATATCACCATAACTGATATGGGGTAATTTTCAAAACCGGTGCTGTTCTAGAGGGCCACCGCTAGCTTCGTGTTTGGTTCTATATACTTTGTCACCCCTGTTTGCACGGTTTTTAGCTCATATATTGTTTAGTGGGACTTTCTGTTGCGTTCAATTAGTTTTCTAATCCTAGTATGGCTCAGTTTAAGGACAGAAGACATGAGTTGGCACAGGACCTATTCGGTAACAACCCGGGGGCCGGGGGTACTACAACTACAACCCCGAGCCCTGAGGGCTTAAAAATTAAATTTCAAAAACTTGAGAGACTGAAAAAGGCGGAAATGGCAAGGTGGTGGGATGGCACCACCTTAGCTAAATATATGGAAAATGACAAAATTCCAAGGGGTTTAAGAATCCTAATTTTCCCTACCTTTGAGAATTTAGAGGAGGATGACCTTAGGGACTGGGAGAAAAATCTTCACGATGCCTCATTCGTGATGATGAAAATCTTAATAAAAAATGCGGAGGGAAAAGGGAAGAAACTACAACAAGAGATTACGGAACTTGAGACCGAGATAGCCTCCATGGATCCCAAGGAGACGATTGGGAAAAATTATGAAATCCTAAACAAAATCTTAGATGATCATCTCATTTACCTGAAAGATAAGAAAGTGAGGAAAATACGTAGGGATGATAGAGACTATAGGGATGGTAGGGTGTACACATTTGCCCGGAAATATGATAATATCAAGGTGACAGGGGAAGGAAAGAGACAACGTGAGGACACCCTGGGATCATCATCACTCACGGGCAGTGTGTCATCAGTCTCATCCTCTGTTAGCTCCATAACCCCAGAGACGCCAACCCCCAAACCAGCAGAGAATCCCCAGACTTCGTCTTTTTTATTAGAAATGGAGAAAGTCAGGGTAGGGGGAAGGGCATTGGGAAAAGACACAAGACAAGAAGGGGGGGCAGGAGATGGCAGGAACAGCGCCTCAAACAAACCTGCAAACGAAATCCCAGAGAGGGCAACCAGATCGAGGAGGGGAGGAATCAGAAAGTAGGGGAATCCGGGACAAACAGGACTGACTTACTGGAAATAGTTAATCTCTCAAAAAAAGATCTTTCTGACAACGAAATTTCTGTTCTTGGTAAGGGGCTTGGGTTTTGCCCGACTCAAATGGGGAATGATGTTGATATCTTCGTTGATGTATATAAATTTGTACGTAATCTAAAATTAAAGGATCATTTTGCAAACACTCTGCCTCCACGTGTGGAAACTAATTCCGAACAACCCCATGTTGAACAGACGGTCTCAGAATTCAATGCCCTCAAAGCTATGCTTTCGATAGAATTTGAAACAGAAATAGATACGGAGGATCTACGTATTGAACTAGATCTGAAGGAAGATCTAAATGTAAACAGCAATCTTAAAGAAAAATCTAAATTCATACCAATAGGGACTCACCCCAATATTGACATCTTTCACGATAGGGTATGTCATGACTTATACAACATGCAAGCTGCACACACCAAAAATATCAAGACTACATTTAATCTATCTCTGGCCGAGAATCAAGCCCTTAAGGAATTGAAAGCAAATTCCACACTAGTCATCCGAGAGGCCGACAAAGGGGGTAATGTGGTCGTCATGGAAAAAACAGATTACATGGGGGAGATAGAGAGACAACTATCGGACACCACGTGTTACACGAGACTAACTACTAACCCCATTAAACAAGTATGCGACTATATCAATAACAGACTTTTTGAATGGCGGGAGATTGGGCTTTTGGATGAAAAGGAACATAAGTATTTGTCAGTCATGGAGCCTACATTTCCATGCATCTATGTCCTACCGAAAGTTCATAAAGGTGGTCCCTTTCCACCAGGGCGACCAATAATCTCTGGGATCAATTCCCCCACAGAGAGGTTGTCGCAATATGTGGATGGCTTTCTGCAACCCTTGGTACAGAGACTACCTGCTTACATCAAAGACAGTAAAGACATTCTTTCCAAATTTGAGGGATTGGAATGGCAGGACTCTATGACGTTTGTCACACTGGACGTGACCAGTCTCTATACCTGTATAAAGAAGGAATTTGGTGTCAGGGCATTGGAGTTCTACTTGGGTCAACGAACGGCTGACCACCTGGCTCACAATGACATGCTCATGGAGATGACAGACATAATTCTGTCAAAACATTTTTTTCTCCATGACAACAGATGGTATCAACAGATACAGGGTACGGCCATGGGGTCCAGGTTTGCGCCCGCTTATGCCGGCCTCTTCATGGGCTGGTATGAGCGGGTGCATGCCTGGGGTAGACATTCAACCAAATGGACCGAGCATGTTTTGTTCTGGGGCAGGTACATCGACGATGTCATCATCATTTGGAATGGACCTGTCCCAGACCTTTTGGATTATTACACCTACCTTAATGATAACCCGTATAATGTGAGGTTCACTTTAAACTGGAACAAGGAGAAAATAGATTTTTTGGACATCCAATTTTTTGTGCAGAATAACGTGATCCACAGTACAGTCCACCGAAAAAACACCGCCTGTAATAGTGTTTTACACTATAAAAGCGCCCACCCCCGACGAGTGGTAAACAACATTCCTTTCGGGGAGATGGTAAGAATGAGAAGGATCTGTAGCACCCAAGACTCATTCATTCACCACATTTCAGAAACTAAGGAAAGATTCCTGGCTAGGGGTTATCCAGTGACCCTCATGAACAAAACAGAGAAGAGGGCACTGAACATCAACCGTGAAAGCACACTAGAGGAAAGAACACCACGCAAAAAGAGGGGGGAACACTTACCCGTGGCCCTAGTAACGGGGTATAACAGAGACAGCAGCAGGGTCTATAATATCCTCCGTAAACACTGGAAACTCCTGGAGGATGTTTCAGGCCTCAGGGACTCGATCACACGAAACCCCAAAATCCCCTACAGGCGTGGTCGTAGTTTGAGAAATATGCTCTGCCCGAGCCTGATCAGACCGTCAAACAACTCTAACTGGATGAGAGAGGGCCAAGGGGGTTTCTACACATGTACCAAATGCTGTGTCTGTAAAATTGGAAAAAACAGAATGCGTACGTTCCAATTCAACAGTGAAAGGACATATGAGATCAGACACATCATAACATGTAGAACCACGTTTGTCACATACATTTTAGGATGCCCTTGTAACATAATATATGTGGGCAGCACTAAAAGGGAACTTAGGATTCGAATCCAGGAACACCAAAGGGCAATAAACAACGGTGACTCCAAATAACCCCTTACATCACATTTCCAAGAAAAACAACACAAGTCCGGAGAACTATGGTTCTTTGGCATAGACCACATACCAGTATCACCTCGAGGAGGAAACAGGGAACTTGCCCTGAGAAGAAACGAGGCTGGCTGGATCTGTAAACTCCGCTGTGTCGAAATGGGCTACAATAGCGAATCAGAGATGCACTATTTTCTCTGAATGCCCTCAAACTTTTTCTGTTCATTCTGGAGACACCTCCACCCTAACATCACAAGAGGATTTAGGAGTACATATTTGGTCATCAGTAGTCTGGGTACACCTCCCCTTTCGAATTTATGTAAGAGTGATATGTCTGAACTCTCTGTTGCAGTGGGTTGGTGTGTTGTTTTGGAATGTTTCTATATTATTAAAGAGCACCTCCCTCTACATGTCATATTCCCTGATTTCTATCGATATTACTATCGAACCCCCATGCAATTCTTTGCAACCTGATATTTATCTCCACGCCTATGGGGTGCTTATCATTTGGACCCCTTCATGGTTTCTTTCGTCCTTTAATTCAACCCCTTCCACACTCTTTTGACGCTTTATTACCTGTCCTTACAAGAACTCATTTCACCTCTCTTGTGAGGGGTTCTCTTTCTTCGCTTTATCGCTCACACGGGGATGGGTCACACTGATTAATCTGGTTTAGACCCCTCCGACGTACACATGGATATGTTTTGTTACCAGGCAACTCGTATCGTCACACATTGACTATGACGTATTTGACGCAGCACTTTCATGAACCCCCCTCTTAACACATGAGGTAGTTCTCTTATCGTCTTGGGTGGATCTGAAGAGATTTCAGTTTTCGAACTTCTCCTATGCTGACCATATTATATTAGCTACGCGGGGATGGGTCACGTGGTTTATCGTTTTTCTGACCCCTCCGTTGTATACATATTCTTGTCAGCAAGCATCTTGCATTATTATACACTTATCATCACGCTTTTTCTCAGCATTTTCATGGATACACTTCTACCTCTCGTATTAAGGGATATGGTTTGTTCTAATTTGGACACGGCCATATCGAGGGGACAAGGAGGACAAGGAGGGACGGTTCAACACGGGCTATTTTATAATCCAAAGGGACCCACTGGCCTTTCCAAGATGGCGGCATGAATTTAGGGATTTTTTTAGTTGGGTCAACAGACCTTTCCGATTATGGAAATTATAACACGAGTGATTACTCATTTCTCTTTCTCATTCTCATCTCCATCCATACGTTTACATCCATGGACTTTATCGTTGAGCTAATATTGTCTATAATACCGCGCGTTGAGCTAATATTGTCTATAATACCGCGCGTCGTGGTTTGTCTTAACAGGGACTTCCTTTGGTTGTCTAGCTAATACACTGGGGGTACGTTCGCTATGCTTGACTTACGTTTTTTACAATAAGAATCTCCCCGGTGGAGTATGTATCTGTGTTGAGAGGATAATTTTAAACATTTGCGGAGTATACAAATCCCCTTTCATTATGTCCCGATATCTCTAAGATGGCGCCCATGACATTGGTGGCTTCTCTGTTATCTTCGTCGCCCGGCAACCTTTGAGTGGAAATTTTGAGTAACCAGGTGCGTTCAATGTTGCCCAATTACACGGCCTATATATATGGAACCCCCCTATTGGAGACCTAACGGCTACCTGACTGGTTGGGTGGATGCTGGACCCTCCTCTTAAGATACGGATTCTGGTAAGCGCTCGATTTCTTAGTAGATACTTTTTTTATTCACGAATTACTTAATTGCATGATGGTTTAGGACTTACTTTTTTATTATTCCATTAATAGTAACGTTCGGCTGAAGGCTTACCAGCCATAGGCTGAGTAGACGCTTTTCGAATGGGTACACGAACATTTTTGTGTATTTGGGTAGACATAGGCAAAGAACGTCTTTTAATCTTTACAATGTCATGGCGTTTGACATAACCCCAGCCGCTGAACATGCTTTTGTTAACGGCATGAAGGGACGTATGAGCGTGTGGGTGGTGTGTGTAGGTCCTACCCGCTTGTGCCTCCATCGTTTTGGTTTATATATCCCCGAAATAAGGCGTGATGTGTAGCTTAACAATAGGTTATTTTGATCATAGATATACTAGCACAAGTATCGTGTACTATTCCAAGATGGCGGCCGCTATACTGGGACCGCTTCTTGTTGCATTAAATATCCTATGGATTGTATAAAGATGGCGGTCTCAGCATTAGGAATGTCCCTTTATCGTTCTGCTACCTCTTCCTCTCTCCCTCCCTTACTCAGAGCATATGTATACTTTCCAATTGATTAGAATTTTTTTCAATTTTCATCTTTATTTCTTTGTCTTCATGGTCACGTTAGGATATACACATTTTTCCTACCTTTCGTTATAGGTATCTTCGTTTATCTACATAAGCCTAACTGATTGGATGTTATTTGAATTCGATCGACCATCAATTGCTGGTCCAAATTTGGATATGTGCTTTTCCATAGATTTACTGGATTTATCACCATAATTTTGATTTCCCAGATATGAAGTAAGTATTGTTTGCCTGGGTTACATGACCATATTTTGCTTATACATGTCTCCATCGGGCATCTGTTCTAACTATGGTCGTACATACATTGTACTTGTCTCCTTAGATTCTTGACGTTATAACTCATCACCGGGGATATCGGCACCAGTGATACAAACATATGATCAAGAACTACCGATTGAGACACCTTTTTCATCACACTGATTTATTTATCTCGGTGTGTATAGATTTTATATATTTTCGTCATGCTTGTCTAGCCTTTTGGATATTCCAACATTTGGCTGTTTTCTCCTGCGTGACCTCTCCACAACTCTCAATATTCTTTTTCTCTTTTCATTTTTTAACTGTTTTCACACTTACTGCTGTTATTATTTTTTCTTTTCTTTTATTCCCTTCCCATTGGTCATCTCCTCTTTTGTATTGGCTGATATTTTAACCATATTAGGGTTGAGACACTGTAGGAGAAGTGCTCTTACACATAAAAAATGTCTCTTGATCACAAACCTTACGCAGATAATTATATGTACACTGATTTTATGCATTTCTCTTTAATATAAATTGTTGTTGCATTTTGTAAACTTATGAAATTTTCCATGTAATGGCTCATTCCTAGCATGTTATGTTTGTTTTGTGAGGGCTAAAGTAGCCTTTTTAAGATTATAGTATTATATGTGCCTGATAACACCTAGATGTTATCTTTAACAAGTTTTGTAATGTCAACTTATGTGTTTTCTGTTAGTTTAAACAAAGTTTTCAACACGTCTTTGTATATATCTGTTACAGCCCTGAAGAAGTCCTTTGATGGACGAAACGCGTCGGCTGTTCCGGCTGTTCTGTGAAAACTTTAACTTTTAAAGTGTAAAAATTATTGCAAAATAAAAGTTGATCTTTTGTAAAAGACATAAACTACTCAAGAATTTGTATATGATTTAATTTACAGTGTTTAAGTGGTGCATTTGGTTTTGGTGTTTGTCCATACCATCAATAGACTTCACCACATCGAGATCCAGGGTGGCTTCCTCAAATGGAGGATCACATAATTCCTCACAGGACAAACCCAGAGAATCAACCTACCACCCTTCACTTTAGAACCTAAGGGGATCATCGCTCAAGGTTCATCCTTCATCCTCACCCTGTTCAACACTTACATGACGCCCCTGGCCAAGATTGTCAAAATCCATGGCCTCAATATCATATCCCATGCAGATGACGCCAAGCTCATCCTCTCGTTTTCAGAAGACTCCTTCATCACTCAGCCCAACCTTCACATCTGCATGACGAGTGTCACCAGCTGGATGAAGACCAGCTGCGTGAAGCTTAACACGGACAAGTCAGAAGTGCTGATTTTTGGAATCAACACCTCCCCGTGGAATTACACCTGATGGCCCCTAAAACGCGGACCCATACCCACAGCGACAGACCATACCTGCACCTTTGGCATCATCTTGGACAGAAAACTCACCATGAAATACCAAATCATTCACCTGCTTCAACACTCGCCGCATGCTCCGAAGGATCTGCAGATGGCCTCCCGTCAACACCAGGAAAACCGCCGCTCGAGCCCTCATAACCAGCCAGCTGGACTACAGCGATGTGCACTAAGCAGGAATCACCACGCAACTCCTGAAGATAGTCTAGACGATACAGAACTCAACTGCCAGACTCATCATCAACCTCCCTGAATGGACCCACATCAACCCTACCTCAGGAACCTCCACTGGCTCCTCATCCTGAAAAGATGCCAATTTAAGATGCTGACACACACCTACAAAACTCTCCATGAGCAAGGACCAGCATACATCAGCCGCCGTCTGAACTTTCACCAACCCTCCAGACACCTTCTCTCTGCCTCCATTGCCCCCACTGCTAACATGCGCCAAATCTACAGTGGAGGACTTCACCTACCTAGTTGCCAAGTCCTGAAACGACCTTCCCTTTCACCTCTGAACATCATCACCAATTCAGAAAGGGACTCAAGACTTGGCTTTTCAACTGATCCCAGCAAGAACCTAGCACCTGGATACCCTCACGGATGATTAGCCGCACTCTACAAATCTGAGTTAGTTAATTGATTGATGAGTACTATTGACAGAAAGGCCTTCATGATGGACACCTCCAACGAGGAAGAGCACATCCACCTCACTATAGAGGCCTTCTCGCTTCAGCACACTCTTCCAGGCATTTTTACATTCCTAGATATACTGGCGTAGGTGCACTTCAGACACATGCGTTCATCCAACTGAGAACTCAATGAATCTTATGTCAGGCACATAGCATGGTTTGCTCCCTCTGGTAAGAAATAACTCTCAGGTACCTCTCTGGTACCTTAAAGATTCAACAGGATTATTCATCTAGTCACTTGATTCACTCTCTCCTTCCAAAGGGAGGGATCCTTACTCCAGCCACCCAGCTACCAATAGCGTACTGAGGCTTACAGGTGTGAGGGGTCCTCTGCACCCCCACGATTGCTCTTTTTTATTTCCCACCTGGGAATCCCTTGCATTGAGGCCATGGCACCCTTGCCACCTCACTGATGTGTAAAGGCCATCACGTCCATGTGTTGAAGGTTGACGACATTGTTTGGTCATTACTGAGAGAAAGATTCTGTCCTGAAATTAATTTCTAGATTCCGTATGTTTTGGTCTTTTTGGGTAGGGACGCAGAATAAGCAGCTTGGTGTACTAATTGTTGGTTCTGTCTCTAGCTCCATTGGTCTAGTAAACTGCAATTCACATGTGGTTCCAGCTCACCAGAGCCTCATCACATATGCACGTCCAACTAAAACAAAGTGTGCATTACTTTCAGGGCTGATGGGACGATACTATATTTTGACAATGTATATTCTTTTCAATTGTTTATCCTTGTTTCATGAATTTTCTTAGTAATCATTGTGTGTTCAAACAATATTCTCAAGTGACTGTAATTCAAAGTCAATAATTCCTTTCCTTTGAACCAGAAAGAATCATATTTTCCTGTGCTGGGCATGTTGCTGTGCCTGTTCTAGTAAACCTCAGGGTATGAAACGAAGTACTCATGCTGTTCCATTATTTATTTATTTTCCTTTTTTTTTATTCTAGACGTAGGACTGCCACATTTTAGAGGGAATATGTTGTTTTTCTTTGTATTATATCGGTGGCACATGCTAACAAAAAATGTTTCTAAAAAATTAACCAGCGCACCAGCTTGCCAAGTCGAGGCCTATTGGCTTTGCCATTGTTTCTTTTGCTTATCTGAGTTTGAGTCTTTTGCTGTGCCTCCTATATAGTAAGCTAGAGATGCCCTTGTGCTCTTGAATTAGTTCTTTCTATCTGATGCATCCTTTGTCGGTGGTCAGATCAGTGTTACAGGGGTTGGGTAGTGTTGTTTAATGAGATTCAATAAGATTTCCATGGCAGAGTTGCCTATGAATTTGTGATCCTAGGGTTTACACACTGTCAAAGGTTAGTTAATATTGAATCTGTTGTATCTTCTATTGCTGTGAATTTATAATCCAATTCCCCCGTTTTGCGATCAGTAGGTCAGACATTTGGACTCCTGATTTTAAGATGGCTACAATGAACTAGGGGCATAGCTACAAGGAAATGGCACAGCACAGCGCTGCAGCAAATTTTGAAGCGGTGCGATGCGTCATTTAAAAAACAGATGGATGCGCCATATTTACAACCATAAGGCGCACCTGTGTGCTTTCTTTTGTGCTGGCGCCAAAATTAGCCACCTAGCGACAACACAGACACCCTTGCGTCATATTGCAAGAGTGTCTGCATTGCAGGAAATAATTATTTATGTGCAGGAATATGTCCCTTTCTGCACATAAACAATCAATAATACTTTGCCACGTTTGTGTGCTGCATTCTGCAGCACACATAGAAGCAGCAAATCTCCATCATTTAATGATTGTTTATGCGCAGAAAGGGACAACTTCATGCACAAAAACGACCATTAATGGCGATTTGCTTTTTCTGTGTGTTGCAGAATGCAGCACTCAGAAAAAGAAAAAAACAAGGAGAAATAAAATTATTTCTCCTTGTTGCACCAATCTAACACCTGCTTTAGTTAGTTAGATTTTGGCGCTGCCTCAGATTTACAGATCTTTGTCAATCTGGGTCAGCTTCACAAAGCAATTGGTGTTGAGTGGAACGCCCACAGCAACACCCATTGCATGTCCCTTTCACGCAGAAAACTACATATTTACAAAGCGGCGTTAAGCCATACAGAGTGGCCCCTTAGTTTTGAGTGCCTCTAGCCTTTTTTGTGAAAGAAGCACTTTAGGGTAGTGAGAGTTCTGGTGCAGAGTGACACAGACATGAGAATGCAAAGGTCTATTAAAATAATGTCCACTTGAATTGAAATAAAAAGTATATGTATCGGATTGACGCATTTTAAACTTAAAATATTTGTCATCAACAGAAGTGGATATTACAAGATGAACACCGTTGTTAGCCAAGCTTTATTTAACATGACCCTCTTCGCTTTTCAGACCCTAGATCTTACATCTAGATGCACTCGTTTTATGTCTTAATGCTTTGCTCTGTTTATTTTCTCAGTCACTATCAATCTAAATGTGTGTAACTTTTTTGTCAAATACTGTCCCATTGCTTGATTGTATTTAATAGTATTCTCCACTCTCATATGTATCCGTTTTTCATCTGTCTTCATCTCCATTCCCACCTTCTATACAACTCTTTCTACAGTCCAACCCTCCCCTCTCTCTCTTCGTTCTCTCTCTTTCTCTCTTAATCTCCCTTTCTTCTATTGTATAAGTGTTTCTGTCTTATTTTCTCAGACAATCAGACCCATATTGCGGTGCACATTATCTCGAGAAACAAACTTTTTGCAAGGAGTATCAGTTGCAAAATGCAAATCTTTCGAATAACTCAATATTTATGAGCCATATTTGTCTGCAGCAGCAGCAAATCATGCTTGTTCACATAGGATGGCCTATTGCAAGGCCTATCGCTTAGTCTAGGCACTGTGATGTGTGCCTGCAAGGGTCAGCAAACTACCATGAATGTGATTGCCTTGGAAGGGATAAAGCTTTTCTTTAAAAAAAAAAGGGGATGTTTAATAAAAAATTAAAAAGCTTCAGAATCGCAAGATTCACAATTGCAAAATTCTCTTTTGCAAATTGGTACCCGCCTCAATTTGGGGGTCAGTAACCTTTCAATGGATTGCGCAACTGGAATGATGGAGGCAAACCATTGTTATATTTCAAATCAATTTGGTATTTGGAAGGAGTGCCTGCAACCAGTGCTGAATTTGTAAAAAAGAAAAATAAGTGTCAGGGCTCTTGATAGGAGGCCATTGCAGCTTGCACCACACATTGCCCCTGTCATGCTGCCAATTATGGTAACAAAACACAACTATGAACCATCACAGTCTTTCAAGTGTGACAATGCAGACTATTCCAGGCAGCAGGCTATAGTAATTATTAATGTATATTGAGTTAATAATTAACTTTTGTTGTGATCGTCTCCAATTAGCCAGACAGCGCCACCTTGTAGCAGACTATTACAAGCACCAGTATTGACAATTAACTGCTGGTGCTGAGCACCGGAAACCATCGGCTCAAATTAAGCTCTGCCAGCAACACACAATAGTCACAGTCCCATTTAAGAAGTCAGTAACACTTTGCTGACACTTAAAACAGGATTTGTACATTGTAGAACTGGAGGACGAGGACAAGTCATTATCTACAAAGAAAACATCCTCTACTCCATCACCTTGCAAACTGCACTGACCTCCTGAAATATCTGTCTTTGAAGCTTCAGATCTTCAGAAATACCACCCTTGAAGTAGCCCTGCTCTAACACCCTTCTGGCCCAAGAACTAATTTCGGAAACACCATCACAGACTGTATGCTCTACTAGTCACCAAGTCCAGATCCTTCATTCTCCTCAGCGACTTCAACTTCAACCTGGAAGACCACACCAACCAAAAACTTCTCCAAAAGCAGAGCCAAAGGCTTGGAAGTGGGGAGGTGTTTCTGTTCTTCTGCCAGGATGACCATTTGGGCATTGCTCAGCAACTTCATTAACTTTAACGGGGCCTGCCTTGCAACAGGCAAATGTTAGATGACACCTGGCCAGGACCCTTCTTTGTTCCCCTAGCTGGTTAGGTTCTGATCACAGTGGGTAGGGAGTGTTCCCAGAATTGGTCCCAAATGACCAGGGAGGAGGGGTTGTCCATTTTCCCGGCAACACCTCTGGGGTCGGCCCTGAACAAGGGGACAAGGGTTTCGCCATCTTGGGTTTAGTCAGAGATGGTCATTGTGAGAATGTTTACAGTTGGTCACGAGCAAAATGCCCACAATAAGGGGGAGGGTAATCCCTGGGAACTTACCCTATTGTTTGGGGAAGAGCCAGGAGTTACCCACCCACAGGCTGATGGCAGGTGTCGATGTGGCATCCCTAGTGACCTCCTTAGAACACTTTCTGCACCTAAGAAAGAACAGAAGCGGTTTAGAACTGTTGTCTGTGTTCTGAGAGCAACCCTGAAGGACTGGATCTGCTCCCTCTTATACACAGTCAAACCCCTGCGAACCATTACCCCCATTAGTTAGGTGGGATCCAGGAGTTATCCCCACCCACAGGCTTTTGCCAGCCATCGATGAGGCATCCCCAGTACCCTTGTCAGAATACTTTCAGGACCTATGGAAGAACAGACGAGGACTGAACCTGTTGTCTGTGGCCTGAGAACAGCCCCGAAGAACTGGACATGCTCCCTCTTGTACACAGATCAAAAAAATTGACTCTAAGTGTCATGAGGCTGACGTGTTCAAGCTACAAGGACACAACAAGCTACAAGAGGCTGTTCTGCAACTGCCCAGCTGACCAGTTCCAAATAAACCTGCTCTGGACTGTGCTTGTGGATTCTGCTGCAGTAAGTCTTGACACCCAAGGGCTGTTCCTGACTTTTTGGATCCTAGAGCAGTGTCAAAGTGTTCTTGTCCTATCATCCTGAGAAACCTGGGAATTAGAAAATGTTTGGTTCCTAACACCTCCAGAGGACCAGGACAAACCTGTTAAGCCTATTAGACCAAGGCTGGCATGAAGATTCAGGTTTCCTCCTGTTCCTTTTCCACCTCTCCAAATCTGATTCAGCAGGACCTCGTGGGGGAAGGTATCCATCCTTGTGGAGGCCCTTTGGCTACAACCTGCAGCCTTGCCCCTGTGGACTAAACCAAACTTCCGAAAATTAACTACATGGGAATAGGGAAATTTGACCAGGCAAAGGCATCAAATGTATCCCTGTTGTGGGAACAAAATTAAAATTTCTCCTGCTCTGAGCTTTCCTGCCAAACACCAACAGCTTTACCAGGACTTTGATGAACTGAATGCTGAACAATGTCAAACATTCACCCCAGTACAGAGACCTGTGCCTAAACCCATTGTATTTGTGCACCCCTGCCATACCAGTTTAGACGCAGCCATGTGCAAATCAGTCTTGACCTTGCTCCTCATGGGAACAGTCCAGCCCAAACTGCCAGGCCAGGTCCTGCTTGGACTGGAATCAAGAATCCTAGAACCGGTTTCGGGGTATCACACCTCATCAGCCAGGCTAGCTTGACTCCATTGGCATGGTGAGCACGGTACCCACATCTGGATATACCCTTCCCATTTAGGGTGACAAATGCAAAAAGAACAATTGATGGACAGAATGCTGAACAATATCAAACATTCACCCCCAGTACAGAGATCTGGGCCAAAATCCATCGGTTTTTTTGTACACCATGTAATTCCAGTTTCGACCTGGCTATATGTAAATCAGTCTTGACCCTGCTTGGCCCGCTGAAGATTTGAGACTTCCCATTTTATCTGAAGTGTCAAGGTAAAACTTCTGACCGGGTGAAGCCTTGTTTCTGTATCTGATCTGCCCCATGACAGGTCTTGGCCTCACTGAAAATCTAGCTCTTCCAATAGGCCTCAGTCAGGGCTGCACCTCCCTTCTACAGGTGCCAGGGTACACACCATGGTGAAATGCATGCCTTGCAAATACTCATAATATAATAACATAACAAAACGTTTTTTTACATTTGCCAACTCAGATTTTTAGTGTTTGCAACCAAGTATGTAATTTGTTGATCTGGCCTTTAGTTTTGTCTCTTGATAAACCGTCTTAAAGGCTGATTTCAATTGGGTGCTGGTCTACTGTCGCTTTCCACTATCAGGTCACAGAGCAGAAGTGATATCCAATGCACATGTCTCTTTAAAGATGATTCTCTCACTCAAACTGCTTAAACAGTGGTATTCTTCTAAACTATTGCAAACACAAGGCACATCTGTAACAGACCTGAAACATCTGGGTAAAGCGTGAGGTTTGGACTTCTTTCTGCCACGCTTCAGAAAGCACACAATAAGCTTTCAGAGTGAGTCCCTGTAAGACCCTGTTTAGTTCAGGGGAAGAGGAGTGCTCAACTATTCCTGAGAACTATAGCTACAGCATATTAGCAGGCCTACGTATTGTATTTAAATGTTATTTAAAACAATTACATTTTGGTCACAGCTTGACTAGCTGCGCAAACACCACCAGATGTGAGCCTTGAATTAATCTACAGAAATGTTTTCTAAATATCAATTGGTTAATATTCCCCTCAAGGACTGTAGCTGTTCTGCATATAGATTCAATGCACAGAAGTACATAAATGTACATATCTGTACTGTACACACATGCATTATAGTTTGCTCTTTTTATGACACTAAGGCATTTGTTGAATATGTATTTGTTGGATTCTAATTTATATGCGACCCAGAAGCCTATTGCAATATAATATTACAAAATCCTAGTAAATCACTCATGTGACAGTTTTAGTTTGAACCTTTTAGGAGAGCAGGTCATATTGTTTTTGCCTAAAAAGTGGACGTTATGTAACTCAGATGTCTAAACACTAAAATGATTAATATTTTGATAATAAAGGAATTACATGAGAGATAACTGAGTCCAATATGTATATTCACTGAAAAAACCAAAGGTTACAGAAACGTTAAAGTAATGCTCAGATTTCACACATACAAAACCTTTGAAATTGCGCAGTTCATGTTATCTGAGCTAATTATAACTTATGCTCCATAAAACTTTGCTCATGCCCTCACATATTACAACACTCATGACATGGTTAGTAACATCACTAACGACATCATCCAGAAGGGTGTAAGTGTTTCATAATGTTTCTAAGACTTAACGATATATATACTAAGGTACTGCATAATATAGACTACTATTCTTTCTGTACCACTAATGAGTGAAACTATTTCTAATGTATGTCACCTGACTGGGTGTGTGACTGTCTGAATATGTGTGTGGATGGCTGTCTGAGTGCCTATATGGTTGTGGGAGTGACTCTATGGGTGAATAAGTGGGTGTGTAAGTGGCTATATGGGTAAGTGAGTGAGTGTGTGAGTGACTTTATGGGTGTGTGAGTGCATGTTTGAGTAGATGTATCAGTGACTGATTAGCTGTGAGAGTTTCTCTATAGATGGGTGAATCTGTGCGTGAGTGGCTGTACGGGTGAGTGAATGTCTGTGTGAGTGGCTCTATGGGGAGTGAGTGGGTGTATAAGTGGCTGTATGGTTGCATGAATGGGTGTGTAAGTGGTTGCGCAGGTGTCTGTAGGTGCATGAGTAGTTGTATGGTTGAGTGAATGGCTGTGTTGAGAGGGTGTATGGATGAGTGACTGGCTATCTGAGTGGTTGTATGGTGTAATAGGTTGGTGTATAAGTAGCTATATGGGTGAGTTTGTGGTTGTGTGAGTTGTATGGGTGAGCAAGTGGTTGTGTGAGTCGCTGTGTGAGTGAGTGTGTGAGTGCCTGCATGGGTGAGTGAGTAGGTATATGAGTATCTCTATGGGTGTGTAAGTGGTTGTATGGGTCTATGAATGGGTTTATGAGTGGTTGTATGGGTATGTAAATGGCTGTATGAGAGGTAATATGGGTATGTGAGTGGGTGTGTAAGTGGTTCTGTGGAATTTACCATCAGTGAAGTCACTGGCCATGAGCGATGTCATATGTGAGGTCATAAGAAGCTCACTACGGTGCGTAAGTTATAATTAGCTCATGTAAATGCAACTGCTGTATTTTAATGGTTTTGTGAAATCTTAGCCGAACTATAACGTTCCTCGAACCTTTGTCTTTTTCAGTGTATTTCTGAGGTATGTTTACATTCTATTTCTCAACTGTAACCTCCCTGTAACCTTTTTTTTCCCAGTGAATTTCTAAGGTTTTCAAATTCCATTTCTAAAGTGTTATAGTAGACATTCTGTTTTTTTTATAAATATACATAAATTTAAAAACATAAAAATCACATTTGTACTTAATGTAAAATATATAAAGTTTTCTTTAATGTATTTAAACCAATTAAAAAAAAAATGTGGGGGTACTGCAGTACTTCGATGGCCCGAAAACATAGACAGGACTACTACTCTATGGTTTTTAATCCTTATCATGTTTTCAGACTAAATCCGCTAATCTGTATACGCGGATTCCCCAGAACTTTTTGAAATTATTTCAAATATGTACACCTCTCCATTTTCATTAATGAAATCAGTGTGAGCATATTTACAAGTATATATAAACCACCTTATATCTGCTTATCAACAAAATGACCCATTTTATAAGTTTTGCAAATCTGCAAATCTACGTACCAGATTAGCAAATTCGCTCAAAACCACACCCAAGCCATGTCTTTTGTTTCTAAAAACAAGGACCCCCATCCATGTTCATGGAAAACTATACCCAAAAACAGTTAGTTCTCCAGTGATGTCTCAAGAAGGAGGGTTGAGAACCAGTGGTGCACTGCTTTTACAGAATGGCTGAAGCTACATTTTCTGTGCAAGATGAACGTCAACAACTGATGAGGAGGGAGATACACTACCTCAAATAAAAGAAAGTGATGTCGGGAACCACTTTACAATACCTTTTGGGTAAAAGAAGGTATCAGCAAAATATGTGCAATGCAATATTTGCAGCAAGCAGTTATCTAGAAACACTGCAAAGAAGTGTTCACATGATACAAGTTCCACATGGAAGCACTTAAAAACAATTCATGAAAGGGTCTACAACCAGATGATGCAGGAGAAAAGAGGTGCAGAAGGACAGTCCACTTTTACAGCACCCTTAGGAGAACCATCATCAGCTGCAGTGATTAAAAATACTAACTGCCTGCAAAGAATTGAGTGAGATGGTTACTCATTGAGCGAAGTGCCACGTGTTTGTTGCTGTAACAATATCCTCTGTGGCTGCAGACTTGAATACAGAGAAAAAGTTCTTTTTTTTCTTTTTCTTTGTGCTTCCAGTGGCCACGTAAGGATTTTTGAAGACTAAAGTGAGATGCTTCTTTGCATTTCCCCATCCTATCCCTTTTACTCCCTGTTCAGTATTTGTTAAAAAAAATCAAAAATATTAAAAAATATTTTAAAAACCCTTCTCGGAAAAAAAGGGGTTATTTTTAGAACTATCATCTACTCAAACAAAGAGCTAACTCTGTGTTTTTATGTGACAGTGACTTTATCAGTGGGAGAGTGGGTGTGTCAGTGTGCGCATCAGTGTATGTTTGGGTGTATTATTTAATGCATTAGTGTTTGGCTGGGTGTGTCAGTGCCCACTCAGTCAACCATATTTTGGTGTATACCTGGGTGTGTCAGTGTCTGCATTGGTATATGGCTGGGTGTGTCAGTGTATGCATCAATGTGTGCCTAAGTGTGCTACTGGATGTATTAGTGTTTGGCTGGGTGTGTCGATGTCTGCAGTGCTGTATGCCTGGGTGTGTCAGTCTATGCATCAGTGCATACCGAGGTGTGTCAGTGTGTGCATCAGTGTGGGCCTGGGTATGGTATTGGATGCATTAATGTTAGGCTGGATGTGTCAGTGTCTGCTTTGGTATATGCCTTGCTGTGTCAGTGTCTGCATTGTTGTCTGTCTGGGTGTGTCAGTGTATGTATTAGTATGTCCCTGGGTGTGTCAGTGTATTCGTCAGTGTGTGCCTGGGTGTGTTATTGAATCCATTAGAGTTTGGTTTGGTGTGTGAGTGTTTGCATTGCTTTATGTCTGGGTATGTCAATGTCTGTTATAGTGTATTCCATGATTGTGTCAGGGTGTGCATCATTGTATGCCTGGGTGTGTCAGGGTATTCATCAGTGTGTGCCTGGGTGTGTTATTGAATGCAAAAGTGTTTGGCTGAGTGTGTCAGTGTCTGCTTTGGTGTATCCCCATTCTTTTATAGGACAGACTCACAGGGGCAACAGAGGAGGAGGGTGACAGAGGGGCCGAGGGCGTGCCCGACAGAATCAGGGACAGCAAAGGCCAATGTTCTCACCGCGCATAACCTGCAGTCGGGGCAGGATCCCGCTCTAAATAATATAGTCATGAATTTATCAGACTATGAATTGACACCCAATGAGATTCGGGTCCTCAATAAAGGATTGGGGAAAGTCCCCACCCCACGACATGAAGCCTTCAAATGCAGGACTGAAGTTCATGAAACTCTGAGAAAAATTTAACTTAAAAATTCTTTGCAAATAACGACTTAGAACCCCAGTCGGTTTTTGCAACAAATTTACAACGTCCCACTCAGTTTTGCCCTCCGAGTTCATCAGTAGGACCGGAGGTGCTGGTATTTGAGCAGAAGGTCTTGGAAGAGATCTCGAAATTGGAACAACTTGGGCCACGAAATGGTTTTAATAATATCAGCCATGCTGATTGGGAGGCAGTTAAGACACTGCAGAACAATGACGCCATAACAATATAGGCCGCCAATAAAGGCGGGGTGGTTGTAGTTAAGAATACCACCGATTACAACAACGAGGTGTTGAGGCTGTTGGGTGAGCGTAAGAACTACCACCCACTTCCCAGAGACCACTTGTGTGAACTCCAAGACATTATCACCAAGATGGTGGCGGAAGCAAGAAGCAAGAAATGGATAACGAGCAAGTAGGCTGAGTTTCTTGTTAACAACAAGCCTAGAACTCGGTCCTTCTACATACTACCTAAGGTGCATAAAGCACAGCAGCCTCCAACTGGGCACCTGATAGTATCGGGAATTGCCTCCATTCTTGAGCCGTTGTCCCAATTTGCGGACTTCTTTTTAAGAGAGTCTGTCCTGAGGCAGCCATTATACGTGCAGGCCACTACAGATATCCTTAACACCTTAAATGATTTAGCATTTGACTCCACGCAACAATTTTTAGTTACAATCGACATAGAGTCATTGTACACGAGTATCCCCCAGGAAGCTACGCTGGTGGCAGCAGCCAGAGCCCTGGGGGAGCAAGAATGGTTTTATGATACCCCACAGCCATTTGTGCTGTAGTGTATTGATCTCGCCCTGACACGTAATTACTTTTGTTATAAAGGTGATTTATACCTGCAAGTGTCCGGTACATCAATGGGCGCAACTTTTGCGCCCAATGTGGCCTGCATTTATGTAGGCCAGTTTGAGGAACATTTCCTATACAATCCGCCAAACCCCTTCTAGAGACACATCGGTCTCTGGAAGAGGTATATTGACGACGTTTTATGTATATGGACTGGAGAAGAGAGTACCCGGCTGGAATTTCTGCACTGGCTGAACAGCCTGACACATGTCTGCGGTTCACGTGGACGAAAAGTAATGAACATGCTGTATACTTAGATCTTGATATTACTGTACAGGAGAGTAAATTGTATACTAAGGTCCATCAGAAAGGGACTGATAGGAATTATTTGCTACACTATCAGTCCTACCATCCGAGAGCCCTGCGGGACAATTTACCCGTAGGCCAATTTCTGAGATACCGACTCAATTGCTCGACTGTTCAGACTTTTTCGCAGCAAGCTGAAGATCTGGCGAGTAAACTGACGGAAAGAGCCTATCCCAAAAAGATAGTCAATAGGGCTCGCAAACGGGCACGGAACACTCCCCGGGAGGCTCTACTGGTAAAGAAAACAAGAGAAGCAGATGAATGCTTACCAGTTGTTATGACGTTCGACCCTTTGGCCTCTAAGATAAGACATGATTAGGAGACATTGGTCGCTGTTGTCAACTGTAGACTTTAAAATGCCACAACCCAGATTCGCATTTAGACGTGCCAATAATTTAAAAGACAAACTTGTGCACACACGTCAAACACAGAAATCAAAAACTACTATGATGCCAACTGGACACTACCCGTGTGGGGGATGTTCTGTATGCAAATTAACTGAGAAAACTAATACTGTACAGCTCCACAATGGAAGAATATGGCATTTGAATATGTTCTCAAACTGTAATACAGTTAATGTCATATGCAGATTAACATGTCAGTGCGGGCTACAATACATTGGTCTTACTACCAGGAAAGTAAAGGTGCAGATTCAAGAGCACTTAAGCACCATCAAGGCAGGCACGTTCACTACGCGTTTGGTGCAGCATTTCACTGAACACAAACATGATCTTCGGGCACTAAGGTGGGTGGTTCTGGAAAAGGTAATAGCTGGCAGTGACAGTATCGAAAGAATACTGGCAAATAAAGAAGCCCGCTAGATCTTCTCTGAGGGAGTGGATCAAACAGGACTAAATGACTACATTGAATGGATCAAAGTCAGTAGATAATAGGGTTCTACGACTGACTTGTGCACTAAGCTGTGACCTAGACTTTGCAGGCACCCCACACACAGGAGATCAATTTGTTGGGTGAATATGAATATATGGGACAGAACCATCCAGTTTGTGAGACAGCTGGGAGTGTGGATGTAGACATGCGCTGTACAACTTCTATACAGGCACATTGATGTGAGTGAGAAAAACAATATAACAGCATAGTGCTTGTACTAGTGTCAAATAAGTTAAGTAGACAGGGTGTGAATTAGGACTGCATAACATCTTTGCCCTTGCACTGATCTGAACAACAATATCTGTGCATCACCAGAGTACTGGCACTGCTGTATGCAATAAGAATTTTGAGCAGTATATTACGAGTTCACAAGGACATGGTTTGTTGATTAAAAATGTTTTTGCAAAACAAAATGTGTAAATTTCTTTTTAATCAATTGTTTATTTTTAATATTGCAAAATCCCTTGCAGTAGTGATGCAGAACATAGAGAATAGTTCAGTCTGACGTAGCAACAGGGCTAAGTGAATGAGTATCCCTCACTTTAACTTCACTGTTACCAACACGATAATTCTCTTGTATGGATGATGGCCCGGGGAGAAAAAAAACATGAAAAGGTATTCGACAATGAAGTTGATGTAAATATTGACCCTAGGCATTAGTGCACAAGAGTTTTAAGGAGAAGTACATTACATTCGATAAATGAGGGCCACAAGATGACTGAATGTTCATGAGAACTTGTATGTTCCAAGATGTCCGCCGTGGTGATGTGGAATAGCAGCCGGTACTAACACCAGTGCGTGGTCAGGTGGTTTACACATCATGGGCATGTAGAGCAGCAACGGGTAAATAGTGCCGTGGCTGCCGGTGTGGTGTGTAGCAGGGACGAGACGCGGCTTGCTATAGACACAGGTATGGTAAGAGCATGCATGCCGGTTATATAGGTGGGACAACCAGCGATATAGTCATACCGGTACAATTACCCACGAGTACTGAGGCTTTTAAGAGTGTGGGAGGAGGTCTGCATGATGGCGTAATCCAGGCAGTTTGCACGCGCAAACTAGATAAGATGGCTCAAGTAGATCAGAGATGCTGTGCAACATTGGTGGGGTCTGAGACTTCAGTGATATATATGTAGCGGGTGATGGTATGCACACATTGAAATGGCAGGGGTCCATTATGTGTCAGCCTCTAGGAAGACGACACCCGACACAGGATGAGATTGAGACAGGGTGTTATACATGTGACAAAGATGACAGGCACATGTTACCAGTGCTGATACAAGGTTTTTATATTGTTTCCACAGGTGCGATGATAAGCAACGGTGGTGCTTCCTAAACTAGGGGTAACAGTGATGAACACACCCCCTTTGGTCTGGTGCAGGCTGGTATGAGAGCCCTTAAGGATACCTGGTAATTATATATGGTTGAGACACAAGATTGAAAGATACACATTACGTTGAAATACGATTGTTATCTGGTTGGCCAGTTTTTACTGAAAGAGAACTGCTATTTCATTTGTTTTGTTTAGCCTATCCACATCATACAAAGCATTGGCCAGAGAGGTGTTTGAGTGAACCCCACGCCCTGACGAATTTGCCACAACATACGTAATTGGCAATGAAACATGTTGGCCTTCTTGGAAAAGGTTAACAACATATAGTGTTTTTACCTTGAGTAAGCTCACATTTGCAAATAAAGAGGGCAACCTAATTGTGAGTCTTAACTCGATTTTAATTGCAGGGAACACATGTTTCTTTTGCATAGCACGGGGTTTATGTTTTGGGAGAGTTAACACTTTTTTCTGTTCTTTTTCTCTCTCTACTGGACACTATTTTCTTTGTTTCTGTGATTGGGCAACCGATGATGATATACGTGGGCATACTGGATGTGTCACTGTCTACATTGATGTATGCCTGGGTGAGTCAGTGAATGCATTAAAATGTCCCTGGGTGCATCAATGTATGCATCAGTGTGTACACCGGTGTTTATTGGATGCATTAGTTTGGTTAGGTGTGTCAGTGTCTGCATTGCTGTATGCCTGGGTATGTCAGTATATGCACCGATGTATGACTACGTGTGTAAGTGTCTTCATTGGTGTATACGTGGGTATGTCAGTGTATGTGTCAGTGTGTGCCAAAGTGTGTTACTGGATGCATTAGTGTGGGTCAGTGTCTGCATTGCTGTATGCCTGTGTCAGTCTATGCATCGGTGTATGCCTGGGTGTGTCAGTGTGTGCATGGGTGTCTTATTGTATGCATTAATGTTTGGCTGGGAGTGTTAGCGTCTGTACTAGTGTTTGGTTGGGTGTGTTACTGGCTGTACCAGTATGTGTATGAGTATTTGAGAGGCTGTATCAGTGTTTGACTGAATGTCTAAGTGGCTGTATCGATATTTAACTGGGTGTGTCACTGCCTGTATAGGTATGTGCCTGGATGTGTCAGTTTCTGTATCAGTGTGTGGCTGGATGCATCAGTAGTTGTATCAGTGTGTGTCTCTGTATGTCAGTAGCTGTATCAGTGTGTCAGAGGTTGTATCAGTGTGAACATCTCAGATCGGTGAGTGCCTGGGTGTGTCAGTTGGTGCATTTGGTCTGTGCATGAATGTGTCAGTCTGCGTGTGGTTTTATCAGTGTATGACTGGGTATGTGAGTAGCTGTGTTGGTGTATGTGTTTGTGTGTGAGTGGGTGGGTGGGTGAATCAGTGTATATCTAAGTCTATGAGTCGCTATATCAGTGTGTGGCATGGTGTGTGACTGACTATGAGTGTGTGAGTGGGTGTGTGAATGGCTATATCAGTGTATGAGTCTATCTACTTAGCAGTTTACATGTATAAATAAGTGAGTGACTGACTGTATGGGATTTTAAGTTGCTGTATGAGTGTATGTGGGGGTGTGTCAGTACCTGTGTAAATGAGGTCTGTGAGTTCATGTTTGAGTACCTGTATGGGTGTGTTTGAGACCTATATGTTAACTTACTAAGACACATTTTTATAACTTTACAAATACATTTTACTAACAAATTACAAATCAATTTAAACCAAACAATTAACAATTAAACTTAACATAATGTATTTAACTATTTACAAATACACTTTTGTTCACAAGTACCCCAGGAAGCTCAAAACAAAGTCATATTTCGAATCATCTTACAATATCACCAAGGGAAAAAAAGTTACAGATAAATATCTGTACTGCAATACTCACAGCAAGCAGTTATCATGGAGAACTACAAAAAATTACTAACATGGCATAACTTCTATGTGGAAGCACTAAAAAAACTATTCCAGAATGGGGCTACAAATTACTGATGCAGGAAAAACTAGGTGCAGCAGGATAGTCCACCTCTACAACACCCTTGGGAGAACTACCATCAGCTGCAGTCATTTTAATCACACCTAGCTTTATAAATGTAAGTGAGATGCTTACTCACTGTTCAAAATATCATATTCTTTTTACCTGTGGGTGCAATTTCCCATTTTTTACTGTTCTCAGGTTCTATACTCATTGCCCAAAAGTGATGTACTCTCGAAAGATTCATCAATGAACAGTGTTGAAAAACAAACATAAAGATTTTATGAAAATAACCCCAAACTTGGTTTCTAACGCTGAGCTGTGCAGAATATAAATGGGATGACTTACATGACTTTTCCACACAAACAAAATATAACATTAAAGAAGTCAAATTCAAAAACACCAAGAGAACTTTTTGTACGCATGTGTCAAATTTTTGCAGGTACTTTAAGCATAGATTTGAAATTATACTGTTCTTAATTTGCACCAGAAAAAAAACACTTCTTGGAGAAAGTACTGATTTCTTTTCCCAAAAAGAAAACCAAGCAAGAGGTGCTTGTCATATTCAATTTCCATTCTGGGTAAAAGATCCATCTAAATTTGGAACAAACACAGATGAGTCTGTACTTTCTTTCATAGAACATTATATTACATGTAGATTTACAAAAGACACTGTGGAAAAAGGATAGAGCAGCAAGTACTGCATTTCCAATCACATAGATGTGGAAAGTATTGTCAGCAGAAATATTTAATTATTTCCTTAGCTCCCCATTGAGCCTTCATATTTTTCAAAATCTGAAGCTAGTTCCTTATTCCCAGTTATCTTTTTTTTAAAAAAAAAAAATATATATATATAAACCTGTAAGAAAAACCTTCTAAAAAAAAAAAAAGTTATTTTTTTCCAAACATTTCAAAAGTATCCCACAAACTACTCCCAGGTCTAGTGACACAGTTTCTGCCTACCCCTATAATTCAACCTGCACTCCTCTACGGTGAATTCATGCTTACTGACAAGGGACTCCTTATTGATGGGATATCTCAACCTTTTACCCTTTTCTAGGGCCAGTAGGACGTCCCTTCCAACACCAGGAATATGACTCCAAAGGCCAGCTCCCAAATCCTCCTCAGAGACACTCTGTACCTCTAGAGCTACTTCATATGCCTGAAACAACCTGTCTATATCACCCCCTCATTACAGTTAGGCACCAAGTCTCTGGGTATATTGACTCTTTCTCTTGCACTGGAAACAGTAGTTATGCTCCTACCATTTTTGCTAGACTTTAACAGCTATTTAGAATTCACGTTCACTATCTTGCCAGTCATTTCATGAGCCAACAGGACCCTTTTTTCCTCCATGACTCTCTCAGCCCCAGCTTTTCTCTCCTCTTCAGCCAGCTGGGCGCGCTGCAGCCTCAGGTCCCTCTCAGACTGTCAGTCTTGAGCTCCACAGGGGACTGGGTTTGGAAGGAGACACTACTTCCTGCATCAAATCCAACAGGGAATTATTTCTCTGTGGGAGTTCCCCTCTCTCCTCTGCAGCCTTTGTCCAGTCATTTCTCTGCTCCATTCCCTCCTTCTCTGAGCTACTACCCTTAGAGGTCCTGATTCTAAGGTCAACTACAATCAGGATTCTCCCTTCTCAAGAGTGTTGGAGTAGTCCCCTTAAAACTCTTCCTGTGGTGCAGATTGTATTCTGCGGATGTCCTATCAGGCTCTAATGGTGAACTATTACTCAAACCTGGATGTACATGTGAATAAATTGTTGTATGATCCAGTCTCTGTCAGGCTATATGAGTGACGGGTACATGTGTGTTGGGTCTGTAAGTTCCTGCCTGACTGTGTGAGTGTGTGAAAATTACATACTATTAAACTATATACTATAAACAAGCACCCACATCTAATTTCAAATACATTTATTCATACTGGCATAATAAAATTATGAAGTCCACTAGTGTCCTGAGGTCCTCAGGACACACACAAGAGGACCTCATCGCCCCACCACCAGTGCGCCAAGAGGTGCGTTTGCAGAGTGGTGTAAAAAGGGGCATGGCCTCAGACCACGTCTCTGCAACGCAGCTCTGTGGCGCATAGTGGAGGTACCTGGTGGGCTAGTTGGCCCCCAGGGACCCTCAGTAATAAAGGGTGCTGCAGGGAGGGGGCGGGGCCTCCGGCGGGATGCCAGCTAATTTTTTATTTAATTTTTTTAGAAGGGGGGCTGTGTGGCCCGCCTTCTTTTACAATAGTTGGGGACCTGGGGACCCCATCCCCCAGGGTCTGACCCCTTTTTTATCACCACTAAAAAAAACGGTAAGGGGCACGCGTTGCGCCCCTCCGAGGCCAATTTAGGCCCCGGGGACCCCATCCCCCAGGGCATGGCCTTTTATTTTATTTTATTTTTTATTTATTTTTGGAGGGGGGCCATGTGGCGGGGAGGTGGTGGTCCCCGGAGCAGTGTGGGGAGGTGCAGGAGCCCCCCCACACTTTTATTTATTTTTAATTGCAGCCCCAGGGAGGTGGCAGTCCCCTGGGCTGTGGGGGGCCACGTGCCCCCCTGCATTGAAATAATAAGCCCTGGGGAGGTGGCGGTCCCCGGGGCTGCATGGGCCCAAGAGCCCCCACAAATTAATCACTGATTGCCCCCGGGACCTGGCCCACCTGGGGGCTGTTTGAAAATGAAGCCGGGAACCTGCGCTTCATTTTTATTTTATTTTCACGGCAGGATTCGTGACCCCAACACGAATTCTGCTGTTAGAAAAAAATTGTATTTTTGGCCCTGGGACTCTTTGTGGGACCCCATGAGCAGGCCTAGGGGATCAGGGTGTTTCTACCCTGCCCGCTTTTCTTGATTTTCAACCTTTTTTCCACTCTTTTCTTGTGACTTGGTTACCGAGTGATGGAGCAAGGACTCATATAAAAGAGACTTGCTTGGAAGCAATCTTCTCAGATAACTCGTAAAACCATATTAATTGTGTTCGTAAATACTAATAATACGTAAAAAATTCATACACTTAAGCTTAGGGGAAGTTGCTTAAGAAGTAACCCGAGAGTAATTAAAAATGGCTGCTAACGTGGGAGTCTTTACTGCACATGCGTCAACTACATCTATGTAGTAATGACGTACCTATGCTTTGGATCATGGAGGGGTAAAGCGTACTATATCCACTCCAGTCAGTACAACAGTAAGGAAAGTGTTGAATAGGGGAGGGGTCAAATTTACTATTCCCACTCCAATCAATACAACAGATTAAAGTGGTAATAATTTTAACGCCGTTCTTGATAATATGCCCCTAAGTGAGCTAGGCAAAGCGTGTGATTTCGTAGCATTAGAACAAGGCACTGTGAAAGGTGAGAGCAGGGTTGTGCTGGAGTTGGCTGCATGTGGTTGTCTCCAAAGGCGCAACCAGAGCGAAATTTCGAGGGAGGCAAATTCTTTCAGCAATAGGCAGAGTGGGGATGTAGGGGCTCTAAAAAGGGGTGACAAAGGACAGAGCATCATCTACAAGCAAATGGTCTTTTGAAGACCTGTGAAGTACTCGGGTGTGGCTCTGTGTGTGCGATTGGGAAGCAGTCTCAGGGAGTCCGGGGCAATAGGCGTTGCACGCCTGGTGGTCTCTCTGCTAATCATGATGATGTTGCACCTGCGCTGCAAAAAGAGAAGGGAAATCCTGAGAGAAAATGGCTCTCTTTAAAGGATTTCTTTTCTCCTACAACGCGACTCACCTGGAATGATGTCTCCACTTCTCAGTAGTGAGCAATGTGCATGCTCTCACTGTCTCACTGCAGTCCAATAAAAAAAAATGACGGACTAACTTTGTGAGACCCGAAAATAGAACCCCATAGAGATCCATTTCGAGGCCACCAAAAATAAACTGCCAGTTCTCAGACCCCCACAGACCCCCCCCCCCACTTAAAGCTTTGGGTGCAATGTTATGTTTGCGAAGTTGTAGATAAAATTGTTATGCTAATAATGGTAATTTTTCTGTGTCCCGTCTGGTTGATAATATCATCCTAAGTACAAAGATTTACAATTTTTAAAAATACTATCTATAAAGTTGTCTGCGGTGGGTTGCAGAGGGAGTGCTGTGGGGTGGTGGGGTGTGGCGGAGAGGTGAAATGTACAAGGTAGTGCAGTTACATGTAAATTGTAAAGGTGCATGTAAATAATTAAATAAATACATGCTGTATGTTCTATGGCACTACCCGTCATCCTACTGCTCCCCTGCCCCATCACGGTTTTTTTCAGAAAATTATTTCGTTTGGATTAAAATTTGAAAATGCCTAGAAGAACTAAAAAAAAACAAAAGAGAAAAAAAAAATATATTTGAACAAAAGGAAAGATTTTCAATTTTAAAAAATGAGAGTACTACACAAACAGTTTCTTCTGGTAAAAACACTAGACAATTTCTGAAAAAAATATTAAGAACATTAAATGAAAATAACATCACACAAAACAAAAAGAAGAATTTTTCAAGTAAGGAGAAGCAGACTTCAATTTCAAATACCAGGAAAAGAATACATGATAAAGAAGCAGTATCTGTTACCCGGAGATAAAAACAATTTCAAGAAATTCGTCAGAGACTTTTACGAACTAGAGTGATTCAGAATTTAATGAAAACATGCTGCAAATATAAAAAGAAAGTGCTGCAATTCAAACGGAAGCAGCGTATTGAAAGTATAGTGGATACTGCTTTCACTTTAAAACAGTTATTCATTGTGATTTTGAAGAGGATCAAGGTGTTGGATAACAGAATCAAAGTGTTGAAAGAGAAAAGTAGAAGAAAAAGACTTGTGAACAGAACCAACTTTTGCAAAATCTTTAGTGGACATTGGACATTGGAAACATAATTCTACTAGTGAGCCTTTTTTTTAAGAGGAAAGTTACTTCCAGGAAAATAGTTTATCATTTGAAGTTGATACTGGATACGAAGTTCAGGATGGTTGTCCCCTTACAAAAGAGGAATTGGTTGGTGAAAGAGCAGAAGAGTTAATAGCTGAAGAAGTGCAAGTGAAACGTACACAAGCTCCTATGTATAAGTGAGGTTGTAGCGGTATTTCTAGTATTCGACAGGAATCTATTGATAAAATGCGAAATTTGCTACAAGAATATATACAGAAAAGTATTAAACAGAAGATTAAGTTGTTACAAGGACTAGATCCATGTAATGTAAGAAAATATACTGAGAAGCATGGACATTCTCTGGCTTGTCTTTCAAGAAAAGTGTGTAAAAGTGTTTTTCATCACTTGAGGATGTTAGCAGTACACCATTCAGAAATACGGAAGTTTGTAAGGAAATTGTACTATGTAAAAAGTCCTGCATTATGTTTAAGTGAACTGAATACAGGTCTTTTACATGGTTCTTTATCAGATGTTCAACAAAAAGTGTGATGATATTGAAATGCGATATTTTGGTTCAGAAGAGCAATCCAGAGAAAGTGAAAGTTTGACAATTACACATGTAAAAAGGAGATGGGAAATTGATTAGCACTGATCAGTTTGAAGAAGAAATTGGAAAGTTTAATGTAGTGTGCTCTGAAATAGCAAACTATGTTTGTGTTTGTTGTCGACGTGGTCATTATAAATGTCAAACTAGGAATGTTGATATGTATTTGAAAAGTGAAAAGGAGAACAATAGTAAGTGGGAAGAATTTGCAACATACTTGTTGGTGGAAGGTCGACTTGAGTTAGGTAGTGATCAACGTATATGTAAATATTGTTACAACAAATTAGAAGAGAACAAAATGCCTGCTAGAGCAGTAAATAATAACTTAGAATTAGTAGCTATTCCGGAGGAACTGGCAGAATTGAATACATATGAGTCAGTTCTAATTCAATCTGTTCATCCTTTTCAAACTTTAATTCGGATGGAGCCTAAAACAGGTAAACTGCCACCAACAGACTTGCAAAGAGGGCTGAAAGGAAGAGTGGTGTACTTACCTTTGGATTTTAAGAAAAATTTTGAAACTATTGCTGGAGAGAAAGAGGAAAATGAGGCAGTAGTTATTCTAGTAAATGGTGAACCAACAAAGAGTCGGAAAATATGGCAAGAATTTGTGGACGTTAATAAAGTTGAAAAGGCTACCTTATATCTTATAGAGAACAATTTTTATTACAAAACTGTAAATGTGGATGAACAAGTGATAAGTTTAGAAGATGAATGTGAAATTTCAAGTGGTCAAATAGAGAAAGTGGACAAGTCAAGGACTCAAGAGATTTATGAACATTACACAATATGTCCTTTGCATTCAAAAGAAGTAATAGGAAGCAGCATTGAGTTATTTCAAATGAAAAAAGCACAGGGAACTCCAATAAGTGTATGGGAGAAAAGCTTGGAAGCTCGTTGTTTTCCACAGCTATTTCCTACTGGAGAAGGTGGATGGTATGATGACCGACCTGTACGGATTCCTGCTTTCAGAATATCGGTCAACAAGATTATATTCTGAAGATCCTAGATTTCGACAGTGCATTCCATACATATTTCACCTTTTGTTTGAAAGTGATCTATCTTCTCTGTTGTATGCAGTGAACCACATACTTAAAACTGGAGTTCATCAGTCACTTCTTTCTGCGAAAGAATTTGTGGAGAAAGTACAAGAAACAGATGAAAATTTAGAAGCACAGTTAATCAATTTGATGGCATGTCAACGTGGAACAAATGAGAATTGGTATCGTCGTCATAGAGAACTCAAGTGTATGTTTGTTACGGAACTTAGGTACACCAACATGGTTTGTCACCCTTAGCTGTGCAGAGTATGCATGGGAAGATTTTTTTGAGTTTCTAAGAGAAGTGAATTCCAATATAAAAAATGTTGAAATAAGGACTCCTGGTGAACTGTGTTCATTGGATCCTATAAATGTGTGCAGATATTTTAATCATAGGTTTCAAGCTATGATGTCTTTTATCTGCAATAAAAAGAATACGCCTCTTGGAGAAGTTACCGATTTCTTTTAGAGAAAGGAGAACCAAGCAAGAGGTGCACCTCATATACATATGCTACTATGGGTCAAGGATGCACCTAAATTTGGAACTGATTCTGATGAAACAGTATTGTCTTTCATCGAACAGTATGTGACATGTGAGATTCCAAGAGAAGAAGGAGATAGAAGCTTGAGTCGGCAAGTTTTATGTTTCCAAAGTCGCCGTTGTGGAAAGTACTGCAGAAGAAAATACAAGTCTAAAGGAAAATTTTACACCAAATGTCGGTTTGGTTTTCCACGTCGAGTCATTTGTAAAGGAAGAGTAGATTCTTTTTTTTCTTCTGTAAGGCACTCAATAACTTAGAAATCTCCAAAGAATACCTACAACTTAAAAAGAACAGAAGTGTCAAAGTATATCAATGACTACAATCCAGTGATTTTGAAAATGTGGAATGCGAACATGGACATCCAGTATGTTTCAGATAACTCAATTGCTGTTGCACGTTATGTTACATCGTACATAACAAAATCTGAAAAAACAGAGATGAAACAGATGTGGGAAGAAATTGCACAAGAGAAAAGCCTTAGCAAAAAATTGTACAGCTTTACATTGAAAATGCTTTCCCACCGAGAAATTGGATCCTATGAATGTTCAGACCAATTGTGCTCTTCAAGTTTATATTCAAAGTCACGAGGATTCATTTGGGTAAGTTTAGGTCTTGCCTGCTCATGGAATAGATTGTTGAAATCATTAGAAGAAATTGAATTCTTAGCAGCAAATGAACCAGACCGTACAGACATTCTTAATATTTTGGACACATACTATCCGCAAAGGAGTCGACATCTGGAACAGCTATGTCTGTATTAAGTACTTCAGCATTACAGCTTCAAAAGAAATGTTAAACAGAATATAAAAGAAGGAAAATATGCAGTAGTTGGATGTCATGGTTGTGTAGTAATACATGCAAAGGGTAATCTTATAAACCACAATACACTCAGTTGTGAAACTCCAGATAAGCGAGAATTTTACTATTTAGCATTTCTCCAACTCTTTAAACCATGGTGTAGCGAAAGTGAATTACTTGGAGACTTTGACTACTACAAAGATTCTTTTAATGCATGTAAAGATAGCATTGCATGTACAATTTTCCCTACATATTTAAAAATGTTGAATGATGAAGTTGAACAGGAAAAGACTATTACAGCTGAAATAGCTAATTAAATTTCTCAAGATAGTCGAAGTAGTGGTCAATGTAGTCAAGATCCTCTTGGACAACCAATACATTGAAATGTGCACCCCCCACCCCCCAGAAACTCTGGGGGCCTGCTACTGGCACCCAATGTCAACAAGGTTAGTGCTGATGTTAATTGTGTAAGAGAATATAATCGTTTGAGAAGGCTTTATGGTCCAAGTTTAGGTGAATATCCTATTTATGAGAAATGTGTTGTGTGTTCAAAACGCAAACATGTTGAAGAATCAACTATGGTTGGAAAGCAGAAACAAAATCAAGAGAAAAAAAAAGATGTAAAGAAACAGAAAATACAAACAAGTGATGATGTTGTCGGATATCAATTAGAAAATGCTTCTGTTGTCAACTGCTATGTTAATGTTATTCTAAACGTTATATTTTATCTTGAAGATGTTAATGGTGAAATTATGGAAAGTCAGGAAAAAAGATTATGTTCGGCACTTTATACTTTATTTCAAGAATTGAGAACTGATAGAAGTAAGATCCATTCTGCTTCTGGTATTCGCCAACTGTTGGATACATGTACAGGATCTTTAATGTTCAGTGCTAATATACAACAAGATGCACAAGAATTTCTGATGGTTATGCTTGGCGTACTAGAAGATGTCACTGACCATGTCATGAGTGATGTAATATGTGACGTCATCAGCAGTGGATTGCGGGTGCGCGAGTTATAGTTAGCTTAACTAACTATAACGGGGGAATTTCATTGGTTTTTTATGAGTGAAATGTCCAGCTAACTATAACGTGTGTGAAACCTATGGTTTTTTCACTGAATTTGCAAGGTTTTTTAAATGCTAATTCCTAACTATAACGTGTGTGAAACCCATGGTTTTTTCACTGAATTTGCAAGGTTTTTTAAATGCTAATTCCTAACTATAACGTGTTTGAAACCCATGGTTTTTTCACTGAATTTGCAAGGTTTTTTAAATGCTAATTCCTAACTATAACGTGTGTGAAACCCATGGTTTTTTCAGTGAATTTGTATGGTTTTTTAAATGCTAATTCTTACCTATAACGTGTGTGAAACCCATGGTTTTTTCAGTAATTTTGTATGGTTTTTTAAATACAAATTCTTATATTAAACATGTGATTTTTTTTTTTTTTTTGCAAGGTTTTTTACATCTTTTTATTTTTACTTTATATTCTCTTTAAACACAATGCTTAAATTTTAAAAATTCTGCAATATAATATTTTTTCAAATTTTTTTTTTTACCAAACAGGTAAGATATATTAGTATAACATAGTGATTCTTTTTTTCCAATTTTTTTTTTTATTTTACCTGCGCGTACGGTAAGCTTACGGTAAGCGTACATTTTGCGTAATGTACGTAATATTTCTACTCTTTTTGCGTATGGTTACGCAATTTACGTAGACGTGCGTACTGTGTACGAGGCGCGTAAGCGCATACGTTACACGCGCACGTTACGCGGAAGTGTTGGGGCGTGCCTGTTATGCGCATGCGCGTGTCTTTTATACGCGCATGCGTACTTTTACCGTAAGCGCTCCGTAAGTGTAACGTACGCGCACGGTGGGTCATGTGATCAAGAAACAACACTTTTGATTGGTTTAAAGTACTTTCAGTTCTAGAACTCTCCTACACCACACCCATTCCCCTCATTTCTGCTTGTGATCCCTTAGGAGAAGGAGCTGAGTTGTCTTTGGGATACGATGGCAGACCAGCACTCCTCTTCTGAGAGTGAGGCTAGCAGCACCACCATCAGGCAGAGAAGGAGGAAACAGAAGAGCTCTTTTATATGGGAGTATTTTACGTTTCCTGAGGGCCAGAAAAAAGTAAATGCTGCTTTAGTGACTTGCAAGCTTTGCCAGCATTTACTTTTTAGAGGTAATCCTAACAAGAAGTATTCCTTCGGGAATCACACTATGTTAAGACACCTTGAGGATGTACACCCTAGGACAAATGCTCGACATACTGGAGGAAACCCTTCAGTAAGTCGACCGAGCACATCCACAGCAGCTCAGCCGAGTCCATCTTTGGCAGCTCAGCTGAACCCTTCATCTGTGGGGGGAGATTCACCTTTTTCTGGTCCTCTGGAAACTAACCATCGATTTGCGAGGGTTACAATGCGGTGCTCAAATTGCCATGGTCTAATTGTTCATGGGGAGACCAGTGTTCCCCTAATTAACAACAGAATAGACCAGCACATTTGTCCTACCAGCTAATATTCCCATTCTTTCTTTCCTCTGTCCCTGCATGAACACAACGGCTCTTTTAAGAGCCAACCTTACCTTTCAACTTTTTTTAATTTTTTCTTTAAAACTTATTTTTTTTTTTTTTTACCGTACGCGTACGGTAAGCGTATTTTTTTTGTTGAAAAAAAACACTAAAAAACAATTACCACATTACAAGGTCCTGCCATCATTTTAGGCACATAACACAGGCTGCCCCTTTCCTGGGACTGCATTTCTTACTGAACATCATCTTCACAAATTAAATCTCTGCCCACAATTCCTGTGTGCACACAGACTCATGTGTTGGTAGGCACAAAACACAGGCTGCCCCTTTCCTGGGTTATCAATTCTTACAGAACTAATGCTTTTTTCAAATGTGCTGCCATTTTCCTCTCTTTTCTTTCAAAGTGATTTCTGCTAAATGCTAACCATCACAATTAAAAAGAAGCTGTCCTTTTCTTTCAACTGTCAACAATTCTTCTCTGCACACAGACTCATGGTTTGATGGTAGGCACAACACAGTATTCCTCATTGTTACCAGTACACATTAACTTATGGTGAAAACATACACCATAATATTTTACATATTCAAAACAGTTAAATATCTCCCAAAACAGAAAATGTAAATCACAACTTTAAACAAATAATCACAATTCTTTTTTTTATATCTAAATTAACCACAAACACCCCCTCTCAAACTCATAACTCACCTTTAAAATTAGTTAGTTGTGAAAGAAATGTGGCACTCAAACAGCAGATTATCAGAGCCAGGATCACTGTTCTGTACACCTCTCTCCTCTCAGCAGAACCAGATAATGGCAATGTTTCCCTCTCTTTTTCCACACATATACATGTTAATTTCAAATATCAGTGCTTCCCCCTTTTTTTCAAATGTAATCACACATTTCTATTGGTTGAAAACCAACCCTTTTCCAAAAGTACCCTTCCCCCAACTTGACTTCTGCCTGCTACCATAGCAACAGCTCATGGAACACTGCTGTGTGGAGTCAGGTCAGAAGTTCACCACACAATGTTTCATTTCCAAACAGCAAGAGTGCTTGACTTTTCTAACCTAACAGCAAATCCATAGTAATGTTCTTTGGTAACACATGTTTCTGTACCAATACAAAACATGCTTCTATAAATTTACACATACAGCCTAGTTTTTAGTGTAGAATGGTATGAAACAGCCAATGAGTTCTCTTTAATTTAAAAAAATATGTATGCCTCCATTTCCAAACTGTCTTTCATTTCTTTTTCCCATTCTACTGAAATACACCTCCTGAGTGCATCCAGATCTCCTTGAAAGATGTTCACAGTGTGGATTGTAGGGCACAGCTATGTCTTCTGGAGTGAAAAGTATGCAGAGAAAACAGGTATGGTGAGAGACCTTGCTTTGCCAAATGTAGACATCAAATGGATTGGTCAGAGAGGGTTAAAGTGGCACCAATTGATGCCATTGGTGAAATCCTTCATGCAAATCCAACACCCTGACCTCATAATTGTGCACTGTGGTGGCAATGACCTAGGCACCTTGACTGGGGTAGATCTGGAAATGCTTATTGATTGATGATTGATGTGAAACTTGTATAGCGCGGCTGTCGCCCTACGGGCATCCTGGCGCTTATGACTAAAGATCGGCGATAAAAGGTGACAGAAGAGGATCATAGGGCCAGCCTGGATTAAACTGTAGGATATAGCCATGTCTTAAGTCCCTTGCGAAATTCCAATAGGGATTTACAATGTCTCAAGTTTGCAGGGAGCTTGTTCCACATGCCAGATGCTACTATGCTGAAGGCTCTTCCTCCTACCCTGGCGCGCCTGAATCTCGGAACCACTAGTAGACCAGCTGTTGAAGAGCGGAGTTGCCTGCTTGGTAAGTGGCGTACAAACTTATCCTGCAAAGGGACAGGTCCCAGTCCGTGTACTGCTCTGAAAGTCATGCAGAGGGACTTGAAGAAGACCCTTTCCCTCATTGGAAGCCAGTGCAGATCCCGCAGTGCTTTGGTAGCCGAGGCACAGCGCCGCCTATCAAGCACTAATTTGGCTGCGGCTGACTGAATCCTCTGCAGTCCTTGGAGGATATACTGCGGGGCCCCCAGATAAAGGGAATTGCAGTAGTCAAGCCTGCTTAATACCGTGTTGCGTACCACTGTGGCTCGTGACTCCCTAGGGAGCAGAGGTAGAATGCCACGAAGCAGCCGCAACAGGGCAAAGCAGACATTGGCGGTCTTACTGGCCTGAGATACCATCTGGAGGTCATCATCGATAATCACCCCAAGATTGCGAACCTTCCTGACTGGTGCAACTGGTACTTCCTCCAGTGCAAGGCAGAATTCGGAGGGCAGATGTTTGAGAATCCTAAATGGTGAGCAGAAGGCCACCTCAGTTTTACCGCTGTTAAACTGGAGGGAGTTCCTTCTTAGCCACTCTGAAGTCTGGCGCATGCATTGATGGAAACGGTCCATGGAGAGTGCTTCATCCCCTTCTAAAGAGAAGGCCAGCTGCGTGTCGTCAGCGTAGTTCACCAAGCTGACGCCGAAAGATTTAATTAACGGGAACAGGGGTCGCAGGTAGATGTTAAAGAGAATAGGGCTTATTGCAGATCCCTGAGGCACCCCGTGCGCAACTTGGGACCTGCAAAAGGAGAAGGGTGCCATAGTGACTATCTGTTGCCTACCTTCAAGGTAGGATTGAAACCACTGCAGCACTATGCCTTTTACTCCTATTTGCCTCAGCCTTTCCAACAGGACCGGGTGGCTCACCGTGTCAAAAGCTGCCGACATATCGAGAAGCACTAAAATCATGGCATTCCCGTTGTCTGCTTGCAGACGAAGGTGGTCCAGCATGGTAGTAAGAGCTGTTTCGGTTCCGTGGCCAGGACGGAATCTGAACTGGTCCCTATCAAGCAAGAAGTTCTCCTCCAGAAACTGGGACAGAGTCTTGCTAACAGTTTTTTCAAGTATTTTCACAGGGTAAGGCAAAAGAGAGATGGGCCTGAAGTTAGCTGGCACCGAAGGGTCCAGATTCGTTTTTTTTATCAGAGGGGTAACAACTGCCAATTTCCAGCAGTCTGGGACAGATCCCGCCGTCAGGGACTGGTTGCAGATCATCCTTAACAAAGGAAAGGTGTCACGGCCATAGCGCTTCCATATTCTGTGGGGGAGAGGGTCTAGGGGAGAGCCAGACGACACACTTTCCGTCAGATTATCAAAAGCTTCCTGGGAAAGTGGCTGAAAGCTATCCAAGACAGCGGTCGCTTGCAGATCTCCGTCATTCGGGCTAATTATTTCCTCAAGACCCTCCTGGATACTAACCTGCAGATTATTTACAATGTTAGAAATTTTCTCCTGAAAAAAGGAGGCGATTTCATTACATAGAGTTTGTGAAGGGGATACTCTATTACTCATGCACTCCGGGTTAGAAAGGTCACGGACGATCTTAAAAAGAGCTTTGGACCCATTGGGAGCCTGAGCAATAGAGTTGGCATAGAAATCTACCTTGGATCTCAAAATGAGGGTTTTGTATTCCAGTTGTATTTGTCTTAGTTCTCTTTTATCTTCCTCAGAGTAGTTTCTCCTCCATTTCCTCTCTGCTTGTCTGCGAGAGAGTCTAAGTTGATGCAACTTCTCGTTGTACCATGGCGCTGATCTTTTGCTGATCTTCTTTAGTGGCTTTATGGGAATAGTGCGGTCCAGTTGCTTAGTTATATGTTCCGTGAGGGACCTATAATTTTCCTACACAGACTTATTAGGAGAGAAAGAGATGGTAACAGAAGATATAGTTGGAGGGTCAGCTTTTGCTAGTTTGGCCCATTCTCTATCCAACCTGTAAAGGCTCTGCTGACTAGGCAGATCCTTCTGATAAGGCAACGCCATACTCAGGTGGATTAAAAAATGATCAGTCCAATTCAGGGGCATTATATTAAATACTTCTGTTGTAGCTGGATTGGCAAAGATCAGATCTAGAATGTGTCCCTTCTAAAGGGTGGGGCTAGCCACCAATTGATGGAGGTTCAAGTTGGAGCAGGTGTACAGGAGGTCCCTCAGTTGACTGCAAAGGCCTCTGTCCTCACTAAGGTTAAAATCACCTAATACAGCCATGTTGGTATGAGTCATTTTTAAATTGGTGATAGTATCTGCTAGAAGGTGAAATTGTGTGGCTGCGCCCGGTGGCCTGTAACAGAGCATCCCCGTGAGTAGGTTCCCACTAGGAGATTGAAGTGAAAAGCCCATAATTTCTATCCCGCCAACCTCATCAATCTGATATGGTCTGAAATCCAAGGTATCCCTGAAAATGCTTATGAAGGAGACCTTTGCAAAACTGTTTTCACTTTTCCCTAAAACTGCCTTTGTGTATTCTAACATATGCCAAAGGCAAAAATGGAACTGGTCCAATCAATTTTGTCCGCAGATTGACAAAGCAAGAAAGCACGTCAAAAAATCTGTTTCTGCTTTCCTCCGAGACTATGGTATGGGTTCCATTTACCACAACAACTTGCGTTACAACATGCAAGACATTTATAGAGGAGATGGTGTACACTTCACTGATGAAGGGAACAGAGTCTTCCTCTTGAACCTTAGACTCTGCATCGGTACTTACTTGTAGGTACCACTAAAAAATCACTTCATAAACACAACGGCTCTTTTTAGAGCCCCCTAATATCTAAACACTTAAACATTTAAATCTGAATTTTATTTCTTTTTTTCTTTTTTTTTTTACCGTACGCGTACGGTAAGCTTACCGTACGCGTACTCCGCGATTTTTTTTTAAAATTAAAAAATGTATTTTTCGTACTTTTTTGTCCTTCTTTGACCCCCTTTCAAATGTTAGGGGGTCTGTAACTCTCTTCCTTGCCCCCTTTTCACATTATCTCCCTTTTCTTTCTGTGTGAAACACACAAAATGGCGGCCGACACTTCCTGATTTCGTCCGATTCGAATGTTTACAGTCATGTGACAACCAATCAGATTTGAGCTCGCGCACGGCACCGTACGCGTACGGTAAGCTTACCGTAAGCGCACGGAGCGCGCTTACAGATATATATATTGATTTAAATGCTATTTTCTCAGGAACTACTGAACAGATTTACACCAGACCTACAAAAGGCACATCCTTGACCTGCGGACTACCTCTCTGCCAAATTTCAAGTAATTCTGTTCAGCCGTTCGGGCTGTAGCTCGGACCAAATGTCCTATGGGAAAATGCGTTTTGAGACCCCCCTTTTTTCTCAGCCCCCGCTTGACGAATCCGCCCGAGACTTTCAGGGTAGAAGCGTAGCGTAGCACCCTATTAGTTTGGAAAATTTCGCGAGGATTCGTCAACCGGCGCCAAAGTTATTCCAAATAGAATGTTGCGGATTTCCTATGGAAACACGGTCCTAACTATAACTATCTACTGGCGACCGCCAGTAGATAATTTATATATATATATATATATATATATTCAGTGAAAAAACCATAGGTTTCACACACGTTATAGTTAGCTGGACATTTCACTCGTAAAAAACCAATGAAATTCCCCCGTTTTAGTTAGTTAAGCTAACTATAACTCGCGCACCCGCAATCCACTGCTGATGACGTCACATATTACATCACTCATGACATGGTCAGTGACATCACTCATGACATCACTGATGACATCTCAAATGACATCACTGATGACATCATCCAGTGAATGTGTATTTTTCTGAAAATTAAATATGTTTTATATATGTATATCTCACGGACGATGGAAGAATAAATGGGTATATAAGTGTCTAAATGGATGATTTGTTTTTGAAAAATTGATTGTATAACTGACTGATTAAGTGTATCTTAGTGAATACATGGCTTACTGAGTAATGTTTAAATATGTAATTATCTGTATCAGTCTCTCACTTTGTGTATAAGTGGCTGCATGGGTTGGTGAGTAGCTACATGGGTGTTTATATAGGATATTAGGTGGTTTTTTGAGTATCAGTCTGAGTGTCTGCATGGTTCGGTGGGGGGTATTACGTAGTGCATAGGTGCATGAATGAGTGACTCACTGGTTGTATGTGTTGAAGACAGCATGTGTGCAGGACTGTATGGGTGGATGAGTGTGTGTATGGGTGTGTTAGTGAGTGAATGACTGTCTCAATAGTGTCTTTATGGGTAACTACATATGTTTTAAACTAGTATATGTGACTATTGATGTATATAAGTGAGTATATGTGAGAGTGAGAGATTGAAAGAGTTCCTGTATGAATAAGTATGTGTTTCTATAAGTGATTGTTTAAAAGACTAAGTATGTGTAAGTTTCCGTAGAAGTAAGTGTGGTGGTGTGTGTATAACTGTATATGCAAATAAATCTATGTTTGATTCTTTATTTTCATGAGTGAGTATGTGTGTCAGTAACTCTGTGGATGAGTGGCATTGTGTAGCAGGATGTATAGGTGTATGAGTACATATGATGAGTGAGTACATGTATGAGTGACGGTACAGGACTGTTGGTGAATGAGTGGATGTGTATGTGGATCTTAGAATTACTCAAGAGGTTGTTGTAACTGGTATTGGTATGTCCATTTTTTTGAAAATTTTAGTCTCTATTTTTGAATGTGTGTTTCAAAGGTTATATTAGGGTGAGAGGAGGTCTGCCACTCTGTCACAAGGATGATGTCATCAGTGATGTCATTTGAGATGTCATCAGTGATGTCATGAGTGATGTCACTGACCATGTCATGAGTGATGTAATATGTGACGTCATCAGCAGTGGATTGCGGGTGCGCGAGTTATAGTTAGCTTAACTAACTATAACAGGGGAATTTCATTGGTTTTTTACGAGTGAAATGTCCAGCTAACTATAACGTGTGTTAAACCTATGGTTTTTTCACTGAATTTGCAAGGTTTTTTAAATGCTAATTCCTAACTATAACGTGTCTGAAACCCATGGTTTTTTCACTGAATTTGCAAGGTTTTTTAAATGCTAATTCCAAACTATAACGTGTGTGAAACCCATGGTTTTTTCACTGAATTTGCAAGGTTTTTTAAATGCTAATTCCTAACTATAACTTGTGTGAAACCCATGGTTTTTTCAGTGAATTTGTATGGTTTTTTAAATGCTAATTCTTACCTATAACGTGTGTGAAACCCATGGTTTTTTCAGTGATTTTGTATGGTTTTTTAAATACAAATTCTTATATTAAACATGTGATTTTTTTTTTTTTTGCAAGGTTTTTTACATCTTTTTATTTTTACTTTATATTCTCTTTAAACACTATGCTTAAATTTTAAAAATTCTGCAATATAATATTTTTTCACATTTTTTTTTTACCAAACAGGTAAGATATATTAGTATAACATAGTGATTCTTTTTTTCCAATTTTTTTTTTTTTTTCGTGCGCGTACGGTAAGCATACGGTAAGCGTACGTTTTGCGTAATGTACGTAATATTTCTACTCTTTTTGCGTATGGTTACGCAATTTACGTAGACGTGCGTACTGCGTACACGGCGCATAAGCGCATAAGCTACACGCGCACGTTACGCGGAAGTGTTGGGGCGTGCCTGTTATGCGCATGCGCTCGTGCGCGTGTCTTTTATACGCGCATGCGTACTTTTACCGTAAGCGCTCCGTAAGCGCTCCGTAAGCGCTCCGTAAGCGTAACGTACGCGCACGGTGGGTCATGTGATCAAGAAACAACACTTTTGATTCGTTTAAAGTACTTTCAGTTCTAGAACTCTCCTACACCACACCCATTCCCCTCATTTCTGCTTGTGATCCCTTAGGAGAAGGAGCTGTATTGTCTTTGGGATACGATGGCAGACCAGCACTCCTCTTCTGAGAGTGAGGCTAGCAGCACCACCATCAGGCCGAGAAGGAGGAAACAGAAGAGCTCTTTTATATGAGAGTATTTTACGTTTCCTGAGGGCCAGAAAAAAGTAAATGCTGCTTTAGTGACTTGCAAGCTTTGCCAGCGTGTACTTTCTAGAGGTAATCCTAACAAGAAGTATTCCTTCGGGAATCACACTATGTTAAGACACCTTGAGGATGTACACCCTAGGACAAATGCTCGACATACTGGAGGAAACCCTTCAGTAAGTCGACCGAGCACATCCACAGCAGCTCAGCCGAGTCCATCTTCGGCAGCTCAGCTGAGCCCTTCACCAGTGGGGGGAGATTCACCTTTTTCTGGTCCTCTGGAAACTAACCATCGATTTGTGAGGGTTACAATGCGGTGCTCAAATTGCCATGGTCTAATTGTTCGTGGGGAGACCAGTGTTCCCCTAATTAACAACAGAATAGACCAGCACATTTGTCCTACCAGCTAATATTCCCATTCTTTCTTTCCTCTGTCCCTGCATGAACACAACGGCTCTTTTAAGAGCCAACCTTACCTTTCAACTTTTTTTAATTTTTTCTTTAAAACTTTTTTTTATTTTTTTACCGTACGCGTACGGTAAGCGTATTTTTTTTTGTTGAAAAAAAAACACTAAAAAACAATTACCACATTACAAGGTCCTGCCATCATTTTAGGCACATAACACAGGCTGCCCCTTTCCTGGGACTGCATTTCTTACTGAACAACATCTTCACAAATTAAATCTCTGCCCACAATTCCTGTGTGCACACAGACTCATGTGTTGGTAGGCACAAAACACAGGCTGCCCCTTTCCTGGGTTATCAATTCTTACAGAACTAATGCTTTTTTCAAATGTGCTGCCATTTTCCTCTCTTTTCTTTCAAAGTGATTTCTGCTAAATGCTAACCATCACAATTAAAAAGAAGCTGTCCTTTTCTTTCAACTGCAAGTCTTACTTTTCAACAGCAACACAAATTAAATCTCTGTCAACAATTCTTCTCTGCACACAGACTCATGGTTTGATGGTAGGCACAAAACAGTATTCCTCATTGTTACCAGTACACATTAACTTATGGTGAAAACATACACCATAATATTTTACATATTCAAATCAGTTAAATATCTCCCAAAACAGAAAATGTAAATCACAACTTTAAACAAATAATCACAATTCTTTTTTTTATGTCTAAATTAACCACAAACACCCCCTCTCAAACTCATAACTCACCTTTAAAATTAGTTAGTTGTGAAAGAAATGTGGCACTCAAACAGCAGATTATCAGAGCCAGGATCTCTGTTCTGTACACCTCTCTCCTCTCAGCAGAACCAGATAATGGCAATGTTTCCCTCTCTTTTTCCACACATATACATGTTAATTTCAAATATCAGTGCTTCCCCCTTTTTTTCAAATGTAATCACACATTTCTATTGGTTGAAAACCAACCCTTTTCCAAAAGTACCCTTCCCCCAACTTGACTTCTGCCTGCTACCATAGCAACAGCTCATGGAACACTGCTGTGTGGAGTCAGGTCAGAAGTTTACCACACAATGTTTCATTTCCAAACAGCAAGAGTGCTTGACTTTTTTTACCTAACAGCAAATCCATAGTAATGTTCTTTGGTAACACATTTTTCTGTACCAATACAAAACATGCTTCTATAAATTTACACATACAGCCTAGTTTTTAGTGTAGGATGGTATGAAACAGCCAATGAGTTCTTTTTAATTTAAAAAAATATGTATGCCTCCATTTCCAAACTGTCTTTCATTTATTTTTCCCATTCTACTGAAATACACCTGATCTCCTTGAAAGATGTTCACAGTGTGGATTGTAGGGCACAGCTATGTCTTCTGGAGTGAAAAGTATGCAGAGAAAACAGATATGGTGAGAGACCTTGCTTTGCCAAATGTAGACATTAAATGGATTGGTCAGAGAGGGTTAAAGTGGCACCAATTGATGCCATTGGTGAAATCCTTCATGCACATCCAACACCCTGACCTCATAATAGTGCACTGTGGTGGCAATGACCTAGGCACTTTGACTGGGGTAGGTCTGGAAATGCTTATGAAGGAGACCTTTGCACAACTGTTTTCACTTTTCCCTAAAACTGCCTTTGTGTATTCTAACATATGCCAAAGGCAAAAATGGAACTGGTCCAATCAATTTTGTCCGCAGATTGACAAAGCAAGAAAGCACGTCAACAAATCTGTTTCTGCTTTCCTCCGAGACTATGGTATGGGTTCCATTTACCACAACAACTTGCGTTACAACATGCAAGACATTTATAGAGGAGATGGTGTACACTTCACTGATGAAGGGAACAGAGTCTTCCTCTTGAACCTTAGACTCTGCATCGGTACTTACTTGTAGGTACCACTAAAAAATCACTTCATAAACACAACGGCTCTTTTTAGAGCCCCCTAATATCTAAACACTTAAATCTGAATTTTATTTCTTTTTTTCTTTTTTTTTTTACCGTACACGTACGGTAAGCTTACCGTACGCGTACTCCGCGATTTTTTTTTAAAATTAAAAAATGTATTTTTCGTACTTTTGTGTCCTTCTTTGACCCCCTTTCAAATGTTAGGGGGTCTGTAACTCTCTGCCTTGCCCCCTTTTCACGTTATCTCCCTTTTTTTTCTGTGTGAAACACACGAAATGGCGGCCGACACTTCCTGATTTCGTCCGATTCGAATGTTTACAGTCATGTGACAACCAATCAGATTTGAGCTCGCGCACGGCACCGTACGCGTACGGTAAGCTTACCGTAAGCGCACGGAGCGCGCTTACAGATATATATATTGATTTAAATGCTATTTTCTCAGGAACTACTGAACAGATTTACACCAGACCTACAAAAGGCACATCCTTGACCTGCGGACTACCTCTCTGCCAAATTTCAAGTAATTCTGTTCAGCCGTTCGGGCTGTAGCTCGGACTAAAGGTCCTAGGGGAAAATGCATGGGGAAAACGCGTTTTGGGACCCCCCTTTTTTCTCAGCCCCCGCTTGACGAATCCCCCCGAGACTTTCAGGGTAGGAGCGGAGCGTAGCGCCCCATTAGTTTTGAAAATTTCGCGAGGATTCGTCAACCGGTGCCAAAGTTATTCCAACTAGAATGTTGCGGATTTCCTATGGAAACACGGTCCTAACTATAACTATCTACTGGCGACCGCCAGTAGATAATATATATATATATATATATATATATATATATATATATATATATATATATATATATATATATATATATATATATATATATATATATATATATGACTTCTACTCCCTTTCACGCAATCGTTTTTGCCGCTGCAGGTAGGAGCCCGGACCACAATTTAGTGCTTAAGATTTGTTTTAATGTCTGCTCACAAGCACAGCACAGCCATTACGCGTTTCGAGCCCACAGGCTCACATGTATATATATATATAAAATTCAATGAAAAAACCATAGGTTTCACACATGTTATAGTTAGCTGGACATTTCACTCGTACAAAACCATTGAAATTCCCCCGTTATAGTTAGTTCAGCTAACTATAACTCGCGCGCCCGCAATCCACTGCTGATGACGTCACATATTACATCACTCATGACATGGTCAGTGACATCACTCATGACATCACTGATGACATTTCAAATCACATCACTGATGACATCATCCATTGAGTATGTGTTTCTGAAATCTTTTAATATGTTTAATATATATAGGGAAAGGCCTGTTGAAGAATGAGTGGGTGTACAAGTGTGTAAATGGATTATTTTCTGTGGTGCGTAACAGGATTCTATAAGTGAGCCATTAAATGTATCTTACTGCAGACTAGTGACTAAACTGTGTAAATGTCTGTATGTGTCTGTATGTTGGTGTATAAGTGGCTGCATGGTTTTGTGAATAGCTATATGAGTGTCTATATAAGTTATTGATTGGTTGTCTGAGTATCTGTATGAGTGTTTGTGTGGGTAGGGTGTGTGTGAGTCAATGCATAGATGTGTGAGTGGGTGATTCTATGGGTGCATGGTTTTAAGAGTGCATCTGTGATGGACTGTATGGTTGAGTGAGTGTATGTATGGGTGTGCTAGGGTTTGAATGTATATCTCAGTGGTACATTTGTAACTAACTACATATGTGAAAGGCAGTATATGTGCGTGTAAGAGTATATAAGTGGGTAGATGTGAGAGTGTGTGATTGTGAAAGTGACTGTATGGATGAGTGTGTGCTTGTATCAATGATTCTATAAGAGTGTAAGAATGTGATACTATTTTTATGAGTAAGTGAACTTGAGTGTGTTTAACTGCATAGGTGAGTAAATGGGAGTGTGATTATTTGCATGACTGAGTAGGTGTAAGAGTAGCTCAATGGATACTACTTAGTGTGTGAGTGTCTATATAAGTGTATAAATGTATATGATAGTTTTGTATGGAGTGACTGTAAGTATGAGTGACTGTACAGGTGAGTGAGTGGAGGTATATGAAGACCTAAGAGTTAATAAGTGGGTATGTAATGATTGGTATTGCAGTATATATGGTTTTGAGAATGGAACTCTTACATTTTTAGTCGGTGTATCAAAGGTTATATTAGGGTGTGAGAAGATGTGGTAATTTTTCACATGGATGATGTCATCAGTCATGTCATGAGTGATGTAATTTGAGATGTCATCAGTGATGTCATGAGTGATGTCACTGACCATGTCATGAGTGATGTAATATGTGACGTCATCAGCAGTGGATTGCGGGCGCGCGAGTTATAGTTAGCTGAACTAACTATAACGGGGGAATTTCAATGGTTTTGTACGAGTGAAATGTCCAGCTAACTATAACATGTGTGAAACCTATGGTTTTTTCATTGAATTTGCAAGGTTTTTAAAATGCTAATTCCTAAGTATAACGTGTGTGAAACCTATGGTTTTTTCAGTGAATTTCAAAGGTTTTTAAAATGCTAATTCCCAACTATAACGTGTGTGAAACCTATGGTTTTTTAAGTGAATTTGTAAGGTTTTTTAAATCCTTTTTTTTTCTTTTTCTTTTTTCTTTTGATTTTTTTTTAAAAACAATATGCTACCTATGTTTATAATCATTGATTTACTGTATCCTGCAATATAGAAAGGTTCACCTTTTTTAAAAAAATGGTTAGATATAGTTGAATAACATAGTTAATATCTTCTACAAACCTTTTTTTTTTTTTTTTAGGATTTTTTACCGTACGCGCACGGTACGTTTTATGTACGGTGCGCGTACGTAATGTTTATGCTCCGTGTGCGCATGCATACGCGATTTACGTACGTGTCCGTAATTCACGTGTGACGCGTAAGCGCTTGCTCCCTACGCGCACGCGCGCACGTTACGCGGAACCGCCCTACATGCGCGCGCGCGTGCATCTAATGCGCATGCGCGCATGTGCGCGTGCCTCTAATGCGCATGCGCGTGTGCGCGTGTCTTATGTACGCGCATGCGTACTTTTACCATGCGCCTACGGTAAGCGTACGGAGCACGCACGGTAGGTCATGTGATCCAGAAACAACACTTTTCATTGGTTTAAACTTGTTTCATTTCCAGAAACTTCCAACACCACACCCATTCCCCTCATTACTGCTTGTGATTTCTTAGGAGAAGGAGCTGAATTGTCTTTGGGATACAATGGCAGAGCAGCAGTCCTCTTCTGAGAGTGAGCAGGGCAGCAGCATCATTAGACAGAGAAGGAGGAAACAGAAGAATTCTTTTGTTTGGGAGTATTTCACATTTCCTGAGGGGCGGAAAAAGGTAAATGGTCCATTAGTCACCTGCTCACTTTGTGAGCGTGTCTTATCTAGAGGTAATCCAAGGAAGAAGTATTCCTTTGGTAATCACACTATGTTGAGACACATTAGGGATGTACATCCCAGGACTTTTGCTCGACATACTGAAGCAAACCCTTCAGTAAGTCACCCGAGCACATCCGCAGAAGCTCAGCCGAGTACATCTTCGGCAGCTCAGCCGAGCACTTCCTCTGCGGTTGGAGCATCACCCTCTTCTGCTCCTCTGGACATCTACCCTCGGTTTCAGAGGGTACAAATAAGGTGCATCGCTTGTTACTCTCTTATTGCTGTGGGGGAAGCTAGTATTCCTCTAATAGATAATAAGATTGAGCAGCACAAGTGCGGTTCCTTCTAATATTCCCATTCTTTCTTTCCTCTGTCCCTGTATTAACACACGGGCTCTTTTAAGAGCCACCCTACCTCACAATTTTTCATTTTGATTTTTAATTCTATTTTTTTTTTTTTTAAATTCCGCCGTACGCTTACCGTACGCGCACGGTACGCGTACCCCGCGATTTAAAAAAAAAAAAATGTATTTTTCACACTTCTGAGTCCTTTTTGGACCCCCTGACAAAGGCTAGGGGGTCTGCAACTCTCTACCTTGCCCCCTTTTCACGTTCTCCACCTTTGTTTTTTAGTGTGAGACACACAAAATGGCGGCCTACACTTCCTGATTTCGACCGACTGGAATGTTTACTGTCATGTAACCACCAATCAGAATTACGCTTGCGCACGGAGGCGTGCGCGTACGGTATGCTTACCGTACGCACACGGTGCGCGCTTATAGATATATATGTACTTTTAACTGAAATATTCTTAGGAACTACAGAACAGATTGACTCCAGATATTCAAAAGGCACATCCCTGACCTGAGGACTACCTCTCTGCCAAATTTCAAGTAATTCTGTTCGGCCGTTCGGGCTGTACCTTGGACTAAAGGTCCCTATGGAAAAATGCATGGGGAAAACGCGTTTTGGGACCACCTTTTTTCTCGGCCCCCGCTTGACTAATCACCCCGAGACTTTTAGGGTAGGAGCGGAGCGGAGCACCCCACCTATTTTGAAAAATTCGCGAGGATTCGTCAACCGGCGCCAAAGTTATTCAAAATAGAATTTTCAGATTTCCTATGGAAACACGGTCCTAACTATAACTATCTACTGGCGACCGCCAGTAGATAATATATATATAGATTTGGAAATAACGTTGGCGCCATTAATATATATATGTATACATATATATATATATATATATTGTTTTGTAATTAACTTTGGCGCCGTTTGACGAATTGTCATGAAATTTGCAAAATCAATACGACACTCAGTTCAGCTGCTGTTTTGAACGCTTAGTGGTGATTCATGCAGTGGGGGCTGAGAAAAAGAGTGTTCCAAAATGCTTTTTCACATGCAATTTCCCATCAGGGTTTTGAACATGACTACAGTCCTAACTACTGAACGGAATGACACTAGGTTTGTCCGAAAGGTAGCGCATAGTCTAGAAAGATCCCTTTTTGTTATTTGGTGTAAATCTTTTCAGTAGTTTTTGAGATAATAAAGGAAAATCAAATTTGTATTCTAGGGATGCAAACCCTCCGGAGATCCCCGCGGGGAATGCGCGAAGTCCCATGCCACCAGCAAGGTCGCGATTGGCTGGCTGCAACCGGAAAGAAAAGTTGTGTCCGCTATATTATGCAGAGGGAAATGGTTCCTGGGGCTGAAATGTAGGCTGCAATTTATATGAAGGTGTCATGGTAGAGATTCCCTGAAACCATGTTGGTGTTACATACGTGTCAAAAGTAGGTATGATGGGCAAGAAATTGCCTACATATGTTTTTTTGCCGTGTGTGAGTTTCACGGTCACACCGTGGGGCTCAACATGGCCCCTCGTGTAAATACATAACAGATCAGCAGATCCACACACACCCCCACTCCCAGACCCACACAGATATTCACACATCCCCTCACAGTCCCACACAGACACTCACATACTCCCTCACAGACCCACGTAGGTGCTTTCACACCCACTCACAGACCCATGCAGGTGCTCTCACACCCACTCACAGACCTACTCTAACACTCTCACACATACTCACAGACCCATATAGAAAATCGAACACCCACTCACAGACCTATTCAGGCACTTTCACACACCCACTCACAGACTCACTTCGACCCTCACTGACAGACCCACTCAGGGGCTCTCACACCCACTCACAGAACTACTCAGACACTCTCACATCCTCTCACACACCCACTCAAAGGCCACACAGACACTCATGCCCACTCACAGACACACTCAGACACTCAAACCTGCAGTCATAGATCTCGTGTGGACCCAGGTATCCACTGTCAAGTTACATGGGTGCCACAATGAACATTGCAGAGGATTAGCAGATTTGTGTAAAAAAACAGCCAAATTGGCCTTCTTCGAGGAAACATGGAAAGGGTGAAAGAAATACTGACCATTTAGAAGTGGTATAACAAAAATGAAAGGAAGCCTGTGATGTGTTAACTAGAGCAGCATAAGTAAGAGCACATGGTGAAGGGTAGCCATTTTAGCTGTTTTTCTACTGAGAGAGGGAGTGGCTTGCTGGAGTTCTGGCTGGAGATTTGGAATGAAAACAGATGTTACCAGACATAGAAATAAAACTGAGAGAACAGCAAAAAGCTTTTACAGGTATGTAAATTAGGTTGTAGTATATGAAAGTATATTTAGATAAAAAGTAGTAAGTGTATGTAAGCTGAAAGAAAATGCATAGCGTCTAGACACTATACAAGAAGGGAACATACAAGGGTGCTGCCTTCGATGAGAATATTAACTAAAAATATAGTGAGCACGAAAGGAGAAGGAGGAATTTGTATAATTAAGGTATATCAATTTTATTATGCCAGTATGAACAAATGTGTTTGAAATTAGATGTGGGTGCCTGTTTATAGTATATAGTTTAATAGTATGTGATTTGCACACACTCACACAGTCTGGCAGGAACTTACAAACCCAATACATATTTACCCATCACTCATATAGCCTGACAGGGATTGTAGCACTCAATCACATACTCATAAAACCATTCATACAACCATTTTTTCACCTGTACATCCAGAATCCAATCTGCACCACAGGAAGAGTTTTAAGAGGACTACTCCAGCACTCTTGAGAAGGGAGAATCCTGATTATAGTTGACCTTAGAATCAGGACCTCTAAGGGTAGTAGCTCAGAGAAGGAGGGAATGGAGCAGAGAAATGACTGGGCAAAGGCTGCAGAGGAGAGAGGGGAACTCCCACAGAGAAAGAATTCCCTGTTGGATTTGATGCAGGAAGTAGTGTCTCCTTCCAAACCCAGTCCCCTGTGGAGCTCGAGACTGACAGTCTGAGAGGGACCTGAGGCTGCAGCGGGCCCAGCTGGCTGAAGAGGAGAGAAAAACTGGGGCTGAGAGAGTCATAGAGGAGAAAAGGGTCTTGTTGGCTCATGAAGTGACTGGCAAGATAGTGAACCTGAATTCAAAATAGCTGTTAAAGTCTAGCAAAAAGGGTAGGAGCATGACTACTGTTTCCAGTGCAAGAGAAAGAGTCTATATACCCAGAGACTTGGTGCCTAACTGCAAGGAGGGGATGATATAGACAGGTTGTTTCAGGCATATGAAGTAGCTCTAGAGGTACAGAGTGTCTCTGAGGAGGATTTGGGAGCTAGCCTTTGGATTCATATTCCTGGTGTTGTAAGGGACGTCCTACTTGCCCTAGAAAATGGTAAAAGGTTGAGATATCCCATCAATAAGGAGTCCCTTGTCAGTAAGTATGAATTTACCATAGAGGAGTGCAGGTTCAATTACAGGGGTAGGCAGAAACTCTGTCACTAGTCCTGGGAGTAGTTTGTGGGATACTTTTGAAATGTTTGGAAAAAAAGAACTATTGTTTTTTAAGAAGGTTTTTCTTACAGTTTTATATTTTTTCTATTTAAAAAAAAGATAACTGGGAATAAGGAACTAGCTTCAGATTTTGAATAATATGAAGGCTCAATGGGAAGCTAAGGAAATAATTAAATATTTCTGCTGACAATACTTTCCACATCTATGTGATTGGAAATGCTGCTCTATCCTTTTTTCCACAGCGTCTTTTGTAAATCTACACATAATATAATGTTCTATGAAAGAAAGTACAGACTGATCTGTGTTTGTTCCAAATTTAGATGGATCTTTTACCCAGAATGGAAATTGAATATGACGAGCACCTCTTGCTTGGTTTTCTTTTTGGAAAAAGAAATCAGTAATTTCTCCAAGAAGTGTTTATTTTCTGGTGCAAATGAAGAACAGTATAATTTCAAATCTATGCTTAAAGTATCTGCAAAAATTTGACAGATGCATACAAAGATGTTCTATTGGTGTTTTTGAATTTGACTTCTTTAATGTTATATGTTATTTGTGTGGAAAAGTCATGTAAGTCATCCCATTTATATTCTGCACAGCTCAGTGTTAGAAACCAAGTTTGGGGTTATTTTCATACAATCTTTATCATTGTTTTTCAACACATTGATGATTCTTTCAACAGTACATCACTTTTGGGCAATGAGTATAGAACCTGAGAACAGTAAAAAATGGGGAATTGCACCCACAGGTAAAACGGATATGATATTTTGGATAGTGAGTAAGCATCTCACTTAAATTTTTTAAGCTAGGTGTGATTAAAATGACTGCAGCTGATGGTAGTTCTCCCAAGGGTGTTGTACAGGTGGACTATACTGCTGTACCTAGTTTTTCCTGCATCAGTAAGTTGTAGTCCCTTTCTGGAATAGTTTTTTAGTGCTTGCACGTGGAAGTTATGCCACGTTAATAATTTTTTGTAGTTCCCCTGGATAACTGCTTGTTGTGAGTATTGCAGTACAGATATTTATCTGTAACTTTTTTTCCCTTGGAGATATTGTAAGATGCTTTGAAACATGACTTTGTTTTGTGTTTCCTGAGGTACTTGTGAACAAAAGTGTATTTGTAAATAGTTAAATACATTATGTTATGTTTATTTGTTAATTGTTTGGTTTAAATTGTTTTGTAATGTGTTAGTAAAATGTATTTGTAAAGTTATAAAAATGTGTTTCAGTAAGTTAACATATAGGTCTCAAACACACCCATACAGGTACTCATACATGAACTCGCAGACCTCATTTACACAGGTACTGACACACCCACACATGCACTCATACAGCAACTCAAAATCCCATACAGTCAGTCACTCACTTATTCATACATGTAACCTGCTACGTAGATAGACTCATACACCCACTCACACACTCATAGTCATTCACACACCATGCCACACACTGATACAGCGACTCATAGACTTAGTTATACACTGATTCACCCACCCACCCACTCACACGCAAACACATACACCAACACAGCTACTCACATACCCAGTCATACACTGATAAAACCACACGCAGACTGACACATTCATGCACAGACCAAATGCAGCCACTGACACACCCAGGCACTCACCGATCTGAGATGTACACACTGATACAACCTCTGACACACTGATACAGCTACTGACATACACAGACACACACTGATACAACTACTGATGCAGCCAGCCACACACTGATTCAGAAACTGACACATCCAGGCACATACCTATACAGGCAATGACACACCCAGTTACATATCGATACAGACACTTAGACATTCAGTCAAGCACTGATACAGGCTCTCAAATACCCATACACATACTGATGCAGCCAGTAACACACCCAACCAAACACTGATGCAGACGCTAACACTCCCAGCCAAATATTAATGCATACAATAAGACACCCATGCACACACTGACACACCCAGGCATACACTGATGCATAGACTGACACAGGCATACAGCAATGCAGACACTGACACACACTAATGCATCCAGTAACACACTTTGGCACACACTGACACATACACTGACACACCTACGTATACACCAATGAAGACACTTACACACATAGTCATACACCGATGCATATACTGGCATACCCAGGCATACACCGAAGCAGACATTGAAATACACAGGCATACAGTATCAGACTACCGGAGGTAGCCTGTAAACCACAGAGAGACTGGGGCAGTAAACTATATCAAACTACAATGTCTCAATATGGGTATCATTAGAAGAAAAAATAAAGTAAGCATAAAGAATTGCAATGGGTTAAATCCGAATAGGGAGAAACACAGGGAGACGTAAGCATGTAAGGGTTATTAGAATCAATTAAAACATGTTGGACATATTAAACATCATATGTACAAGCACATGGTAAGATAGCACTGTATTACATTAATGAACATGTAACCAATAGGATACTGTGCATAAGTGCTCGTGAAATTTGTGAAGGCGCAAGTGGCACGTAATGTGGTATATACAGCTGCGGTGTAGGGCGCAATGAAGAACAAAGTGGTACAAAAAGTTTTACATATTCAAGACATCCAGGCAGTAAATGATGCACAAGTTATAGAAGACAATGGGTAGGATGTCCGTTTAGAAGGGCGCCAGAAGTTACGCTGTTGAAGTCAACGCCGTTTCGGCCTGCGGAATTCTAGGCCATCATCAGCACTGGTTACATGTAAATTAATGGCAGTGTGCGGTGGGTAAGGGGGCGGAGTTAATCCGGGATCGGTGGAATCATCGATCGGTTGTACGGGGAATGGAATCAGGCAGAGTCTGGAAACCACTGGTCAAGGAGATAATTGGGATGAAAGCAGGAATCAATCAAGGCACAATCAATGGGAGCGTTCTGGAGACCGGTGTTAGTCCGGCAGGAACTGAATATGTAAAACGTTTTGTACCACTTTGTTCTTTGTGGCGCCCTACACCACCGCTGTATATCACATCACGTGCCACTTGCGCCGTCACAAATTTCACGAGCACTTGTGCACAGTATCCTATTGGTTACATGTTCATTAATGTAACGCAGTGCTATCTTACCATGTGCTTGTACATATGATGTTTAAGATGTCCAACATGTTTTAATTGATTCTAATACAAAGCAACCCTTACATGCCTCCCTGTGTTTCTCCCTATTTGGATTTAATCCATTGCAATTCTTTATGCTTACTTTATTTGTACTTCTAATTATATCCATATTGAGACATTGTAGTTTGATATAATATAATACACAGGCATACAGCAATGCAGACACTGACACACCTAACCAAACTAATGCATCCAATAAAACACAGATGAACACACTGGCACATACATTGATGCACCTAGGGACATATTAATGCATTCACTGACACACCCAGGCATACATCAATGTAGACAGTGACACATCCAGTCAAGCTCTAATGCATCCAACAACACACCCAGGCACACACTGACACACCTGAGCATACACTGATGCATGGACTGACTCACCCCAGCATACACCAATGCAGACACTGGCACACCCAGGCATACACCAAAGCAGACATCAATCCAATAAAGGCCTGGCTATGGGAGAGTTTAATCAATTTCAATCTTAGGACCTGCATTCACAAGTGGTGATATCTAATACTACCAACTCTCTGGCACCCTGTCCAATTTCTTGCAGTCCCGCAACTCTCTAAAATAATATATTTTTTAAAAGAATACGGAACCACTGTCAGTCAAGCCACCCAACTATGCATCTCCTCCCCCACAGCATGTTAGTGAAGAAAACGTACTAAAAATAAGTGGAAGAGTGAGAGGGCACCTCACGTAAGCAACACCAGGGAGGCTACCAGCAGGTTCTCACCTGTATGTCCACGTATATCATCATCGGTTACCCAATCACAGAAACAAAGAAAATAGTGTCCAGTGGAGAGAGAAGAAGACCAGAAAAAAGTGTTAACTGTCCCAAAACATAAACCCCGTGCTATGCAAAGAAACATGTGTTCCGAGCAATTAAAGTTAAGACTCACTATTAGGTTGCCCTCTTTATTTGTAAATGGGAGCTTACTCGAGGTAAAAAAACTATATGTTGCTAACCTATTCTAAGAAGGCCAACATGTTTCATTGTCAATTACGTATGTTGTGGCAAATTTGTTAGTGCGTGGGGTTCACTCAATCACCTCTCTGGACAATGCTTTGTATGATGCGGATAGGCTGACAAAACAAAACAAACTAAATAGCAGTTCTCTTTCAGTAAAACTTGGCCAACCAGATAACAATCGTATTTCAACGTAATGTGTATCTTTCAATCTTGTGTCTCAACCGTATATAATTACCAGGTGTCGGCTAAGACCCTCATACCAGCCTGCACCAGACCAAAAGGGGTGTGTTCATCACTGTTACCCCTAGTTTAGGTAGCACTACCGCTGCTTATCATTGCACCTGTGGAAACAATATAAAAACCTTGAATCGGCACTGGTAACGTGTGCCTGTCATCTTTGTCACATGTATAACACCCTGGGCCCGATTCACAGAACTAACTTAAGACAAAATCCTAAACTTACTACCATTTTGGTATTCACAGAAGGCACTTACTCATTTTGGTATTCACAGAAGTTAGGAGTCCTAACTTTAGGACTCCTAAATGCGTCTGTGAATACCGAAAGTCTTAAAATTAGGATTTTTCGCAGTTTAGTAGTAGTATAGTTAGGAGTCCTAACTTTAGGACTCCTAAATGCCTTCTGTGAATACCGAAAGTCTTAAAATTAGGATTTTTCTCAGTTTAGTAGTAGTATAGTTAGGACTCCTAACTTTAGGACTCCTAAATGCCTTCTGTGAATACCGAAAGTCTTAAAATTAGGATTTTTCTCAATTTAGTAGTCCTAAATTTAGGACTCCTAACTTTAGGACTCCTAAATGCCTTCTGTGAATACCGAAAGTCTTAAAATTAGGATTTTTCTCAGTTTAGTAGTAGTATAGTTAGGACTCCTAACTTTAGGACTCCTAAATGCCTTCTGTGAATACCGAAAGTCTTAAAATTAGGATTTTTCTCAATTTAGTAGTCCTAAGTTTAGGACTGCTAACTTTAGGACTCCTAAATGCCTTCTGTGAATACCGAAAGTCTTAAAATTAGGATTTTTCTCAGTTTAGTAGTAGTATAGTTAGGACTCCTAACTTTAGGACTCTTAAATGCCTTCTGTGAATACCGAAAGTCTTAAAATTAGGATTTTTCTCAATTTAGTAGTCCTAAGTTTAGACTTAGGACTACTAAATTGAGAAAAATCCTAATTTTAAGACTTTCGGTATTCACAGAAGGCATTTAGGAGTCCTAAAGTTAGGAGTCCTAACTATACTACTACTAAACTGAGAAAAATCCTAATTTTAAGACTTTCGGTATTCACAGAAGGCATTTAGGAGTCCTAAAGTTAGGACTCCTAACTTCTGTGAATACCGAAATGAGTAAGTGCCTTCTGTGAATACCAAAATGAGTAAGTGCCTTCTGTGAATACCAAAATGGTAGTAAGTTTAGGATTTTGTCTTAAGTTAGTTCTGTGAATCGGGCCCCCTGTCTCAATCTCATCCTGTGTCGGGTGTCATCTTCCTAGACGCTGACACATAATGGACCCCTGCCATTTCAATGTGTGCATACCATCCCCCGCTACGTATATATGACTGAAGTCTCAGACCCCACCCGTGTGTCCCACCAATGTTGCACAGCATCTCTGATCTACTTGAGCCATCTTAACTAGTTCACACGTACAAACTCCCTGGATTACACCATCGTGCAGACTTCCTCCCACACTCTTAAAATCCTCAATACTCGTGGGGAACAGTACCGGTATGGCGACATCACCGGTTGCCACACCTATATAACCTGCATGCATGCTCTTACTGCAGCCGTGTCTATAGTAAGCCGCAACTCGTCCCTGCTACACACCACGCCGGCGGCCGGGGCACTATTTACCCATCGCTGTTCTACGTGCCCATTACGTGTAAACCACCTGACCACGCACTGGTGTTAGATCCAGTTGCTATCCCACATCACCACGGCGGCGATCTTGGAACATACAAGTTCTCATGAACATTCAGTCATCTTCTGGCCCACATTTATCGAATGTAATGTCCTTAAAACTCTGTGCACTAATGCCTAGGGTCAATATTTACATCAACTTTGTTGTCGAATACCTTTTCATGTTTTTTCTCTCCCCGGGCCATCATCCATACAAGAGAATTATCGTGTTGGTAACCGTGAAGTTAAAGTGAGGGATGCTCATTCACTTAGCCCCGTTGATACGTCAGACTCAACTATTCTCTTTGTTCTGCATCACTACTGCAAGGGATTTTGCAATATTAAAAATAAACAATTGATTAAAAAAACATGTACAAAACATTTGTTGCAAAAACATTTTCAATCAACAAACCAGGTCCTTGTGAACTCGTAATATACTGCTCAAAATTCTTATTGCATACAGCAGTGCCAGTACTCTAGTGATACACGGATATTGTTGTTCAGATCAGTGAAAGGGCCAAGATGTTATGCAGTCCTAGTTCACACCCGGTCTACTTATCTTATTTCACTCCAGTACAAGCACTATGCTGGTATATTGTTTTTCTCACTCACATCAATGTGCCTGTATAGAAGTTGTACAGCGCATGTCTACATCTACACTCCCAGCTGTCTCACGAACTGGATGGTTCTGCACCATATATTCATATTCACCCAACAAATTGATCTCCTGTGTGCGGGGTGCCTGCAAAGTCTAGGTCACAGCTTAGTGCACAAGTCAGTCGTAGAACCCTATTATCTACTGACTTTGTTCCATTCAATGTGGTCATTCAGTCCTGTTTGATCCACTCCCTCGGAGAAGATCCAGCGGGCTTCTTTATTTGCCAGTATTCTTTCGATACTGTCACTGCCAGCTATTACCTTTTCCAGAACCACCCACCTTAGTGCTTGAAGATCATGTTTGTGTTCAGTGAAATGCTGCACCGAACGTGTCGTGAGTTTGCCTGCCTTGATGGTGCTTAAGTGCTCTTAAATCCGCACCTTTACTTTCCTGGTAGTAAGACCAATGTATTGTCCTTATTCAAATGCCATATTCTTCCATTGTGCAGCTGTACAGTATTAGTTTTCTCAGTTAATTCGCATACAGGACATCCCCCACACGGGTAGTGTCCAGTTGGCTTCATAGTAGTTTTTGATTTCTGTGTTTGACGTGTGTGTACAAGTTTGTCATTTAAATTATTGGCACGTCTAAATGCGAATCTGGATTGCGGCATTTTAAAGTCTACAGTAGACAGCAACGGCCAATGTCTCCTAATCACATGTCTTATCTTAGAGGCCAAAGGGTCGAACGTCATAACAACTGGTAAGCAGTCATCTGCTTCTCTTGTTTTCTTTTCTAGTAGAACCTCCCGGGGAGTGTTCCATGCTCGTTTGCGAGCCCTATTGACTATCTTTTTGGGATAGGCTTTCTCCGTCAGTTTACTCGCTAGATCTTCAGCTTGCTGCGAAAAAGTCTCAACAGTCGAGCAATTGCGTCGGTATCTCAGAAATTGGCCCACGGGTAAATTGTCCCGCAGGGCTCTTGGATGGTAGGACTGATAGTGTAGCAAAGAATTCCTATCAGTCCCTTTCAGATGGCCCTTAGTACACAATTTACTCTCCTGTACAGTAATGTCAACATCTAAGTATACAGTATGTTCATTACATGTGTGAAGGCTGTTCAGCCAGTCCAGAAATTCCAGCAGGGTACTCTCTTCTCCAGTCCATATACATATGACATCGTCAATATACCTCTTCCAGAGACCGATGTGTCTCTGGAAGGGGTTTGACGGATGGTGTAGGAAGTGTTCCTCAAACTGGCCTACATAAATGCAGGACAGACTGGGCACAAAAGTTACACCCATTGATGTACCGGACACTTGCAGTCAGGGCGAGTTAAATACACTGCATCCAAAAAGGCTAGGGGTTATCATAAAACCATTCTTGTTCCCCCAGGGCTCTGGCTGCTGCCACCAGCGTACCTTCCTTGGGGATACTGGTGTACAACGACTCTATGTCGATTGTAACTAAATATTGTTGCGTGGAGTCAAATGCCAAATCATTCATGATGTTAAGGATATCTGTAGTGTCCTGCACATATGATGGCTGCTTTAGGACAGACTCTCTTAAAAAGAAGTCAGCAAATTGGGACAACGGCTCTAGAACTGAGGCAATTCCCAATACTATCGGGCGCCCAGGTGGAGGCCGCTGTGCTTTATGCACCTTAGGTAGTATGTAGAAGGCCGGAGTTCTAGGCTTGTTGTTAACAAGAAACTCGGCTTCCTTGCTCGCTATCCATTTCTTGCTCCTCGCCTCCGGCACCATCTTGGTGATAACGTCTTGGAGTTCACACAAGGGGTCTCTAGGACGAGGGTGGTAGTTCTTACGCTCAAAACCAAAGGTGTGCAGTTCCTCAGGGGAAGGAGAGGAAGGGCAAGGGGAGAGACAGATCTATTATAGAATGCCCTCACACACCCAGCAATGTGTCATTCTTCATCATGGGGCTGTGCTCCTCGTCGGGGCGGCGCTGCAATGCCCGACGGGCTCCCGCGTAGGGGCTAATTTTCGGAAATCTTTTAAGAGACAGCCGTATAGGTGTGTGGGGGTAAGTGTAACTAGTATAGTGAGTAAGGGTGTAGTGGATTAAAATAGGTTTGGTATTGCCAACAACGAGCAATTTTATTCTGGTGGTATACCAACCTAATTAAAATAAGTGGACCCTGTCGGGATAATAATGATCCACAGGGGTATATCAAAAGGTCGACATGTTTCTTGCCGAAAGCCCCTAGCGGGTCGGTGGCAATTCTTCAGGACCGTGGTGAGAAGGTGCTCTAAATAGTCTCTACTACAGTGATAGGTGAAAGTAACATTAGTACGTCACCAGAAGGGGTCCATAGGGCCCCAACGAAGTGGGGGACCCACAGTTGCGAGACCTGAAAGGGAAAAGAGAAGAAAACACGGAACACAACACACGGAACAAAACATAGGCATATTATTGAAACGTAGTTGATGGAAAATACGATTACAGAGGTGCAATGCATGCAACGCTAGCTATGCGTTAAGTGAGCATCTCATGTGGGGTTCCCAGGGAGAAGTCAACCATTCTGCAAAAACATAACGTTTCCCGAGATGGAAAGACAAAACAACTTAATCGTAGATCCATGGGATAGATATGTGGACTATAGTGACAATAGGGAGCTTTGAGACACGGAAAAGGAGCCTTACTAGCAGCGGTTAACGAGCATAACTCGCGGGAAGACTGCCGCCCCCAACCATGGGGTAGCAGAAGGCCGTGGTAGCTGTAGTGGGGAATTACATGCACAGGGGTGCAAAGATTCACAAGTACCAATTGACACGTGTAGTAAGAACTCTAAACAGAGTAAACTCACCCCCTGGGGTTGAGCGGTTGCTGTACAGGTTGGCCTAACAAGCAAATTATTGCTCTCCCTGACGAGGAGAGAAGGTGAAAAATTCGCAAAAAATTTGTTAGCCTAAGGACGCCCTCCATGGCGTCTTACCGGTAGAACAAGGTTCCTTGAAGTGTGTACTCACAAGTGGTGGGCGTGCGATTAGCTGTGCTCCTACCGATGTTGTGGCTCCCGTAGGGTGATGGGGCCTGTGTCTGGTTAAAATACGGAAGTGCGGTCGAGGAGAGGACGGAAGGCTAGAACGGAGGAGTTGTCGGCCATATTGGGAGAATTATCCCCGTGAGTTCAAGACCTATTTGAATACAACTTTATTAAGGTAACCACAGCGTGCAACATACAGTCAACCCATGCTGATGGTGAGAGCGCTAAAGTGCTACACATATCAAGAAATGACTGTGGGTAGTCCAAATAAACAGGAATAATTACTAACATTGCTATGAACCAACTAAGGCGATATCATAAATGGCGATATCATAAAAAGGAGAAGTCCAATCAAGTAAATAGTCGACATAGGGTCTAAATGGTTGGAGTGAAATGAAAATATTACAAATGTAAATCAAGTGTAATTATGTGAGATGGACGGAGGGCCACCAGTGTAAGGCCACATGAACTGAGAGTCGTTTCAAAGAGTTGCCGAAAGTGGGCATTGTCACTAGTCTATGAAGTGGACATCGGATCAAGCAGTATTGCTGCAAACTGCTGTTTGTATGTCATGAGAGACGGAAGACCACCAGTGTGTTGGACATAGCCACATGATCATTTCAGAGCGGAAGGCATTAATGGTTTAGGAATTGTTGAGTGTGGCCCAAGGTATATCGTCATTCAGGCCATTGATATGGCTTGAAATTTTGAAAATCCATTGTTGTTCTTTCCTAAAGAGGGCATCCTTGCTAATCATGGAAAAGGATTCAAGTATCGTCCAGTTAATATCATTGGCTGTGTGGTTCATTTCAAAGAAATGCATGTACATTTTTGTATTCACCTTTCTGCACCTGATGTTGCTGCGGTGTTCAGAGATTCTGATCTTAACAGGACGCGTTGTCATCCCCACGTAGATGATGTTGCACGGGCACAGAATTAAATAAATGCAATTGCGTGTATTGCAATTAGTATGGGTTTTTTGTTCCCAGGTTAGGAATTCTGTGAGTTTGAAGTTTTTGCTCGCTTTTGTAAGTGGACAGACAATGCATTGCCCACATTGATAGTGGCTTGTGACAGGCGGCAATCCCCAAAGTCGCTGGTTAGTAGGTGGTTGATATCTTGGTCTGGTTCGGATTAAAAGATTTTTTAGATTATTGGTCCTTCTGAAGGCAAATCTTGGGAGTGGTATCTGACAGTCTCCTACGGACAGCAGGTTCCAGTGTTTTTTAAAGATTTTTTTAATAGAATTGGATTCTGGCGTAAAGGTGGTTACGCAAGTTATTTGTTCGGTTTTGGTTTTCTCTTTGAATGTGAGTAGAACCTCCCTGTTAGTATTCCGGGCCCTTTTGTAGGCTGCTTGGGTGGCTGCCCTTGGGTATTCCCTCCTTATCAGGTGGCTCATGAGTTCATGTGCCTGTGTTTTAAAATCTTCCACCGTGCTGCAATTGCGTCTGAGTCTTAGATATTGTCCGAATGGCAAGTTATCACGCAGTGCTTTTGGATGGAAACCACTGAAAAGGAGTGGACTGTGGCTATCAGTTGTTTTTTTGTAAGTTTTTGTGATTAGACTCGTAGGTGCATTGAGGATGAGAAGATCCAAAAAGGGGAGTTCATGGCTTGAGGTGTTGGCCGTGAAACGTAGGTAGGGATTAAGACTATTGACCCAGGACACAAAATGGGGTATAGAATCGAGATCTCCCTTCCAAAATATGAGGATGTCGTCAATGTAGCGTCGCCATAAAGTGACGTTATCTTTGTAGATGTTAGTCCTGGTCAATATGTGGTTGGCTTCAAAGTGGGCCATATAGAGGCACGCTAGGGTAGGAGCGAAAGTACTCCCCATTGAAGTACCCTGCACTTGATGGTAGATCTGATCTTCGAATTGGAAGTAGTTTTTTGTCAGAGCAATCTCTGCACACTCCATAACAAATGAGATAGGTGTAGGTGAGTCCCATTTTTGTGTCCGTAGGACTTCTTCCACAAACTCCAGGGTGGCCCTCTGTGGGATGTTAGTATAGAGGGCCTCTATGTCCAGGGTAATCAGAGCATCCAGACTGGATCCAATCTCATTGAACTGTTTGATGATGTTGAGCACATCCCTGGTATCATTCCAACCATTTAGACCCTATGTTGACTATTTACTTGATTGGACTTCTCCTTTTTATGATATCGCCATTTATGATATCTCCTTAGTTGGTTCCTAGCAATGTTAGTAATTATTCCTGTTTATTTGGACTACCCACAGTCATTTCTTGATATGTGTAGCACTTTAGCGCTCTCACCATCAGCATGGGTTGACTGTATGTTGCACGCTGTGGTTACCTTAATAAAGTTGTATTCACATAGGTCTCAAACTCACGGGGATAATACTCCCAATATGGCCGACAACTCCTTCGTTCTAGGCTTCCATCCTGTCCTCGACCGCACTTCCATATTTTAACCACACACGGGCCCCATCACCCTACGGGAGCCACAACATCGGTAGGAGCACGGCTAATCGCATGCCCACCACTTGTGAGTACACACTTCAAGGAACCTTGTTCTACCGGTAAGACACCATGGAGGGCGTCCTTAGGCTAACAAATTTTTTGCTAATTTTTCACCTTCTCTCCTCGTCAGGGAGAGCAATAATTTGCTTGTTAGGCCAACCCGTACAGCAACCGCTCAACCCCAGTTCTCACTACACGTGTCAAATGGTACTTATGAATCTTTGCACCTCTGTGCCTGTAATTCCCCACTACAGCTACCGCGGCCTTCCGCTACCCCATGGTTGGGGACGGCAGTCTTCCCGCGAGATATGCTTGTTAACTGCTGCTAGTAAGGCTCCTTTTCCGTGTCTCGAAGCTCCCTATTGTCACTATAGTCCACATATCTATCCCATGGATCTACGATTAAGTTGTTTTGTCTTCCCATCTCGGGGCACGTTATGTTTTTGCAGAATGGTTGATTTCTCCCTGGGAACCCCACATGAGATGCTCACTTAACACATAGCTAGCGTTGCATGCATTGCACCTCTGTAATCGTATTTTCCATCAACTACGTTTCAATAATATGCCTATGTTTTGTTCCGTGTATTGTGTTCCGTGTTTTCTTCTCTTTTCCCTTTCAGGTCTCGCAACTGTGGGTCCCCCACTTCGTTGGGTCCCTATGGACCCTTTCTGGTGATGTACAAATGTTACTTTCACCTATCACTGTAGTAGAAACTATTTAGAGCACCTTCTCACCACGGTCCTGAAGAATTGCCCCCAACCCGCTAGGGGCTTTCGGCAAGAAACATATCGACCTTTTGATACACCCCTGTGGATCATTATTATCCCGACAGGGTCCACTTATTTTAATTAGGTTGGTATACCACCAGAATAAATGTGCTCCTTGTTGGCAATACCAAACCTATTTTAATCCACTACACCCTTACTCACTACACTAGTTACACTTACCCCTACGCACCTATACGGCTGTCTATTAAAAGATCTCCGAAAAAGAGCCCCTACGGGGGAGCCCGTTGGGCATTGCAGTGCCGGCCCAACGAGGAGCACAGCCCCATGATGAAGCATGACACCTTGCTAGGTGTGTAAGGGCATTCTATAAGAGACCTGTCTCTCCCCTTGCCCTTCCTCCCCTTCCCCTGAGGAACTGCACACCTTTGGTTTTGATTACATGTTTGTAGCATTGTGCAGGACCTAGAATAAAAGCTCTTGTTTCCTTCCTTTATTAGTTCTTATGCTCACCTAACAGCCTCAACACCTCGTTGTCGTAATCGGTGGTATTCATAACTTCAAGTGACCCGCCTTTATCAGTGGCCTTTATAGTTATGGTGTCATTGTTCTGCAGTGTCTTAACTGCTTCCCAATCAGCATGGCTCATATTATTAAAACCATTTTGTGGCCCAAGTTGTTTTCGAGATCTTTTCCAAGACCTTCTGCTCAAATTCCTGCACCTCCGGTCCTACTGATGAACTCGGAGGGCAAAACTGAGTGGGGAGTCCTAACTATACTACTACTAAACTGAGAAAAATCCTAATTTTAAGGCTTTCGGTATTCACAGAAGGCATTTAGGGGTCCTAAAGTTAGGAGTCCTAAACTTAGGACTACTAAATTGAGAAAAATCCTAATTGTAAGACTTTCGGTATTCACAGAAGGCATTTAGGAGTCCTAAAGTTAGGAGTCCTAACTATACTACTACTAAACTGAGAAAAATCCTAATTTTAAGACTTTCGGTATTCACAGAAGGCATTTAGGAGTCCTAAAGTTAGGACTCCTAACTTCTGTGAATACCGAAATGAGTAAGTGCCTTCTGTGAATACCAAAATGAGTAAGTGCCTTCTGTGAATACCAAAATGGTAGTAAGTTTAGGATTTTGTCTTAAGTTAGTTCTGTGAATCGGGCCCCCTGTCTCAATCTCATCCTGTGTCGGGTGTCATCTTCCTAGACGCTGACACATAATGGACCCCTGCCATTTCAATGTGTGCATACCATCCCCCGCTACGTATATATGACTGAAGTCTCAGACCCCACCCGTGTGTCCCACCAATGTTGCACAGCATCTCTGATCTACTTGAGCCATCTTAACTAGTTCACACTTACAAACTCCCTGGATTACACCATCGTGCAGACTTCCTCCCACACTCTTAAAATCCTCAATACTCGTGGGGAACAGTACCGGTATGGCGACATCACCGGTTGCCACACCTATATAACCTGCATGCATGCTCTTACTGCAGCCGTGTCTATAGTAAGCCGCAACTCGTCCCTGCTACACACCACGCCGGCGGCCGGGGCACTATTTACCCATCGCTGTTCTACGTGCCCATTACGTGTAAACCACCTGACCACGCACTAGTGTTAGATCCAGTTGCTATCCCACATCACCACGGCGGCGATCTTGGAACATACAAGTTCTCATGAACATTCAGTCATCTTCTGGCCTACATTTATCGAATGTAATGTCCTTAAAACTCTGTGCACTAATACCTAGGGTCAATATTTACATCAAGTTTGTTGTCGAATACCTTTTCATGTTTTTTCTCTCCCCGGGCCATCATACATACAAGAGAATTATCGTGTTGGTAACCGTGAAGTTAAAGTGAGGGATGCTCATTCACTTAGCCCCGTTGATAGGTCAGACTCAACTATTCTCTTTGTTCTGCATCACTACTGCAAGGGATTTTGCAATATTAAAAATAAACAATTGATTAAAAAAACATGTACAAAACATTTGTTGCAAAAACATTTTCAATCAACAAACCAGGTCCTTGTGAACTCGTAATATACTGCTCAAAATTCTTATTGCATACAGCAGTGCCAGTACTCTAGTGATGCACGGATATTGTTGTTCAGATCAGTGAAAGGGCCAAGATGTTATGCAGTCCTAGTTCACACCTGGTCTACTTATCTTATTTCACTCCAGTACAAGCACTATGCTGGTATATTGTTTTTCTCACTCACATCAATGTGCCTGTATAGAAGTTGTACAGCGCATGTCTACATCTACACTCCCAGCTGTCTCACGAACTGGATGGTTCTGCACCATATATTCATATTCACCCAACAAATTGATCTCCTGTGTGCGGGGTGCCTGCAAAGTCTAGGTCACAGCTTAGTGCACAAGTCAGTCATAGAACCCTATTATCTACTGACTTTGTTCCATTCAATGTGGTCATTCAGTCCTGTTTGATCCACTCCCTCGGAGAAGATCCAGCGGGCTTCTTTATTTGCCAGTATTCTTTCGATACTGTCACTGCCAGCTATTACCTTTTCCAGAACCACCCACCTTAGTGCTTGAAGATCATGTTTGTGTTCAGTGAAATGCTGCACCGAACGTGTCGTGAGTTTGCCTGCCTTGATGGTGCTTAAGTGCTCTTAAATCCGCACCTTTACTTTCCTGGTAGTAAGACCAATGTATTGTCCTTATTCAAATGCCATATTCTTCCATTGTGCAGCTGTACAGTATTAGTTTTCTCAGTTAATTCGCATACAGGACATCCCCCACACGGGTAGTGTCCAGTTGGCTTCATAGTAGTTTTTGATTTCTGTGTTTGACGTGTGTGTACAAGTTTGTCTTTTAAATTATTGGCACGTCTAAATGCGAATCTGGATTGCGGCATTTTAAAGTCTACAGTAGACAGCAACGGCCAATGTCTCCTAATCACATGTCTTATCTTAGAGGCCAAAGGGTCGAACGTCATAACAACTGGTAAGCAGTCATCTGCTTCTCTTGTTTTCTTTTCTAGTAGAACCTCCCGGGGAGTGTTCCATGCTCGTTTGCGAGCCCTATTGACTATCTTTTTGGGATAGGCTTTCTCCGTCAGTTTACTCGCTAGATCTTCAGCTTGCTGCGAAAAAGTCTCAACAGTCGAGCAATTGCGTCGGTATCTCAGAAATTGGCCCACGGGTAAATTGTCCCGCAGGGCTCTTGGATGGTAGGACTGATAGTGTAGCAAAGAATTCCTATCAGTCCCTTTCAGATGGCCCTTAGTACACAATTTACTCTCCTGTACAGTAATGTCAACATCTAAGTATACAGTATGTTCATTACATGTGTGAAGGCTGTTCAGCCAGTCCAGAAATTCCAGCAGGGTACTCTCTTCTCCAGTCCATATACATATGACATCGTCAATATACCTCTTCCAGAGACCGATGTGTCTCTGGAAGGGGTTTGACGGATGGTGTAGGAAGTGTTCCTCAAACTGGCCTACATAAATGCAGGACAGACTGGGCACAAAAGTTACACCCATTGATGTACCGGACACTTGCAGTCAGGGCGAGTTAAATACACTGCATCCAAAAAGGCTAGGGGTTATCATAAAACCATTCTTGTTCCCCCAGGGCTCTGGCTGCTGCCACCAGCGTACCTTCCTTGGGGATACTGGTGTACAACGACTCTATGTCGATTGTAACTAAATATTGTTGCGTGGAGTCAAATGCCAAATCATTCATGATGTTAAGGATATCTGTAGTGTCCTGCACATATGATGGCTGCTTTAGGACAGACTCTTTTAAAAAGAAGTCAGCAAATTGGGACAACGGCTCTAGAACTGAGGCAATTCCCAATACTATCGGGCGCCCAGGTGGAGGCCGCTGTGCTTTATACACCTTAGGTAGTATGTAGAAGGCCGGAGTTCTAGGCTTGTTGTTAACAAGAAACTCGGCTTCCTTGCTCGCTATCCATTTCTTGCTCCTCGCCTCCGGCACCATCTTGGTGATAACGTCTTGGAGTTCACACAAGGGGTCTCTAGGACGAGGGTGGTAGTTCTTACGCTCAAAACCAAAGGTGTGCAGTTCCTCAGGGGAAGGAGAGGAAGGGCAAGGGGAGAGACAGGTCTATTATAGAATGCCCTCACACACCCAGCAATGTGTCATTCTTCATCATGGGGCTGTGCTCCTCGTCGGGCCGGCGCTGCAATGCCCGACGGGCTCCCGCGTAGGGGCTAATTTTCGGAAATCTTTTAAGAGACAGCCGTATAGGTGTGTGGGGGTAAGTGTAACTAGTGTAGTGAGTAAGGGTGTAGTGGATTAAAATAGGTTTGGTATTGCCAACAACGAGCAATTTTATTCTGGTGGTATACCAACCTAATTAAAATAAGTGGACCCTGTCGGGATAATAATGATCCACAGGGGTATATCAAAAGGTCGACATGTTTCTTGCCGAAAGCCCCTAGCGGGTCGGTGGCAATTCTTCAGGACCGTGGTGAGAAGGTGCTCTAAATAGTCTCTACTACAGTGATAGGTGAAAGTAACATTAGTACGTCACCAGAAGGGGTCCATAGGGCCCCAACGAAGTGGGGGACCCACAGTTGCGAGACCTGAAAGGGAAAAGAGAAGAAAACACGGAACACAACACACGGAACAAAACATAGGCATATTATTGAAACGTAGTTGATGGAAAATACGATTACAGAGGTGCAATGCATGCAACGCTAGCTATGCGTTAAGTGAGCATCTCATGTGGGGCTCCCAGGGAGAAGTCAACCATTCTGCAAAAACATAACGTTTCCCGAGATGGAAAGACAAAACAACTTAATCGTAGATCCATGGGATAGATATGTGGACTATAGTGACAATAGGGAGCTTTGAGACACGGAAAAGGTGCCTTACTAGCAGCGGTTAACGAGCATAACTCGCGGGAAGACTGCCGCCCCCAACCATGGGGTAGCAGAAGGCCGTGGTAGCTGTAGTGGGGAATTACATGCACAGGGGTGCAAAGATTCACAAGTACCAATTGACACGTGTAGTAAGAACTCTAAACAGAGTAAACTCACCCCCTGGGGTTGAGCGGTTGATGTACAGGTTGGCCTAACAAGCAAATTATTGCTCTCCCTGAAGAGGAGAGAAGGTGAAAAATTCGCAAAAAATTTGTTAGCCTAAGGACGCCCTGCATGGCGTCTTACCGGTAGAACAAGGTTCCTTGAAGTGTGTACTCACAAGTGGTGGGCGTGCGATTAGCTGTGCTCCTACCGATGTTGTGGCTCCCGTAGGGTGATGGGGCCTGTGTCTGGTTAAAATACGGAAGTGCGGTCGAGGAGAGGACGGAAGGCTAGAACGGAGGAGTTGTCGGCCATATTGGGAGAATTATCCCCGTGAGTTCAAGACCTATTTGAATACAACTTTATTAAGGTAACCACAGCGTGCAACATACAGTCAACCCATGCTGATGGTGAGAGCGCTAAAGTGCTACACATATCAAGAAATGACTGTGGGTAGTCCAAATAAACAGGAATAATTACTAACATTGCTATGAACCAACTAAGGCGATATCATAAATGGCGATATCATAAAAAGGAGAAGTCCAATCAAGTAAATAGTCGACATAGGGTCTAAATGGTTGGAGTGAAATGAAAATATTACAAATGTAAATCAAGTTTAATTATGTGAGATGGACGGAGGGCCACCAGTGTAAGGCCACATGAACTGAGAGTCGTTTCAAAGAGTTGCCGAAAGTGGGCATTGTCACTAGTCTATGAAGTGGACATCGGATCAAGCAGTATTGCTGCAAACTGCTGTTTGTATGTCATGAGAGACGGAAGACCACCAGTGTGTTGGACATAGCCACATGATCATTTCAGAGCGGAAGGAATTAATGGTTTAGGAATTGTTGAGTGTGGCCCAAGGTATATCGTCATTCAGGCCATTGATATGGCTTGAAATTTTGAAAATCCATTGTTGTTCTTTCCTAAAGAGGGCATCCTTGCTAATCATGGAAAAGGATTCAAGTATCGTCCAGTTAATATCATTGGCTGTGTGGTTCATTTCAAAGAAATGCATGTACATTTTTGTATTCACCTTTCTGCACCTGATGTTGCTGCGGTGTTCAGAGATTCTGATCTTAACAGGACGCGTTGTCATCCCCACGTAGATGATGTTGCACGGGCACAGAATTAAATAAATGCAATTGCGTGTATTGCAATTAGTATGGGTTTTTTGTTCCCAGGTTAGGAATTCTGTGAGTTTGAAGTTTTTGCTCGCTTTTGTAAGTGGACAGACAATGCATTGCCCACATTGATAGTGGCTTGTGACAGGCGGCAATCCCCAAAGTCGCTGGTTAGTAGGTGGTTGATATCTTGGTCTGGTTCGGATTAAAAGATTTTTTAGATTATTGGTCCTTCTGAAGGCAAATCTTGGGAGTGGTATCTGACAGTCTCCTACGAACAGCAGGTTCCAGTGTTTTTTTAAGATTTTTTTAATAGAATTGGATTCTGGCGTAAAGGTGGTTACGCAAGTTATTTGTTCGGTTTTGGTTTTCTCTTTGAATGTGAGTAGAACCTCCCTGTTAGTATTCCGGGCCCTTTTGTAGGCTGCTTGGGTGGCTGCCCTTGGGTATTCCCTCCTTATCAGGTGGCTCATGAGTTCATGTGCCTGTGTTTTAAAATCTTCCACCGTGCTGCAATTGCGTCTGAGTCTTAGATATTGTCCGAATGGCAAGTTATCACGCAGTGCTTTTGGATGGAAACCACTGAAAAGGAGTGGACTGTGGCTATCAGTTGTTTTTTTGTAAGTTTTTGTGATTAGACTCGTAGGTGCATTGAGGATGAGAAGATCCAAAAAGGGGAGTTCATGGCTTGAGGTTTTGGCCGTGAAACGTAGGTAGGGATTAAGACTATTGACCCAGGACACAAAATGGGGTATAGAATCGAGATCTCCCTTCCAAAATATGAGGATGTCGTCAATGTAGCGTCGCCATAAAGTGACGTTATCTTTGTAGATGTTAGTCCTGGTCAATATGTGGTTGGCTTCAAAGTGGGACATATAGAGGCACGCTAGGGTAGGAGCGAAAGTACTCCCCATTGAAGTACCCTGCACTTGATGGTAGATCTGATCTTCGAATTGGAAGTAGTTTTTTGTCAGAGCAATCTCTGCACACTCCATAACAAATGAGATAGGTGTAGGTGAGTCCCATTTTTGTGTCCGTAGGACTTCTTCCACAAACTCCAGGGTGGCCCTCTGTGGGATGTTAGTATAGAGGGCCTCTATGTCCAGGGTAATCAGAGCATCCAGACTGGATCCAATCTCATTGAACTGTTTGATGATGTTGAGCACATCCCTGGTATCATTCCAACCATTTAGACTTTATGTTGACTATTTACTTGATTGGACTTCTGCTTTTTATGATATCGCCATTTATGATATCTCCTTAGTTGGTTCATAGCAATGTTAGTAATTATTCCTGTTTATTTGGACTACCCACAGTCATTTCTTGATATGTGTAGCACTTTAGCGCTCTCACCATCAGCATGGGTTGACTGTATGTTGCACGCTGTGGTTACCTTAATAAAGTTGTATTCACATAGGTCTCAAACTCACGGGGATAATACTCCCAATATGGCCGACAACTCCTCCGTTCTAGGCTTCCATCCTGTCCTCGACCGCACTTCCATATTTTAACCACACACGGGCCCCATCACCCTACGGGAGCCACAACATCGGTAGGAGCACGGCTAATCGCATGCCCACCACTTGTGAGTACACACTTCAAGGAACCTTGTTCTACCGGTAAGACACCATGGAGGGCGTCCTTAGGCTAACAATTTTTTCGCTAATTTTTCACCTTCTCTCCTCGTCAGGGAGAGCAATAATTTGCTTGTTAGGCCAACCCGTACAGCAACCGCTCAACCCCAGTTCTCACTACACGTGTCAAATGGTACTTATGAATCTTTGCACCTCTGTGCCTGTAATTCCCCACTACAGCTACCGCGGCCTTCCGCTACCCCATGGTTGGGGGCGGCAGTCTTCCCGCGAGATATGCTTGTTAACTGCTGCTAGTAAGGCTCCTTTTCCGTGTCTCGAAGCTCCCTATTGTCACTATAGTCCACATATCTATCCCATGGATCTACGATTAAGTTGTTTTGTCTTCCCATCTCGGGGCACGTTATGTTTTTGCAGAATGGTTGATTTCTCCCTGGGAACCCCACATGAGATGCTCACTTAACACATAGCTAGCGTTGCATGCATTGCACCTCTGTAATCGTATTTTCCATCAACTACGTTTCAATATTATGCCTATGTTTTGTTCCGTGTATTATGTTCCGTGTTTTCTTCTCTTTTCCCTTTCAGGTCTCGCAACTGTGGGTCCCCCACTTCGTTGGGTCCCTATGGACCCTTTCTGGTGATGTACAAATGTTACTTTCACCTATCACTGTAGTAGAAACTATTTAGAGCACCTTCTCACCACGGTCCTGAAGAATTGCCCCCAACCCGCTAGGGGCTTTCGGCAAGAAACATGTCGACCTTTTGATACACCCCTGTGGATCATTATTATCCCGACAGGGTCCACTTATTTTAATTAGGTTGGTATACCACCAGAATAAATGTGCTCCTTGTTGGCAATACCAAACCTATTTTAATCCACTACACCCTTACTCACTACACTAGTTACACTTACCCCCACGCACCTATACGGCTGTCTATTAAAAGATCTCCGAAAAAGAGCCCCTACGGGGGAGCCCGTTGGGCATTGCAGTGCCGGCCCGACGAGGAGCACAGCGCCATGATGAAGCATGACACCTTGCTAGGTGTGTAAGGGCATTCTATAAGAGACCTGTCTCTCCCCTTGCCCTTCCTCCCCTTCCCCTGAGGAACTGCACACCTTTGGTTTTGATTACATGTTTGTAGCATTGTGCAGGACCTAGAATAAAAGCTCTTGGTTCCTTCCTTCCTTTATTAGTTCTTATGCTCACCTAACAGCCTCAACACCTCGTTGTCGTAATCGGTGGTATTCATAACTTCAAGTGACCCGCCTTTATCAGTGGCCTTTATAGTTATGGTGTCATTGTTCTGCAGTGTCTTAACTGCTTCCCAATCAGCATGGCTCATATTATTAAAACCATTTTGTGGCCCAAGTTGTTTTCGAGATCTTTTCCAAGACCTTCTGCTCAAATTCCTGCACCTCCGGTCCTACTGATGAACTCGGAGGGCAAAACTGAGTGGGGAGTCCTAACTATACTACTACTAAACTGAGAAAAATCCTAATTTTAAGGCTTTCGGTATTCACAGAAGGCATTTAGGGGTCCTAAAGTTAGGAGTCCTAAACTTAGGACTACTAAATTGAGAAAAATCCTAATTGTAAGACTTTCGGTATTCACAGAAGGCATTTAGGAGTCCTAAAGTTAGGAGTCCTAACTATACTACTACTAAACTGAGAAAAATCCTAATTTTAAGACTTTCGGTATTCACAGAAGGCATTTAGGAGTCCTAAAGTTAGGACTCCTAACTTCTGTGAATACCGAAATGAGTAAGTGCCTTCTGTGAATACCAAAATGGTAGTAAGTTTAGGATTTTGTCTTAAGTTAGTTCTGTGAATCGGGCCCCCTGTCTCAATCTCATCCTGTGTCGGGTGTCATCTTCCTAGACGCTGACACATAATGGACCCCTGCCATTTCAATGTGTGCATACCATCCCCCGCTACGTATATATGACTGAAGTCTCAGACCCCACCCGTGTGTCCCACCAATGTTGCACAGCATCTCTGATCTACTTGAGCCATCTTAACTAGTTCACACGTACAAACTCCCTGGATTACACCATCGTGCAGACTTCCTCCCACACTCTTAAAATCCTCAATACTCGTGGGGAACAGTACCGGTATGGCGACATCACCGGTTGCCACACCTATATAACCTGCATGCATGCTCTTACTGCAGCCGTGTCTATAGTAAGCCGCAACTCGTCCCTGCTACACACCACGCCGGCGGCCGGGGCACTATTTACCCATCGCTGTTCTACGTGCCCATTACGTGTAAACCACCTGACCACGCACTGGTGTTAGATCCAGTTGCTATCCCACATCACCACGGCGGCGATCTTGGAACATACAAGTTCTCATGAACATTCAGTCATCTTCTGGCCCACATTTATCGAATGTAATGTCCTTAAAACTCTGTGCACTAATACCTAGGGTCAATATTTACATCAACTTTGTTGTCGAATACCTTTTCATGTTTTTTCTCTCCCCGGGCCATCATCCATACAAGAGAATTATCGTGTTGGTAACCGTGAAGTTAAAGTGAGGGATGCTCATTCACTTAGCCCCGTTGATACGTCAGACTCAACTATTCTCTTTGTTCTGCATCACTACTGCAAGGGATTTTGCAATATTAAAAATAAACAATTGATTAAAAAAACATGTACAAAACATTTGTTGCAAAAACATTTTCAATCAACAAACCAGGTCCTTGTGAACTCGTAATATACTGCTCAAAATTCTTATTGCATACAGCAGTGCCAGTACTCTAGTGATGCACGGATATTGTTGTTCAGATCAGTGAAAGGGCCAAGATGTTATGCAGTCCTAGTTCACACCCGGTCTACTTATCTTATTTCACTCCAGTACAAGCACTATGCTGGTATATTGTTTTTCTCACTCACATCAATGTGCCTGTATAGAAGTTGTACAGCGCATGTCTACATCTACACTCCCAGCTGTCTCACGAACTGGATGGTTCTGCACCATATATTCATATTCACCCAACAAATTGATCTCCTGTGTGCGGGGTGCCTGCAAAGTCTAGGTCACAGCTTAGTGCACAAGTCAGTCATAGAACCCTATTATCTACTGACTTTGTTCCATTCAATGTGGTCATTCAGTCCTGTTTGATCCACTCCCTCGGAGAAGATCCAGCGGGCTTCTTTATTTGCCAGTATTCTTTCGATACTGTCACTGCCAGCTATTACCTTTTCCAGAACCACCCACCTTAGTGCTTGAAGATCATGTTTGTGTTCAGTGAAATGCTGCACCGAACGTGTCGTGAGTTTGCCTGCCTTGATGGTGCTTAAGTGCTCTTAAATCCGCACCTTTACTTTCCTGGTAGTAAGACCAATGTATTGTCCTTATTCAAATGCCATATTCTTCCATTGTGCAGCTGTACAGTATTAGTTTTCTCAGTTAATTCGCATACAGGACATCCCCCACACAGGTAGTGTCCAGTTGGCTTCATAGTAGTTTTTGATTTCTGTGTTTGACGTGTGTGTACAAGTTTGTCTTTTAAATTATTGGCACGTCTAAATGCGAATCTGGATTGCGGCATTTTAAAGTCTACAGTAGACAGCAACGGCCAATGTCTCCTAATCACATGTCTTATCTTAGAGGCCAAAGGGTCGAACGTCATAACAACTGGTAAGCAGTCATCTGCTTCTCTTGTTTTCTTTTCTAGTAGAACCTCCCGGGGAGTGTTCCATGCTCGTTTGCGAGCCCTATTGACTATCTTTTTGGGATAGGCTTTCTCCGTCAGTTTACTCGCTAGATCTTCAGCTTGCTGCGAAAAAGTCTCAACAGTCGAGCAATTGCGTCGGTATCTCAGAAATTGGCCCACGGGTAAATTGTCCCGCAGGGCTCTTGGATGGTAGGACTGATAGTGTAGCAAAGAATTCCTATCAGTCCCTTTCAGATGGCCCTTAGTACACAATTTACTCTCCTGTACAGTAATGTCAACATCTAAGTATACAGTATGTTCATTACATGTGTGAAGGCTGTTCAGCCAGTCCAGAAATTCCAGCAGGGTACTCTCTTCTCCAGTCCATATACATATGACATCGTCAATATACCTCTTCCAGAGACCGATGTGTCTCTGGAAGGGGTTTGACGGATGGTGTAGGAAGTGTTCCTCAAACTGGCCTACATAAATGCAGGACAGACTGGGCACAAAAGTTACACCCATTGATGTACCGGACACTTGCAGTCAGGGCGAGTTAAATACACTGCATCCAAAAAGGCTAGGGGTTATCATAAAACCATTCTTGTTCCCCCAGGGCTCTGGCTGCTGCCACCAGCGTACCTTCCTTGGGGATACTGGTGTACAATGACTCTATGTCGATTGTAACTAAATATTGTTGCGTGGAGTCAAATGCCAAATCATTCATGATGTTAAGGATATCTGTAGTGTCCTGCACATATGATGGCTGCTTTAGGACAGACTCTCTTAAAAAGAAGTCAGCAAATTGGGACAACGGCTCTAGAACTGAGGCAATTCCCAATACTATCGGGCGCCCAGGTGGAGGCCGCTGTGCTTTATGCACCTTAGGTAGTATGTAGAAGGCCGGAGTTCTAGGCTTGTTGTTAACAAGAAACTCGGCTTCCTTGCTCGCTATCCATTTCTTGCTCCTCGCCTCCGGCACCATCTTGGTGATAACGTCTTGGAGTTCACACAAGGGGTCTCTAGGACGAGGGTGGTAGTTCTTACGCTCAAAACCAAAGGTGTGCAGTTCCTCAGGGGAAGGAGAGGAAGGGCAAGGGGAGAGACAGGTCTATTATAGAATGCCCTCACACACCCAGCAATGTGTCATTCTTCATCATGGGGCTGTGCTCCTCGTCGGGCCGGCGCTGCAATGCCCGACGGGCTCCCGCGTAGGGGCTAATTTTCGGAAATCTTTTAAGAGACAGCCGTATAGGTGTGTGGGGGTAAGTGTAACTAGTGTAGTGAGTAAGGGTGTAGTGGATTAAAATAGGTTTGGTATTGCCAACAACGAGCAATTTTATTCTGGTGGTATACCAACCTAATTAAAATAAGTGGACCCTGTCGGGATAATAATGATCCACAGGGGTATATCAAAAGGTCGACATGTTTCTTGCCGAAAGCCCCTAGCGGGTCGGTGGCAATTCTTCAGGACCGTGGTGAGAAGGTGCTCTAAATAGTCTCTACTACAGTGATAGGTGAAAGTAACATTTGTACGTCACCAGAAGGGGTCCATAGGGCCCCAACGAAGTGGGGGACCCACAGTTGCGAGACCTGAAAGGGAAAAGAGAAGAAAACACGGAACACAACACACGGAACAAAACATAGGCATATTATTGAAACGTAGTTGATGGAAAATACGATTACAGAGGTGCAATGCATGCAACGCTAGCTATGCGTTAAGTGAGCATCTCATGTGGGGCTCCCAGGGAGAAGTCAACCATTCTGCAAAAACATAACGTTTCCCGAGATGGAAAGACAAAACAACTTAATCGTAGATCCATGGGATAGATATGTGGACTATAGTGACAATAGGGAGCTTTGAGACACGGAAAAGGTGCCTTACTAGCAGCGGTTAACGAGCATAACTCGCGGGAAGACTGCCGCCCCCAACCATGGGGTAGCAGAAGGCCGTGGTAGCTGTAGTGGGGAATTACATGCACAGGGGTGCAAAGATTCACAAGTACCAATTGACACGTGTAGTAAGAACTCTAAACAGAGTAAACTCACCCCCTGGGGTTGAGCGGTTGATGTACAGGTTGGCCTAACAAGCAAATTATTGCTCTCCCTGACGAGGAGAGAAGGTGAAAAATTCGCAAAAAATTTGTTAGCCTAAGGACGCCCTCCATGGCGTCTTACCGGTAGAACAAGGTTCCTTGAAGTGTGTACTCACAAGTGGTGGGCGTGCGATTAGCTGTGCTCCTACCGATGTTGTGGCTCCCGTAGGGTGATGGGGCCTGTGTCTGGTTAAAATACGGAAGTGCGGTCGAGGAGAGGACGGAAGGCTAGAACGGAGGAGTTGTCGGCCATATTGGGAGAATTATCCCCGTGAGTTCAAGACCTATTTGAATACAACTTTATTAAGGTAACCACAGCGTGCAACATACAGTCAACCCATGCTGATGGTGAGAGCGCTAAAGTGCTACACATATCAAGAAATGACTGTGGGTAGTCCAAATAAACAGGAATAATTACTAACATTGCTATGAACCAACTAAGGCGATATCATAAATGGCGATATCATAAAAAGGAGAAGTCCAATCAAGTAAATAGTCGACATAGGGTCTAAATGGTTGGAGTGAAATGAAAATATTACAAATGTAAATCAAGTGTAATTATGTGAGATGGACGGAGGGCCACCAGTGTAAGGCCACATGAACTGAGAGTCGTTTCAAAGAGTTGCCGAAAGTGAGCATTGTCACTAGTCTATGAAGTGGACATCGGATCAAGCAGTATTGCTGCAAACTGCTGTTTGTATGTCATGAGAGACGGAAGACCACCAGTGTGTTGGACATAGCCACATGATCATTTCAGAGCGGAAGGAATTAATGGTTTAGGAATTGTTGAGTGTGGCCCACGGTATATCGTCATTCAGGCCATTGATATGGCTTGAAATTTTGAAAATCCATTGTTGTTCTTTCCTAAAGAGGGCATCCTTGCTAATCATGGAAAAGGATTCAAGTATCGTCCAGTTAATATCATTGGCTGTGTGGTTCATTTCAAAGAAATGCATGTACATTTTTGTATTCACCTTTCTGCACCTGATGTTGCTGCGGTGTTCAGAGATTCTGATCTTAACAGGACGCGTTGTCATCCCCACGTAGATGATGTTGCACGGGCACAGAATTAAATAAATGCAATTGCGTGTATTGCAATTAGTATGGGTTTTTTGTTCCCAGGTTAGGAATTCTGTGAGTTTGAAGTTTTTGCTCGCTTTTGTAAGTGGACAGACAATGCATTGCCCACATTGATAGTGGCTTGTGACAGGCGGCAATCCCCAAAGTCGCTGGTTAGTAGGTGGTTGATATCTTGGTCTGGTTCGGATTAAAAGATTTTTTAGATTATTGGTCCTTCTCAAGGCAAATCTTGGGAGTGGTATCTGACAGTCTCCTACGGACAGCAGGTTCCAGTGTTTTTTTAAGATTTTTTTAATAGAATTGGATTCTGGCGTAAAGGTGGTTACGCAAGTTATTTGTTCGGTTTTGGTTTTCTCTTTGAATGTGAGTAGAACCTCCCTGTTAGTATTCCGGGCCCTTTTGTAGGCTGCTTGGGTGGCTGCCCTTGGGTATTCCCTCCTTATCAGGTGGCTCATGAGTTCATGTGCCTGTGTTTTAAAATCTTCCACCGTGCTGCAATTGCGTCTGAGTCTTAGATATTGTCCGAATGGCAAGTTATCACGCAGTGCTTTTGGATGGAAACCACTGAAAAGGAGTGGACTGTGGCTATCAGTTGTTTTTTTGTAAGTTTTTGTGATTAGACTCGTAGGTGCATTGAGGATGAGAAGATCCAAAAAGGGGAGTTCATGGCTTGAGGTGTTGGCCGTGAAACGTAGGTAGGGATTAAGACTATTGACCCAGGACACAAAATGGGGTATAGAATCGAGATCTCCCTTCCAAAATATGAGGATGTCGTCAATGTAGCGTCGCCATAAAGTGACGTTATCTTTGTAGATGTTAGTCCTGGTCAATATGTGGTTGGCTTCAAAGTGGGCCATATAGAGGCACGCTAGGGTAGGAGCGAAAGTACTCCCCATTGAAGTACCCTGCACTTGATGGTAGATCTGATCTTCGAATTGGAAGTAGTTTTTTGTCAGAGCAATCTCTGCACACTCCATAACAAATGAGATAGGTGTAGGTGAGTCCCATTTTTGTGTCCGTAGGACTTCTTCCACAAACTCCAGGGTGGCCCTCTGTGGGATGTTAGTATAGAGGGCCTCTATGTCCAGGGTAATCAGAGCATCCAGACTGGATCCAATCTCATTGAACTGTTTGATGATGTTGAGCACATCCCTGGTATCATTCCAACCATTTAGACCCTATGTTGACTATTTACTTGATTGGACTTCTCCTTTTTATGATATCGCCATTTATGATATCTCCTTAGTTGGTTCATAGCAATGTTAGTAATTATTCCTGTTTATTTGGACTACCCACAGTCATTTCTTGATATGTGTAGCACTTTAGCGCTCTCACCATCAGCATGGGTTGACTGTATGTTGCACGCTGTGGTTACCTTAATAAAGTTGTATTCACATAGGTCTCAAACTCACGGGGATAATACTCCCAATATGGCCGACAACTCCTCCGTTCTAGGCTTCCATCCTGTCCTCGACCGCACTTCCATATTTTAACCACACACGGGCCCCATCACCCTACGGGAGCCACAACATCGGTAGGAGCACGGCTAATCGCATGCCCACCACTTGTGAGTACACACTTCAAGGAACCTTGTTCTACCGGTAAGACACCATGGAGGGCGTCCTTAGGCTAACAAATTTTTCGCTAATTTTTCACCTTCTCTCCTCGTCAGGGAGAGCAATAATTTGCTTGTTAGGCCAACCCGTACAGCAACCGCTCAACCCCAGTTCTCACTACACGTGTCAAATGGTACTTATGAATCTTTGCACCTCTGTGCCTGTAATTCCCCACTACAGCTACCGCGGCCTTCCGCTACCCCATGGTTGGGGGCGGCAGTCTTCCCGCGAGATATGCTTGTTAACTGCTGCTAGTAAGGCTCCTTTTCCGTGTCTCGAAGCTCCCTATTGTCACTATAGTCCACATATCTATCCCATGGATCTACGATTAAGTTGTTTTGTCTTCCCATCTCGGGGCACGTTATGTTTTTGCAGAATGGTTGATTTCTCCCTGGGAACCCCACATGAGATGCTCACTTAACACATAGCTAGCGTTGCATGCATTGCACCTCTGTAATCGTATTTTCCATCAACTACGTTTCAATAATATGCCTATGTTTTGTTCCGTGTATTATGTTCCGTGTTTTCTTCTCTTTTCCCTTTCAGGTCTCGCAACTGTGGGTCCCCCACTTCGTTGGGTCCCTATGGACCCTTTCTGGTGATGTACAAATGTTACTTTCACCTATCACTGTAGTAGAAACTATTTAGAGCACCTTCTCACCACGGTCCTGAAGAATTGCCCCCAACCCGCTAGGGGCTTTCGGCAAGAAACATGTCGACCTTTTGATACACCCCTGTGGATCATTATTATCCCGACAGGGTCCACTTATTTTAATTAGGTTGGTATACCACCAGAATAAATGTGCTCCTTGTTGGCAATACCAAACCTATTTTAATCCACTACACCCTTACTCACTACACTAGTTACACTTACCCCCACGCACCTATACGGCTGTCTATTAAAAGATCTCCGAAAAAGAGCCCCTACGGGGGAGCCCGTTGGGCATTGCAGTGCCGGCCCGACGAGGAGCACAGCCCCATGATGAAGCATGACACCTTGCTAGGTGTGTAAGGGCATTCTATAAGAGACCTGTCTCTCCCCTTGCCCTTCCTCCCCTTCCCCTGAGGAACTGCACACCTTTGGTTTTGATTACATGTTTGTAGCATTGTGCAGGACCTAGAATAAAAGCTTTTGGTTCCTTCCTTTATTAGTTCTTATGCTCACCTAACAGCCTCAACACCTCGTTGTCCTAATCGGTGGTATTCATAACTTCAAGTGACCCGCCTTTATCAGTGGCCTTTATAGTTATGGTGTCATTGTTCTGCAGTGTCTTAACTGCTTCCCAATCAGCATGGCTCATATTATTAAAACCATTTTGTGGCCCAAGTTGTTTTCGAGATCTTTTCCAAGACCTTCTGCTCAAATTCCTGCACCTCCGGTCCTACTGATGAACTCGGAGGGCAAAACTGAGTGGGGAGTCCTAACTATACTACTACTAAACTGAGAAAAATCCTAATTTTAAGGCTTTCGGTATTCACAGAAGGCATTTAGGGGTCCTAAAGTTAGGAGTCCTAAACTTAGGACTACTAAATTGAGAAAAATCCTAATTGTAAGACTTTCGGTATTCACAGAAGGCATTTAGGAGTCCTAAAGTTAGGAGTCCTAACTATACTACTACTAAACTGAGAAAAATCCTAATTTTAAGACTTTCGGTATTCACAGAAGGCATTTAGGAGTCCTAAAGTTAGGACTCCTAACTTCTGTGAATACCGAAATGAGTAAGTGCCTTCTGTGAATACCAAAATGAGTAAGTGCCTTCTGTGAATACCAAAATGGTAGTAAGTTTAGGATTTTGTCTTAAGTTAGTTCTGTGAATCGGGCCCCCTGTCTCAATCTCATCCTGTGTCGGGTGTCATCTTCCTAGACGCTGACACATAATGGACCCCTGCCATTTCAATGTGTGCATACCATCCCCCGCTACGTATATATGACTGAAGTCTCAGACCCCACCCGTGTGTCCCACCAATGTTGCACAGCATCTCTGATCTACTTGAGCCATCTTAACTAGTTCACACGTACAAACTCCCTGGATTACACCATCGTGCAGACTTCCTCCCACACTCTTAAAATCCTCAATACTCGTGGGGAACAGTACCGGTATGGCGACATCACCGGTTGCCACACCTATATAACCTGCATGCATGCTCTTACTGCAGCCGTGTCTATAGTAAGCCGCAACTCGTCCCTGCTACACACCACGCCGGCGGCCGGGGCACTATTTACCCATCGCTGTTCTACGTGCCCATTACGTGTAAACCACCTGACCACGCACTGGTGTTAGATCCAGTTGCTATCCCACATCACCACGGCGGCGATCTTGGAACATACAAGTTCTCATGAACATTCAGTCATCTTCTGGCCCACATTTATCGAATGTAATGTCCTTAAAACTCTGTGCACTAATACCTAGGGTCAATATTTACATCAACTTTGTTGTCGAATACCTTTTCATGTTTTTTCTCTCCCCGGGCCATCATCCATACAAGAGAATTATCGTGTTGGTAACCGTGAAGTTAAAGTGAGGGATGCTCATTCACTTAGCCCCGTTGATACGTCAGACTCAACTATTCTCTTTGTTCTGCATCACTACTGCAAGGGATTTTGCAATATTAAAAATAAACAATTGATTAAAAAAACATGTACAAAACATTTGTTGCAAAAACATTTTCAATCAACAAACCAGGTCCTTGTGAACTCGTAATATACTGCTCAAAATTCTTATTGCATACAGCAGTGCCAGTACTCTAGTGATGCACGGATATTGTTGTTCAGATCAGTGAAAGGGCCAAGATGTTATGCAGTCCTAGTTCACACCCGGTCTACTTATCTTATTTCACTCCAGTACAAGCACTATGCTGGTATATTGTTTTTCTCACTCACATCAATGTGCCTGTATAGAAGTTGTACAGCGCATGTCTACATCTACACTCCCAGCTGTCTCACGAACTGGATGGTTCTGCACCATATATTCATATTCACCCAACAAATTGATCTCCTGTGTGCGGGGTGCCTGCAAAGTCTAGGTCACAGCTTAGTGCACAGGTCAGTCATAGAACCCTATTATCTACTGACTTTGTTCCATTCAATGTGGTCATTCAGTCCTGTTTGATCCACTCCCTCGGAGAAGATCCAGCGGGCTTCTTTATTTGCCAGTATTCTTTCGATACTGTCACTGCCAGCTATTACCTTTTCCAGAACCACCCACCTTAGTGCTTGAAGATCATGTTTGTGTTCAGTGAAATGCTGCACCGAACGTGTCGTGAGTTTGCCTGCCTTGATGGTGCTTAAGTGCTCTTAAATCCGCACCTTTACTTTCCTGGTAGTAAGACCAATGTATTGTCCTTATTCAAATGCCATATTCTTCCATTGTGCAGCTGTACAGTATTAGTTTTCTCAGTTAATTCGCATACAGGACATCCCCCACACGGGTAGTGTCCAGTTGGCTTCATAGTAGTTTTTGATTTCTGTGTTTGACGTGTGTGTACAAGTTTGTCTTTTAAATTATTGGCACGTCTAAATGCGAATCTGGATTGCGGCATTTTAAAGTCTACAGTAGACAGCAACGGCCAATGTCTCCTAATCACATGTCTTATCTTAGAGGCCAAAGGGTCGAACGTCATAACAACTGGTAAGCAGTCATCTGCTTCTCTTGTTTTCTTTTCTAGTAGAACCTCCCGGGGAGTGTTCCATGCTCGTTTGCGAGCCCTATTGACTATCTTTTTGGGATAGGCTTTCTCCGTCAGTTTACTCGCTAGATCTTCAGCTTGCTGCGAAAAAGTCTCAACAGTCGAGCAATTGCGTCGGTATCTCAGAAATTGGCCCACGGGTAAATTGTCCCGCAGGGCTCTTGGATGGTAGGACTGATAGTGTAGCAAAGAATTCCTATCAGTCCCTTTCAGATGGCCCTTAGTACACAATTTACTCTCCTGTACAGTAATGTCAACATCTAAGTATACAGTATGTTCATTACATGTGTGAAGGCTGTTCAGCCAGTCCAGAAATTCCAGCAGGGTACTCTCTTCTCCAGTCCATATACATATGACATCGTCAATATACCTCTTCCAGAGACCGATGTGTCTCTGGAAGGGGTTTGACGGATGGTGTAGGAAGTGTTCCTCAAACTGGCCTACATAAATGCAGGACAGACTGGGCACAAAAGTTACACCCATTGATGTACCGGACACTTGCAGTCAGGGCGAGTTAAATACACTGCATCCAAAAAGGCTAGGGGTTATCATAAAACCATTCTTGTTCCCCCAGGGCTCTGGCTGCTGCCACCAGCGTACCTTCCTTGGGGATACTGGTGTACAACGACTCTATGTCGATTGTAACTAAATATTGTTGCGTGGAGTCAAATGCCAAATCATTCATGATGTTAAGGATATCTGTAGTGTCCTGCACATATGATGGCTGCTTTAGGACAGACTCTCTTAAAAAGAAGTCAGCAAATTGGGACAACGGCTCTAGAACTGAGGCAATTCCCAATACTATCGGGCGCCCAGGTGGAGGCCGCTGTGCTTTATGCACCTTAGGTAGTATGTAGAAGGCCGGAGTTCTAGGCTTGTTGTTAACAAGAAACTCGGCTTCCTTGCTCGCTATCCATTTCTTGCTCCTCGCCTCCGGCACCATCTTGGTGATAACGTCTTGGAGTTCACACAAGGGGTCTCTAGGACGAGGGTGGTAGTTCTTACGCTCAAAACCAAAGGTGTGCAGTTCCTCAGGGGAAGGAGAGGAAGGGCAAGGGGAGAGACAGGTCTATTATAGAATGCCCTCACACACCCAGCAATGTGTCATGCTTCATCATGGGGCTGTGCTCCTCGTCGGGCCGGCGCTGCAATGCCCGACGGGCTCCCGCGTAGGGGCTATTTTTCGGAGATCTTTTAAGAGACAGCCGTATAGGTGTGTGGGGGTAAGTGTAACTAGTGTAGTGAGTAAGGGTGTAGTGGATTAAAATAGGTTTGGTATTGCCAACAACGAGCAATTTTATTCTGGTGGTATACCAACCTAATTAAAATAAGTGGACCCTGTCGGGATAATAATGATCCACAGGGGTATATCAAAAGTTCGACATGTTTCTTGCCGAAAGCCCCTAGCGGGTCGGTGGCAATTCTTCAGGACCGTGGTGAGAAGGTGCTCTAAATAGTCTCTACAACAGTGATAGGTGAAAGTAACATTTGTACGTCACCAGAAGGGGTCCATAGGGCCCCAACGAGACCTGAAAGGGAAAAGAGAAGAAAACACGGAACACAACACACGGAACAAAACATAGGCATATTATTGAAACGTAGTTGATGGAAAATACGATTACAGAGGTGCAATGCATGCAACGCTAGCTATGCGTTAAGTGAGCATCTCATGTGGGGTTCCCAGGGAGAAGTCAACCATTCTGCAAAAACATAACGTTTCCCGAGATGGAAAGACAAAACAACTTAATCGTAGATCCATGGGATAGATATGTGGACTATAGTGACAATAGGGAGCTTTGAGACACGGAAAAGGAGCCTTACTAGCAGCGGTTAACGAGCATAACTCGCGGGAAGACTGCCGCCCCCAACCATGGGGTAGCAGAAGGCCGTGGTAGCTGTAGTGGGGAATTACATGCACAGGGGTGCAAAGATTCACAAGTACCAATTGACACGTGTAGTAAGAACTCTAAACAGAGTAAACTCACCCCCTGGGGTTGAGCGGTTGCTGTACAGGTTGGCCTAACAAGCAAATTATTGCTCTCCCTGACGAGGAGAGAAGGTGAAAAATTCGCAAAAAAATTGTTAGCCTAAGGACGCCCTCCATGGCGTCTTACCGGTAGAACAAGGTTCCTTGAAGTGTGTACTCACAAGTGGTGGGCGTGCGATTAGCTGTGCTCCTACCGATGTTGTGGCTCCCGTAGGGTGATGGGGCCTGTGTCTGGTTAAAATACGGAAGTGCGGTCGAGGAGAGGACGGAAGGCTAGAACGGAGGAGTTGTCGGCCATATTGGGAGAATTATCCCCGTGAGATCAAGACCTATTTGAATACAACTTTATTAAGGTAACCACAGCGTGCAACATACAGTCAACCCATGCTGATGGTGAGAGCGCTAAAGTGCTACACATATCAAGAAATGACTGTGGGTAGTCCAAATAAACAGGAATAATTACTAACATTGCTATGAACCAACTAAGGCGATATCATAAATGGCGATATCATAAAAAGGAGAAGTCCAATCAAGTAAATAGTCGACATAGGGTCTAAATGGTTGGAGTGAAATGAAAATATTACAAATGTAAATCAAGTGTAATTATGTGAGATGGACGGAGGGCCACCAGTGTAAGGCCACATGAACTGAGAGTTGTTTCAAAGAGTTGCCGAAAGTGGGCATTGTCACTAGTCTATGAAGTGGACATCGGATCAAGCAGTATTGCTGCAAACTGCTGTTTGTATGTCATGAGAGATGGAAGACCACCAGTGTGTTGGACATAGCCACATGATCATTTCAGAGCGGAAGGCATTAATGGTTTAGGAATTGTTGAGTGTGGCCCAAGGTATATCGTCATTCAGGCCATTGATATGGCTTGAAATTTTGAAAATCCATTGTTGTTCTTTCCTAAAGAGGGCATCCTTGCTAATCATGGAAAAGGATTCAAGTATCGTCCAGTTAATATCATTGGCTGTGTGGTTCATTTCAAAGAAATGCATGTACATTTTTGTATTCACCTTTCTGCACCTGATGTTGCTGCGGTGTTCAGAGATTCTGATCTTAACAGGACGCGTTGTCATCCCCACGCAGATGATGTTGCACGGGCACAGAATTAAATAAATGCAATTGCGTGTATTGCAATTAGTATGGGTTTTTTGTTCCCAGGTTAGGAATTCTGTGAGTTTGAAGTTTTTGCTCGCTTTTGTAAGTGGACAGACTATGCATTGCCCACATTGATAGTGGCTTGTGACAGGCGGCAATCCCCAAAGTCGCTGGTTAGTAGGTGGTTGATATCTTGGTCTGGTTCGGATTAAAAGATTTTTTAGATTATTGGTCCTTCTGAAGGCAAATCTTGGGAGTGGTATCTGACAGTCTCCTACGGACAGCAGGTTCCAGTGTTTTTTTAAGATTTTTTTAATAGAATTGGATTCTGGCGTAAAGGTGGTTACGCAAGTTATTTGTTCGGTTTTGGTTTTCTCTTTGAATGTGAGTAGAACCTCCCTGTTAGTATTCCGGGCCCTTTTGTAGGCTGCTTGGGTGGCTGCCCTTGGGTATTCCCTCCTTATCAGGTGGCTCGTGAGTTCATGTGCCTGTGTTTTAAAATCTTCCACCGTGCTGCAATTGCGTCTGAGTCTTAGATATTGTCCGAATGGCAGGTTATCACGCAGTGCTTTTGGATGGAAACCACTGAAAAGGAGTGGACTGTGGCTATCAGTTGGTTTTTTGTAAGTTTTTGTGATTAGACCCGTAGGTGCATTGAGGATGAGAAGATCCAAAAAGGGGAGTTCATGGGTTGAGGTGTTGGCCGTGAAACGTAGGTAGGGATTAAGACTATTGACCCAGGACACAAAATGGGGTATAGAATCGAGATCTCCCTTCCAAAATATGAGGATGTCGTCAATGTAGCGTCGCCATAAAGTGACGTTATCTTTGTAGATGTTAGTCCTGGTCAATATGTGGTTGGCTTCAAAGTGGGCCATATAGAGGCACGCTAGGGTAGGAGCGAAAGTACTCCCCATTGAAGTACCCTGCACTTGATGGTAGATCTGATCTTCGAATTGGAAGTAGTTTTTTGTCAGAGCAATCTCTGCACACTCCATAACAAATGAGATAGGTGTAGGTGAGTCCCATTTTTGTGTCCGTAGGACTTCTTCCACAAACTCCAGGGTGGCCCTCTGTGGGATGTTAGTATAGAGGGCCTCTATGTCCAGGGTAATCAGAGCATCCAGACTGGATCCAATCTCATTGAACTGTTTGATGATGTTGAGCACATCCCTGGTATCATTCCAACCATTTAGACCCTATGTTGACCACTTGATTGGACTTCTCCTTTTTATGATATCGCCATTTATGATATCTCCTTAGTTGGTTCATAGCAATGTTAGTAATTATTCCTGTTTATTTGGACTACCCACAGTCATTTCTTGATATGTGTAGCACTTTAGAGCTCTCACCATCAGCATGGGTTGACTGTATGTTGCACGCTGTGGTTACCTTAATAAAGTTGTATTCACATAGGTCACAAACTCACGGGGATAATACTCCCAATATGGCCGACAACTCCTCCGTTCTAGGCTTCCATCCTGTCCTCGACCGCACTTCCATATTTTAACCACACACGGGCCCCATCACCCTACGGGAGCCACAACATCGGTAGGAGCACAGCTAATCGCATGCCCACCACTTGTGAGTACACACTTCAAGGAACCTTGTTCTACCGGTAAGACACCATGGAGGGCGTCCTTAGGCTAACAAATTTTTCGCTAATTTTTCACCTTCTCTCCTCGTCAGGGAGAGCAATAATTTGCTTGTTAGGCCAACCCGTACAGCAACCGCTCAACCCCAGTTCTCACTACACGTGTCAAATGGTACTTATGAATCTTTGCACCTCTGTGCCTGTAATTCCCCACTACAGCTACCGCGGCCTTCCGCTACCCCATGGTTGGGGGCGGCAGTCTTCCCGCGAGATATGCTTGTTAACTGCTGCTAGTAAGGCTCCTTTTCCGTGTCTCAAAGCTCCCTATTGTCACTATAGTCCACATATCTATCCCATGGATCTACGATTAAGTTGTTTTGTCTTCCCATCTCGGGGCACGTTATGTTTTTGCAGAATGGTTGATTTCTCCCTGGGAACCCCACATGAGATGCTCACTTAACACATAGCTAGCGTTGCATGCATTGCACCTCTGTAATCGTATTTTCCATCAACTACGTTTCAATAATATGCCTATGTTTTGTTCCGTGTATTGTGTTCCGTGTTTTCTTCTCTTTTCCCTTTCAGGTCTCGCAACTGTGGGTCCCCCACTTCGTTGGGTCCCTATGGACCCTTTCTGGTGATGTACAAATGTTACTTTCACCTATCACTGTAGTAGAAACTATTTAGAGCACCTTCTCACCACGGTCCTGAAGAATTGCCCCCAACCCGCTAGGGGCTTTCGGCAAGAAACATGTCGACCTTTTGATACACCCCTGTGGATCATTATTATCCCGACAGGGTCCACTTATTTTAATTAGGTTGGTATACAACCAGAATAAATGTGCTCCTTGTTGGCAATACCAAACCTATTTTAATCCACTACACCCTTACTCACTACACTAGTTACACTTACCCCCACGCACCTATACGGCTGTCTATTAAAAGATCTCCGAAAAAGAGCCCCTACGGGGGAGCCCGTTGGGCATTGCAGTGCCGGCCCGACGAGGAGCACAGCCCCATGATGAAGCATGACACCTTGCTAGGTGTGTAAGGGCATTCTATAAGAGACCTGTCTCTCCCCTTGCCCTTCCTCCCCTTCCCCTGAGGAACTGCACACCTTTGGTTTTGATTACATGTTTGTAGCATTGTGCAGGACCTAGAATAAAAGCTCTTGGTTCCTTCCTTTATTAGTTCTTATGCTCACCTAACAGCCTCAACACCTCGTTGTCGTAATCGGTGGTATTCATAACTTCAAGTGACCCGCCTTTATCAGTGGCCTTTATAGTTATGGTGTCATTGTTCTGCAGTGTCTTAACTGCTTCCCAATCAGCATGGCTCATATTATTAAAACCATTTTGTGGCCCAAGTTGTTCCAATTTCGAGATCTTTTCCAAGACCTTCTGCTCAAATTCCTGCACCTCCGGTCCTACTGATGAACTCGGAGGGCAAAACTGCGTGGGGCGTCGCAAATTTGTTGCAAAAACCGACTAGGGTTCTAAGCCTTTATTGGCAAAGAATTTATTAAGTTACATTTTTCTCATAGTTTCATGAAATTCAGTCCTGCATTTGAAGGCATCATGTCATGGGGTGGGGACATACCCCAATCTTTTATTGAGGACCCGAATCTCATTGGGTGTCAATTCATAGTCTGATAAATTCATGACTGTATTATTTAGAGCTGGGTCCTGCCCCGACTGCGGGTTATGTGCGGCGAGAACATTGGCCATTGCTGTTCCTGATTCTGTCGGGCACGCCCTCGGCCCCTATGTCCCCCTCCTCCTCTGTAAGTCTGTCTTAAAAAAGAACGGGGATACACCAAAGCAGACACTGACACACCCAGCCAAACACTAATGCATCCAATAACAAACCCAGGCATACACTGATGAATACGCTGACACACCCAGGCATACAATGATGCTCACACTGACACACCCAAGCATACACCAAAGCAGACATTGACGTACCCTGGCAAAATGCAATGCAAGCACTGACACACCAAACCAAACTCTAATGGATTCAATAACACACCCAGGCACACACTGGTGAATACACTGACACACTCAGGGACATACTAATACATACACTGACACACCCAGACATACAACAATGCAGACACTGACACAGCAAGGCATACACCAAAGCAGACACTGAGACATCCAGCCAAACACTAATGCATCCAATACCATGCCCAGGTCCACACTGATGCACACACTGACACACCTCGGTATACACTGATGCATAGACTGACACACCCAAGCATACAGCACTGCAGACATCGACACACCCAGCCAAACACTAATACATCCAATAGCACACTTAGGCACACATTGATGCATACACTGACACACCCAGCCATATACCAATGCAGACACTGACACACCCAGGCATACACCAAAACATGGTTGACTGAGTGGGCACTGACACACCCAGCCAAACACTAATGCATCAAATAATAACCCCAAACATACACTGATGCACATACTGACACACCCATTCTCCCACTGATACAGTCACTGTCACATTAAAACACAGAGTTAGCTCTTTGTTTGAGTAGATGATGGTTCTAAAAATAACCCCTTTTTTTCGAGAAGGGTTTTTTAAATATTTTTTAATATTTTTGATTTTTTTCAACAAATATTGAACAGGGAGTAAAAGGGTAAGGATGGGGAAATGCAAAGAAGCAACTCACTTTCGTCTTCAAAAATCATCACGTGGCCACTGGAAGCACAAAAAAAGAAAAAAATAATTTCTTCTCTGTATTCAAGTCTGCAGTCACAGAGGATATTGTTACAGCAACAAACATGTGGCACTTCGCTCAATGAGTAACCATCTCACTGAATTCTGTGCAGGCAGTTAGTATTTTCAATCACTGTAGCTGATGATGGTTCTCCTAAGAGTGCTGTAAAAGTGGACCGTCCTTCTGCACCTGTTTTCTCCCGCATCATCTGGTTGTAGACCCTTTCATGAATTGTTTTTAAGTGCTTCAACGTGGAACTTGTATCATGTGAATACTTCTTTGCAGTGTTTCTAGATAACAGCTTGCTGCAAATATTGCATTGCACATATTTTGCTGATACCTTCTTTTACCTAGAAGGTATTGTAAAGTGGTTCCCAACATCACTTTCTTTTATTTGAGGTGGTGTATCTCCCTCCTCATCAGGTTGTGGACGTTCATCTTGCACAGAAAATGTAGCTTCAGCCATTCTGTAAAAGCAGAGCACCACTGGCTTTCAACCCTCCTTCTCGGGACTTCACTGGAGATCTAACTATTTTTGGGCATAGTTTTCCACAAACATGGGGGGGTCCTCGTTTTTACAAACAAAAGACATGGCTTGGAGGTGGTTTCGAGCGAATTTGCTAATCTGGTACTCGCAGATTTGCAAAACTCATAAAATGGGTCATTTTGTTGAAAAGCAGATATAAGGTGGTTTATATATACTTGTAAATATGTTCACACTGATTTCATTAATGAAAATGGAGAGGTGTACCTATTTGAAATAATTTCAAAAAGTTCTGGCGAATCTGCGTATACAGATTAGCGCATTTAGTCTGAACACATGATAAGGATTAAAAACCATAGAGTCGTAGTCCGGTCTATGTTTTCGGGCCATCGAAGTACTGCAGTACCCCCATTTTTTTTTTTAGATTGGTTTAAATACATTAAAGAAAACTTTATATATTTTACATTAAGTGCATATGTGATTTTTATGTTTTTAAACTTATATAAAGTATATTTATAAAAAAACAGAATGTCTACTATAACACTTTAGAAATGGAATTTGAAAAACCTTAGAAATTCACTGGAAAAAAAAAGGCTACAGGAACATTACAGTTGAGAAATAGAATGTAAACATTAAGCCTGGGCATAGTGCTCCGCTCCGCCCACGGAGTGTACGTAGCGCTGCCTGCTTCGCTGTTTACAAAGTAGGCATAGCAGGCAGCGCTACGCACATGCCATGGCGAAGCAGAGCTGCCCACCACCCGCCGTCCGCCCGCCCTCATTTTAAAATAATTTAAAGAATTTTAAAATAAGCAAAATGCCTTACCTGCGGTGCGGCGTCCTGGGGCTCCCTCTTCCTGGTTGACGGCAACTTCTTCTCACAAATGCGCATGCGCGGGCGTCTGCGCATGCGCATTTGTGAGAAGAAGTTGCCGTCAACCAGGAAGAGGGAGCCCCGGGACGCCGCACCGCAGGTAAGGCATTTTCTCTTACTTTTAAAATACTTTATCTTATTTTAAAATGAGGGCGGGTGGGAGGTGGGCAGCGTGTGGTGGGGCTACGCGAAGCGCGCAAGTGTGTGTAGATTTGGCCACACTATGCGATGCTCCACATAGCCGACTACACCCACTACACCCAGGGTTAGTAAACATACCTTAGAAATTCACTGAAAAAGACAAAGGTTCGAGGAACGTTATAGTTCGGCTAAGATTTCACAAAACCATTGAAATACAGCAGTTGGAGCTACACGAGCTAACTATAACTTACGCACTGTAGTGAGATGCTTATGACCTCACATATGACATCGCTCATGGCCAGTGACATCACTGATGATATATTCCACAGAACCACTTACACACCCACTCACATACCCATATTACCTCTCATACACCCATTCACATACCCATACAACTACTCATATACCCATTCATAGACCCATACAACCAGTCACACACCCACAGAGCTACTCACACACCTACTCACTCACCCATGCAGGCACTCACACAGTCACTCACTCACACAGCTACTCACACAACCACTTGCTCACCCATACAACTCACATAGCCACAAACTCACCCATACAGCTACTTATACACCAACCTATTACACCATACAACCACACAGATAGCCAGTCACTCATCCATACAGCCTCTTAACACAGCCATTCACTCACCCATACAACTACTCATGCACCTACAGACACCTGCACAACCACTTACACACCCATTCACGCAACCATACAACCACTTTTACACCCACTCACTCACCCATATAGCCACTCACACAGACATTCACTCACCCGCACTGCCACTCATATAAACCACCTTATATCTGCTTTTCACACAGATTCACCCATCTATAGAGCAACTCACACATCAGTCACTGATACATCTACTCAAACATGCTCTCACACACCCATAAAGTCACTCACACAGCCACTCACTCACCCATACAGCCACTTACACACCCACTTATTCACCCAGATAGTCACTAGCACAACCAAACAGGAACTCAGACAGCCATCCACACGCATATTCAGACAGTCACACACCCAGTCAGGTGACATACATTAGAAATAATTTCACTCATTAGTAGTACAGGAAGACAAGTAATCTAAGTTATGCAGTAAATTAGTATATATATCTTTAAGTCTTAGAAACACTTACACCCTTCTGGATGATGTCATCAGTGATGTTACTAACCATGTCATAAGTGTTGTAATATGTGAGGGCATGAGCAGAGTTTTACGGAGCATAAGTTATAATTAGCTCGGTTAACTAGAACTGCGCAATTTCAAAGGTTTTGTATGTGTGAAATCTGAGCATAACTTTAACGTTTCTGTAACCTTTTTTTCAGTGAATGTACATATTGGACTCAGTTATCTCTCATGTAATTCCTTTATTATCAAAATATTAATCATTTTAGTGTTTAGACATGTCAGTTACATAACGTCCACTTTTTAGGCAAAAACAATATGGCCTACTCTCCCAAAAGGTTAAAACTAAAACGTCACATGAGAGATTTACTAGGATTTTGTAATAATATATTGCAATAGGCTTCTGGGTCGCATATAAATTAGAATCCAACAAATACATATTCAACAAATGCCTTAGTATCATAAAAAGAGCAAACTATAATGCATGTGTTTCCAGTACAGATATCTACATTTATGTACTTCTTTGCATTGAATCTATATGCAGAACAGCTACAGTCATTGAGGGGAATATTAACCAATTGATATTTAGAAAACATTTCTGTAGATTAATTCAAGACTCACATCTGGCTGTGTTTGCGCAGCTGGTCAAGCTGTGACCAAAATCTAATTGTTTTAAATAACATTTAAATACAGCATGTAGGCCTGCTAAGATGCTGTAGCTATAGTTCTCATGAATAGTTGAGCACTCTTCTTCCCCTGTACTAAACAGGGTCTTTCGGGGACTCACCCTAAAAGTTTATTGTGTGTTTTCTGAAGCATGGCAAAAAGAAGTCCAAACCTCACGCTTTACCCAGATGTTTCAGGTCTGTTACAGATGTGCATTGTGTTCGCAATAGTTTAGAAGAATACCACTGTTTAAGCAGTTTGAGTGAGAGAATCATCTTTAAAGGGACATGTGCATTGGATATCACTTCTGCTCTGTGGCCTGATAGTGGAAAGAGATAGTAGACCAGCACCCAATTGAAATCAGTCTTTAAGACAGTTTATCAAGAGACAAAACTAAAGGCCAGATCAACAAATTATATACTTGGTTGCAAACGCTCAAAATCTGAGTTGGCAAATGTAAAAAAATGTTTTGTTATGTTATTATATTATGAGTATTTGCAAGGCATGCATTTCACTACAGAGGGTACCCTGGCACCTATAGAAGGGAGGCGCAGCCCTGACTGAGGCCTATTGGAAGAGTTAGATTTTCAGTTTCCTCTGAAATTTATGGACTGACCTGGCTGCTTTGATGTCCAAGGGGTGGTCATTCCAGGCTTTGGGGGCAAGGAGCGAGAAGGTGTGACAACCGGCTTTAGCTCTTTAGATGCTTGGAACGTGAATGAGCAAGAGGCTGGCCGATCGAAGGTTTCTGGTCAGAGCATAGAATCTAATACGGCTGTTCAGGTAAGTGAGGCCAAGACCTGCCATGGGGCAGATCAGATACAGAAACAAGGCTTCACCCACTCAGAAGTTTTACCTTCACACTTCAGATAAAATGGGAAGTCCCAAATCTTCAGCGGGCCAAGCAGGGTCAAGACTGATTTGCATGTAGCCGGATCTAAACTGGAATTACATGGTGTACAAAAAAAACGATGGATTTCGGCCCAGATCTCTGTACTGGGGGTGAATATTTGATATTGTTCAGCATTCTGTCCATCAATTGTTCTTTTTGCATTTGTCGCCCTAAATGGGAAGGGTATATCCAGATGTGGGTACCGTGGTCACCATGCCTCCAGAGTCAAGCTAGCCTGGCGGATGAGTTATGATACCCCGAAACCGGTTCTATGATTCTTGATTCCAGTCCAAGCAGGACCTGGCCTGGCAGTTTTGGCTGGACTGTTCCCATGAGGAGAAAGGTCAAGACAGATTTGCACATGGCTGTGTCTAAACTGGGATGGCAGGGGTGCAAAAATACAATGGGTTTAGGCACAGGTCTCTATACTGGGGTGAATGTTTGACATTGTTCAGCATTCAGTCCATCAAATACCTGGTAAAGCTGTTGGTGTTTGTCAGGAAAGCTCAGAGCACGAGACATTTTAATTTTGTTCCCACAGCAGGGATACATTTGATGCCTTTGCCAGGTCAAATTTCCTCATTCCCATGTAGTTAATTTTCTGAAGTTTGGTTTAGTCCACAGGGGCAAGGCTGCAGGTTGTAGCCAAAAGGCCTCCACAAGGCTGGATACCATCCCCCATGAGGTCCTGCTGAATCAGATTTGGAGAAGTGGAAAAGGAACAGGGGGAAACCTGAATCTTCATGCCAGCCTTTGTCAAATAGGCTTAACGGGTTTGTCCTGGTCCTCTGGAGATGTTAGGAGCCAAACATTTTCTAAGTCCCAGGTTTCTCAGGACGATAGGACGAGAAAACTTTGACACTGCCCTAGGATCCAGAAAGTCAGGAACAGCCCTTGGGTGTCAAGACTTACTGCAGCAGAATCCACAAGCACTCTCCAGGGCAGGTCTATTTGGAACTGGTCAGCTGGGCAGTTTCAGAACAGCCTCTTGTAGCTTGTTGTGTCCTTGTAGCTTGAACACGTCAGCCTCATGACCTTTAGAGTCAATTTCTTTGATCTGTATAAAAGAGGGAGCATGTCCAGTTCTTCGGGGCTCCTCTCAGGCCACAGACAACAGGTTCAGTCCTTTTCTATTCTTCCATAGGTCCTGAAAGTATTCTAACAAGGGTACTGGGGATGCCTCATCGATGGCTGGCAAAAGCCTGTGGGTGGGGAAAACTCCTGGATGCTACCTAACTAATGGGGGTAATGGTTCCCAGGGGTTTGACCGGTGTGCAAGAGGGAGCAGATCCAGTCCTTAAAGGCTGCTCTCAGAACACAGACAACAGTTCTAGACCGCTTCTGTTCTTTCTTAGGTCCAGAAAGTGTTCTAAGGTGGTCACTAGGGATGTCACATTGACACTTGCCATCAGCCTGTGGGTTGGGTAACTCCTGGGTCCTCCCCAAATGATAGGATAAGTTCCCAGGGGTTACCCTATCTCTTATAGCTGGAATTTTGTTTGTGACCTTCTGTAAACATTGTCACAATGACCACCTCCCCACTTCCAAGCCTTTGGCTCTGATTTTGGAGAAGTTTTTGGTTGGTGTGGTCTTCCAGGTTGAAGTTGAAGTCGATGAGGAGAATGAAGGAGCTGGACTTGGTCACTAGCAGAGCATAAAGTCTGTGATGGTGTTTCCGAAATTATTTCTTGGGCAAGATGAGTGTTAGGGCAGGGCTACTTCAAGGGTGGTGTTTCTGAAGATGTGAAGCTTAAAAGACAGATATTTCAGGACGTCAGTGCAGTTTGCGAGGTGATGGAGTAGAGGATGTTTTCTTTGTAGATGATGACTTGTCCTCCTCCTCCCGTTCTACAATGTACAAATCCCGTTTTAAGTGTCATTAAAGTGTTACTGACTTCTTGAATGGGACTGTGACTATTGTGTGTTGCTGGCAGAGATTAATTTGAGCCGATGGTTTCCGGTGCTCAGCACCAGCAGCTAATTGTCAACACTGGTGCTTGTAATAGTCTGCCACAAGGTGGCGCTGTCGGGCTAATTGGAGACGATCACAACAAAAGTTAATTACTAACTCAATATACATTAAGATTACTGTTACCTGCTGCCTGTAACAGTCTGAATTGTAATACTTGAAAGACTGTGATGGTTCGTAGTTGTGTTGTTACCATAATTGGCAGCATGGCAGGGGCAATGTGTGGTGCAAGCTGCAATGGCCTCCTATCATGTGCCCTGACACTTTTTTTATTTTTGACAAATTCAGCACTGGTTGCAGGCACTTCTTGCAAATACTAAATTGATGTGAAATAGATCAATGGTTTGCCTCCATCATTCCAGTTGCGCAATCCTTTGAAAGGTTACTGACCCCCAAATTGAGGTGGGTACCAATTTGCAAAAGAGAATTTTGCAATCGTGAATCTTGTGATTCTGAGCTGGAACCACATGTGAATTGCAGTTTACTAGACCAATGGAGCTAGAGACAGAACCAACAATTAGTACACCAAGCTGCTTATTCTGCGTCCCTACCCAAAAAGACCAAAACATACGGAATCTAGAAATTAATTTCCAGGACAGAATCTTTCTCTCAGTAATGACCAAACAATGTTGTCAACCTTCAACACATGGAAGTGATGGCCTTTACACATCAATGGGGTGGCAAGGGCGCCATGGCCTCAGTGCAAGGGATTCCCAGGTGGGAAATAAAAAAGAGCAATCACGGGGGTGCAGAGGACCCCTCACACCTGTAAGCCTCAGTGCACTATTGGTAGCTGCGTGGCTGGAGTAAGGATCCCTCCCTTTGGAGGAGAGAGTGAATCAAGTGACTAGATGCATAATCCTGTTGAATCTTTAAGGTACCTGAGAGTTATTTCTTACCAGAGGGAGCAAACCATGCTATGTGCCTGACATAAGATTCATTGAGTTCTCAGTTGGATGAACGCATGTGTCTGAAGTGCACCTATGCCAATATACCTAGAAATGTAAAAATGCCTGGAAGAGTGTGCTGAAGCGAGAAGGCTTCTATAATGAGGTGGATGTGCTCTTCCTCGTTGGCGGTGTCCATCATGAAGGCCTGTCTGTGAATAGTACCCATCAATCAATTAATGTACTCAGATTTGTAGAGTGCGGCTAATTACCCATGAGGGTATCCAGGTGCTAAGTTCTTGCTGGGATCAGTTGAAAAGCCAAGTCTTGTGTCCCTTTCTGAATTGGTGATGATGTTTGGAGGTGAAAGGGAAGGTCGTTTTAGGACTTGGCAGCTAGGTAGGTGAAGTCCTCCACTGTGGCTTTGGCGCATGTTCGCAGTGGGGGCAAGGGAGGCAGAGTGAAGGTGTCTGAAGGGTTGGTGGAAGTTCAGACGGTGGCTGATGTATGCTGGCCCTTGCTCATGGAGAGTTTTGTAGGTGTGGGTCAGCATCTTAAATAGGCATCTTTTCAGGATGAGGAGCCAGTGGAGGTTCCTGAGGTAGGGATAATGTGGGTCTATTCAGGGAGGTTGATGATGAGTCTGGCAGTTGAGTTCTGTATTGTCTAGACTATCTTCAGGAGTTGCGTGGTGATTCCTGCTTAGAGCACATCGCTGCAGGGGCAATCTTGGCCAGGGGCGTCATGTAAGTGTTTAACAGGGTGAGGATGAAGGATGAACCTTGAGCGATGCCGCAGATGATCCTCATGGGTTCTAAAGTGAAGGGTGGTAGATAGATTCTCTGGGTTTTTCCTGTGAGGAATGATGTGAACCTCCATTTGTGGGAGCCTCCCTGGATCTCGATGTGGTGAAGTCTCTTGATGGTATGGTGCGAACAGTATCGAATGGTACTGAGAGGTCAAGGAGGATCAGGGCCGCTGTTTCTCCCCAGTCAAGGAGGGTTCTGATGTCGTCAGTGACAGCGATCAGGATGGTCTTGGTGTAGTAGTTGGCATGGAAACTGGATTGGGAGGTGTCCATCAGGTTGCTTCTCTCCAGGTGTTCGATGAGTTGACGATTGATCGCTTTCTTAAGGACTTTGGTAGAAGCAGGGGTCTGTGGGTGCTCCCGAGTGGATGGAGTTCATGATGGCTGTGGAGCTCTGTGTGGTGAGCTACCCCCATCTGGTGAGTGGTTGGTTGTGGAGGGTGACAGCAAGTGAGGAAGATCTCACGATCAAGACAGGTGGCACTAGACCCAGTCTGAGCCATGACAGGTGATCACTTGTGATAACCATATCCTCACAATTATTTAGTTAGAAACTGGGTTTCTGGTTCACCCAAGTGAAAGCCCTGGTCAAGCAGTAAGCACAATCCTAGTCAGTATAAGTTACAAACACACCCTGTGCTTACCCTTTGGTAGCTTAGCACAGTGCAGTCAGGCTAAACTTAAGAGGCAATGCAACACTTCAAACAGTAAAACTGTGAAAACACCACACAAAAAGATTCCATACTGGTTTAGAAAAATAGAGTATCATATAAAGAGCAATAGAAGACCAAAATGACAAAATTCCAATTAATAGAAAAGGTGCTATGATTTTTTTTTAGGAATAAATAGTAAAATAGTAATTAAAAGCATAAAGTGACAACCAGGATATCTGGTCTCATTAGATCGGATCAAATCCAAAAAGTCAGGCTGACCTCAAATTGAGTGTGGGTTGGATACAGTCTCAGATACGTTCAGCTGAAGTTTTATATTCTCAAAAATTGTGCATAGAGTTCCGTTCGTTGGGAAGAAGTTAGCTGGGAGCAAGTAGAGTGTCGCTGGCAGTGGTCCACGGTGTGCGAAGAACCTCCGGGAATTGCTGGCAAATGGGCTGGAGCATTGCGGTCTCAAACAGCGAGACTTGCTGTGCAAAGAGATGAACTTGTGACTGGCTCATGCTGATCCACTGTGGAAGGGGCGTGGTTCTGGAGCGAACAGGCCAATTTGCATTTGCGAAGACAGGTCCAAGAGCTATGGGGAGCCTGTTAAGTCCCTGAGCTTCAGATCAGGAGGCCAGAAGACTAGCGCTTGAAGTCACGCTGGGGTCCTGGGTTCAAGATGAGTTCCATGTCCAGTTCTTCCCCTATAGGAAAGAGGGCAGCAGGTCAGCACAGCAAGGCAGCAGTTCTTCCAGAGCATAAGTCCAGCAGAGTGACCGTCCTTCAGCAGCAGAGCAGTCCTTCTTCTTGGCAGAGTATCCACAGGTCCAGAAGGTGTACTGAGTTTATGGTGTCAGAGATTCCGCACTTATACCCAGTTGGGCCTTTGAAGTAGGGATGACTTTAATGAGATGCATTTGAAGTACAGAGTCTTGCCTTTACTGCCCTAGTTCCAGACCCACTACATAGGGTTACACATCCCTTTGTGTGGGGACAGAACACAGCCTATTCAGGTGTAAGCGTGAGGCTGTGTTCAACCCTCCCTCCCATCCTGCCCAGGATGGCCCATCAGGACACAGATGGCCCATCAATTCACACTAAGCTACCTTTGTATGTGGCTGTCTATAGGGAATACACAAATTAACATTTTCAATTGTTGATAAGCTAATGTTACCACGTTTCAGTGAGAGAGCACATACATTTTAGCACTGGTTAGCAGTGGTAAAGTGCTGAGACTCCTAAGGACAACAGAAATGATCCAGCAAAAAATCGAGAAGGAAGGCAAAATCTTTTGAGGGCGCCCTGCAGACAGGGCCATTTCCACATTATTGAAGGACAGAATAGAGAGAACGTGGCTGAAGATTCAGAAATGAGCAACATTTTAAGCCCACTCCCCATGTCGGTGCTCTGCAGAGAGGACATCAGGAAGAAGTTTCTCATTGTGACCGACAGGCTTGCATTGGTTAGCGTTTGAGACACTTTACTATAAGGTAGCTGCCCATAGTGTCAGGTTATTCGAGGGAGTGCAGAAAGAAAGAAAAAACCAGAGTGATATAAGAAAGACCACAAGATTATTATCCAGGATAAAAGAACAAGATGTTTGTAAGCAATAGTAAAATCAAAGAGATACATTGGAAAGCAGCGATTACATTAAGTGTGGAGAAATCTTAGATGGAGTCACCTTTAGAGCACAGCAAATATTTTACCTGGAACGAGATGCTATGCTCAAGAAGCACCTGATTAAGAAATAAAGTTATAATGCCTTTAATCTTCCATTATTCAAAACACATTACCAAATCACCAGGATTTAGCAATAAGATGCTTACAAACAAATGAAATTCAACTTTTACCAATCAAACCTCTCAAACATAACTTGTTTAAATCCAACCAGTTGAGCATTTATCATAATAGCAGACACACACATGTTCATCACAGTGAACTCATGGTCATCAACACAGAGAGCAACCCAGAATTAAGACGGGCTCAGCCTCATCCTGCAGATAACTAAATATTAGCTTTTATTACTGGAAGTGTCATTCTACATTCTGACAGGGAACACTGCATGCTACTAGATGACATTGACCAGCACGGTCAGGTTTCTAGAAGGTAACAACGTCATACAGCAATTCCCCAAATAGATTTGTAAAGTTAAAAAGAACAGGAACAGGAGAGATGTTGCAGATTATTTATTCCATTTGTAATTATAACAAAAAATCACTGTCACTGGCTAGCAGGAATCCAGAAGGTAATTGCTTAATGTTTTCTAAAAATCCTTGAAGAGATAGATATAATCAATTTCGAAAGGTGTGCTCCAGGCAACCTATTACATCACAGGAAAGACACAGCTGTCACATTTTTACATCTCAGTACCTTAACCCCATTACAGAAGGTATTCATGATTTAAAACGAAATACTGACATCCGAGGACCTGCGTCTGCCAATCAGTCACCACCAAAACGTCGAGTGAAGACATTCTCTGAAAGAAATATTAAGTAGCCTAACACTCTAATTCCTAAAAAGAAAGGGTTACTTGCCCTAAAGGAAGGGCCGGCAAAGAAACGACTATGCAATCACGTAGGGGCAATCTATCAGTGTCCATTCCTAGTGTAACAGGTCAACAGTCCCAGCTGCATGGTGTGCATGAAACTAAGACATTTCTGGACTACAGTATCTGATTAGCAGTGTTGGGAAGATATGCTATACTGGTCTGTTAATGCATCATCACATCTAACTCTTTGGACTGTCTTTGTTGCAGCATTGTTGCATTATGGACAGAGAGTTTCATGCCAATGGGATGGATCAGTCCAACAAGTTCAGTCCTGCATTAGGAACAGCTACTACAATAAGTTACTAACAGAAAACTGAGAGTCTCTCAGTATGGGACATGACTGAAATATATGTATAATATTTGTTTTATATCTAACAGATACAATAGGATCATAGATTTACATGCAAATAATGAGCTTTGTGCGGACAACAACATGTTATGAGAGAAACAGTTCTGCATTCAGATGTTATTGAATCTAGGAAACAGCCATAATAAATGCATCATTGATGTTCTCTGCATACTGAACAATCTTGCCTTCCCGTCGTACTTGCCATTTTGACAGTATTTAATAAAGTGTGTATGGATAAAGGACGAAGGGCCCTATTACGAGTCTGGCAGTCCAAAGACCACCATACTCGTGGTGGCATGGCTGTGGCAGATCCAGCCACCGCTGCATCAACGGTCCGACCACCTGATTGCAACCGAGCAATGGGAACTCCCTGGGACTGCTGGCTCCTTTCCCTGGCGTAGGAGCGGCAGTCAGTGGCTGCAATATGCTTGGCTGAACTGCCATGGTCCCACCAAGTATATTGCGAGTTTCCTCTCAGCTAGGCTTTCCAAAGCGGTTCCATCGACATAACATGTGCCCCCCTGTGTGCATGTACATAAAATCCTGCACAGCATGGACTTTCGAGTCCACTTAGTGCAGTCCCATTGCAGTGCCTTTTTTAATGGCACCGTTACATTTAAAAGAGGCACCGCCATGGGACCGCTACGCCGCCTGTCTGCCACACTACGAAAAAGTTGAAATCTGGTGGGCAGGCGGAACAAGCTTTTGGGGAGGTGTGGTGTGATGGTTTGCACCGCCGCACCACCACTCTGCCAAAAACTTGTAATTAGGCCCTAAGGGTTAGTCACCATCTACATACTGCAATCCAATCGTGCAGCAGTGGGGAATGTTTCACTAACACATTATAGTGAGTGAACAGTACTTAAAAATCCCTAATTGAGAAAAATGAGGAATGAAAGAAATTATTTGTAGAAAAATACAATATAAAATGATTGAAAAATATTCCCGAGAGGCTAAACAAAAACTTAGTGAATAAAGTTTCAAAGTACAAATTGCTGTAATTTGAAGAAGCCATTTCAGCAACTTAAGCAGCTACAGTTTGTGACAAAAAAAACTAGATTTATTGATGTGTGAGATGTATGAATTAGATGTATTTTTCAACATAAACAATTAAGCAAAGTACATTGATTTTAAATTGAAGACAATTCTCATGCCTACATTGAAAAAAAAGCTTGATATTTTAGAAAAAATGTTTCTGACAGATTGAAATAGGAAAGGTTGTGACACAACAGCAAACATCACAAATTAACAAAGAGAGATCAATGATTAGATCAATGATTACATTATTGTATGAAGTTAAACAATATGACTTAAATGGCTGATATAGGGGGAACAGCAGTGATTCTCAATATAGACATATGCAAACTAAATTAAAGTGACATGTGGAAATGAAAAAGTATATAAAAAATATAACATAACCTCAAACATTAATATAGAGGTATCATAGAATGTATACTGAAAAATGTTAAACATAGCGTTTGGATAACAGAAATCTAACACTATGCCTAAATGGGTAACTTTCTGTAATATCTGTGTAATCTAAAATAACAAGAGTGTAAATGAGCTCCCATGTACATCACCGATAGTGCAATAGAATAAATGTATTTCATACTCCAATACTTGAGAATATTTTGTACAGCAATTGGAAAAACAAAATGCATTCTTACATTAAATAGAGCAGAGATATATTGTGAAATTTAAATAGTGTTCAATTGAAAGGGCAATTATTGATTCTGTGTACCATGGATGTTAAACATGACAAGGGCGTAGATGGCCTGGTATAGACCATAATGATGAAAGGAGTAGACGGTGTCAATAGATCAAACTGTTGTATGTGTTTGTATTCTCCAATTACTTCATGTGGATGGAGCTATGTTATCTGACGATATCTGGGACTTCCATGGGATCAAGTGGCATGCCATCCTATGATTATAGATTCATATTTAAGTTTAAAGCTCATCATGTTTCAATTAATGATTTGAGGAAGAAATATTTTATAACATTATGCAGATTTACAGAAAGAGTATTTAGTTGATAGGATAAACAAATAGAAAAGTGTACATTCAATTATCACTCTTACATATGACATCAGTATTGAAGAGCTATTTCTTTGAAAATATGACTGATATAACAGTATAAGAAATAGGAAACTAGACGTTTTATCAAACTAACAGTCAGAAATATCTGATTGCGTGCTTTTTACCCTTTTCTCATATATAAATGATATAAATGTTTACATCTGAAAATAAGGTATTTGAATAGGAAATAGATAGTTTTAGAAAACAATTCATGGAGTGAGGATATTCAAAAGATAATATGGAACAAATACAAGTGAGACAAGATCATTTTGGGAGAAGACCACCATAGAGTAGAAGATAAGTCTTCAGAGAATTTGTATTAATATAATCAGTACAAAGTGGGCGATTCAAGAAAACTACAATAATTTACTGGACATGTGGGTGAAGACTAAACCATTATTTGTGTATGAAATAGCTTCTAAAATGTTTGTCTCTGCGGAGTGATATATTGATGTAGCATTGAAACAATTGCTGTGGCCAAAACTGGAAGCTTCTCCATGTTTGAATTTCATCCATTGCAGTAAAACTATCCAAGAAAAAGAAATTAGTACACCCTTTAATGCAGTTAAATCAATGTTCTAACAACTGTGTTACCAATTTGTGAGTATTTGTTAAATGCTTATATAGTTTGGGCTTAGACACAAAATGACAAGAAACGTTAAGATGGTCAGAAGACAATTTAAATAACAAAAAAAAATCAATTAAACAATAAATAATTTTAAATAATTGATATAAAACTATTCTATCGAATGCAATATAATTTACCAACAGAAAGAGTTTAGCATACGTTTTGTGGAATTATTTATGGGTCAGATAGAAGAGTAAAGAGACTAGGAATATTATCTATTAGCAATCCTGCTGTGGTATCTCGTTAGTGTTTACAAGTCTTTGGTGGGTTGTGTGTGTACCTGTGTATTGTGGCATAGAAGCAGTTCTGTGACACAGATCACCTGGCAGAACAACACTGCCAGTATAAGTCCTGAGGATTTTCCAGTCCATGTAAAACCATATTCATAGGCAATGGATAAGATAAAGAATAATGTTGAAACATGAAATGCAATTTCAAAGAACCCATTGAGTGAAATGAATTACTTGTGCAGCAAAATATTTAATAAATGGATGTTTAGGGCAAATTTTGTACACTAAGGATTCATCCACTACAATAATTACCATGGTTTGCATAATAGGTCTAAGAGATGTTTTTGACATAATCTGTTAAGGCACAGAAGTTCACTTTCTAGGTCATTTACCATCTCCAAAATTGATAAAATACCATGCTGTTGATTGACACGTCCCATTCAATTGTAGGTCTAATAATAACATGTTACTATTACCCAAAGTAAAGGGTATAAATGTTACTAAACTAAAAAACATAACATGGGAGTGGACCTTGCAGGAATTTGAACCTGTTAAATATGGTTTGTTTTCAGGTGTCAGTTTCAGCACTGTTAGGCCACAGGTTTAACTTCAACATCCACCATTATGCGCTGCATGCACCTAGTGACCAAGACTAACATATACGTAGGATCCATGGTGTTGCCTTGAGTCTCCAGGACCCTGTCGCATTGCACAGTACAGTGCAAGTTTAAGGAGTGCAGGGGCACATTTTACATTTTCATAGTGCCTGTTTTATGTAATCACGGTGGCTAAACCAATGCACCCTTCTTTATTTCTCGACTCACAGCAGAAATAGAACTGGAATTTAAAACACTATAAAATGCCAAGAAGATATAAAAACTGAGAACCAGCAGCCATATTCCTTCTTTTGTTTCTGGTCTTCACAAGATAAGTAAGTAGCCTTTATCTGCAATTAACTGGTTTATAGTTACATGTGGATAGATTAATGGTCATGGTTTATGGGATTTTGGACCAAGAGAATTTAAATCAATTATTCTACATTCAGAGAGCGAACCATGAAAAAAAGAATTTGCCTCTCGATATACCACCCAAGTTTACTTCAGCAAGCCTCTCTCATCATAATCTGTGAACGTTTATGAACTACTATGCCCCGCAACAATTTATCATGATGAAGTAAGATCTGTAGTGCTACCTTTAGTGATGTCAGTAGTTTCCATGCTGAGTGGGAAGGAGATGCTTTGCTCCGCTTTGGTGTGTTCCCTGATGAGTCTGGTGAAGCCGTGTTCAGACAGTACATACACAATAGGTTGTTGTTGGTGCTAGACTCTATTTGTTATGTTCATTTAAATTTAAAATGTACACTGCTGCTCATGCATTCTTGTAATTTCCTTACCAGCATAGCTGTGATGCCGCTACTTGGTGAACTACTCAGAGAATATATCAAAGATGGTTGAGTACTAGATATTTCCATGAGTTTCTGCTGTCTCAGCCGCAGGTGGCGTCCTGAGGCACATGACATGGCAGTAGATTGTTCCTTGTCACTCTTGGGTTTGCTCCCCAGTAGTCATACCATGGCTGATTGCATATTTCCTCATGCCTGTGGCTTGCACCTATCCATGCCTAGGTTGACTCCTGAGAGCAAGTGGACTTACGGGTGCCAAGGCATATGTGCTAATGTTGTAGAATTTCCATCTTTATCAGCTGCTCCCTAATACACATTTTGCATATACTATGGCCGGTCCAATAATAATTAATCCTCAATATCAACCCTTGGACTACTTGCTGCCGTTTTTAGGTGGACGTCTTAGGCATATTCTTTGGCTGCTTGTATAATGGTTGATCCCCATTTCTTCCATGGTTGACTCATCTGAGCATATACTAATGCTGGTTGTATAATGATAAACACAGGTTGCATCCTGCTACACCTGGGTGGTTTTCTCAGACGTATACTGATGTGATCCTTAGATCCTATACAATTGACCCATCAAAGAAAGCAAAGTGGCAGTTGTGGAGTGCTATGAAAGGAGTACTGCCATTGGGGATTACAAATCCCAGTGCACAAAGGGCCTTGAGGCAGGCCAATTATCATCGCAGCTGTTTTCCATTGTATCAGCTCTATAAAGCGCCTCTCGAGGTCCTGTAGCATGGGACATGCGCGGGCCGTGCCCGGAAAAAGCCTGGGCTAAGGGTGGGCCCATCCTGCGCTCACCAGTGACTGAAAGAGGCCAGTTTGGGCCACCCCTCTGTTGTTTGTCATCAGACAGCAACTGTGGGTAAGCGAAAATGTACCTGCAATACTGATTTGGATGCCTCCAAAGTCTCACGCAATTGTGCCTCTATTATTTCAGTCTTCACATTAGCAGTGGGGCCTCTCACTGAAGAAATACAAAGTACAGAGGAAACACTGGTGCTAGGGATGGACAAAACCTCAAAAGGCATTGGTTTGGAGGAAAAGAGCGGGTACTCTGGGTTTGAGGCTGGGGCAGCTGCAATACCCCAGAGTACTCAGTAAGGGGGCCCACTGGTTAGTCAGGCCACCTCAGAGAGGGCCACTATAGCTGAGGCTGAGTGGTCACTACTGGGGAATAAAAGGAAGAAGAAGGGCTCCAGGTTGAGATTTACAGCCAGTGAGACGGCCTTTGGCCTCTAACAATGAAAATGAATTGATTTATTAATCAAAGGCCCCCATACTCAAAGTCAATTTATCTGACTCTGCAGGTGTAAACTTACTGGGCTCTCGGCTAAAAACTTTATTGGAACCTTTGTTTATGGTTTTATATGATGCTGTTGAGAAGGTATTGTTAAGATCGTTGGAGGGGCTACCAGCAAAGCTGGGTGCCATACAAGCCTCTGTTGTTAATTTGAAAGTATCAATGGCAGGGAATCTGTCTATTCAACCACCCACTGGTCTTCAAGGTGCTCAATGTGTTCACAAAGCTTGCTATAAGCCAATATTACACACCTCACATACAAGGCCTATTGTCTCAATGCCCCCAAAACATGTTGGGTGATTCTGGAGGATCTAAGGCTATGCCTGTGGAACACCCCAGTACACCAGTTAAATCTTCAGGTGGGGTTGGGGCAGAACTGCCCTTTTTTAAAAGGTTCTGTATCCCTCTAGGGTTGAATCCCCTCAGTAAAACAGGGATCAGCAGAGGAGTAAGACAAGGTTGCATTTTAACTCCACTTTTATCTGCCTTACATATTAATTAACTTGGGCCCACTTTTATGTGTAGCTTTTAAGGATTTTCACTGGGAAGGATTTCAGTTAATTCTGCACTTTTATATGGTGATGATGCAGTTCTAATAGCTAGAACTGCAGTGGGACTACAACATTTGCTTAATTCTTTTATAGATTTTGTGAATTTGTTAGATTTGGGCACCAATTTTTCTAAATCCTGTACCATGGTCGGGGGCCACAAAAATAAATGTCAGAAGAAATGTTTTGGAGGTGGCAGAAAAGGAAGGCTAAAAGGAATATATTGTCAAGAGCTATAGCTGTGATCTTTGCCTTTGCAAATAGATTGGGGACTAATTCACTTCAGGCTCTCATCAAGTTTATCAATCCAAATGCATCTCCATCGCCAGCTACGGGAGTGACATCTGGTGTTTTGAGTTGGCTTGAGCATCCTTTTTATGTATGGCATAAGTATACGGTCAAACTATAACTCCACAAACTGCTCATATCTTTATAGTCTTGCTCTTTCACATTCATTGTAGATCAGAAGAATATAAAGAGAATCTAAACTGTGATATTAAACACACCATAAAGCGCGTAGTAATATTGGAATCAGTTTATTTTAGTCAGCTTTAAAAAAAAACTGTGGTCCACATAGTTTTGAAATATTCAAAAATTTTACCTTTCCTGTAATGACCTATGCGTGAAAAAAAAGTCATTTCTGTTGATCACTTTTTCTATTTAGAAAAATGTTTCAGAAAAAGGAAAAGCCAATTACTGTTTTCTTTGTTTAGACTGCAGCTCTAATTATGCTATGTGGCCTGCCAGTGGAGTAACAATAGCCCCTGCAGCCCCTGCGGTGTGGGGGGGCCCATCCAGCACTGTGCATGTGCAGTTGGCCCCTGGCCTGAGAGCTCCTGACTGGGTCCGAAGCGTGGGGGCCCCCCCTCCAAGTACTTTGCAGGGGGCCCCCTCAAGTTTCATTATGCAACTGTGGTCTGCCTTTTTTTCTGGGCTTCTGGCAGCAGGCATTGTGAAGTCAGAAGTGTGGGGTCAGAAGTCAACTGTAATAACTATGTAATTTCTTTATTACAGGTGATTAAAGACATCACCAATCGCTTGTAATCAGGAAATTGGAGACAGGCTTTTATGCAGGGAATGTCAGTTCCTATGTATTAATGGAGATAATCTAGTGTAACAATGATGCCTGGCTGCCTTTCAGCTGCAACACTAACATCCGGGAAAGCCTGCCCCCATGATTAGTACCAGAAAAGGCAACCCAATAAGAGTTCCTTTTATGCTAAGGCCTCACAATTGAGTCCTCAAAAACATTATAATTTTAAATAAACAAAAACATAAGATTATAACAATATAACATAAAAAATAAAATACACATTTAATACATATACTATTCCCACTATAATTTATACAAAACTATCCAAACTATTATGTTAAATATATTTTTTAAATGTACTACTCCCACAGTAAATGCAACAGTAGGGAAAGTGTTGGATTGCGGACAGGTAAAATTTACTAATCTGACTCCAGTTAGTACATCAGTAGGAAAGTGTTGGATTGCGGAGGGGTACAATTTACAATTCCCACTCCAGTCAATAGAATAGTAGGGAAAGTAATTTACTATTACCCCTCCAGTCAGTATAACACTAGGGAAAGTGTTGGATTGTGGAAGGTAAGATTTACTATTCCCTCTCCAATGAGTGCAACAGTAGGAAAAGTGTTGTGTTGCGGAGGGGTAATATTTACTATTCCCACTCCATTCAGTACAACAGTAGGGAAAGAGTTGGAATGCGGAGGGGTAAAATGTAGTATTCTCACTCCAGTCAATACAACAGTATGGAAAATGTTGGATCGTGGAGCGGTAAAACGTACAACAGTACAACAGTAGGGAAAGTGTTGGATAGCAGAGGGGTAACATTTACTATTCCCACTCCAGTCAATACACAAGTAGGAAAAGTGTTGGATTGAAGATGGGTAAAATGTACTATTCCCACTCCAGTCAATATAACAGTAGGGAAAGTGTTGGATAGAGGAGGGGCAACATTTATTATTCCCACTCCAGTCATTACAACAGTAGGGAAATTGTTGGATTGCAGAGGGTTAAAATGTAATATTTCCACTCCAGTCAATACAACAGTAGGGAAAATGTTGAATTGTGAAGGGATATATTTTACATATTCCCACTACAGTAAGTACAACAGAAGGGAAATTTTGGATTGCGGAGGGGTAAAATGTACTATTCCCACTCCAGTCGGTACAACAGTAGGGAAAGAGTTAGATTGCAGAGGGGTAAAATGTAGCATTCTCACTCCAGTCAATACAACAGTATGGAAAGTGTTGGATCGAGGAGCGGTAAAACGTGCAACAGTACAACAGTAGGGAAAGTGTTGGATAGCAGAGGGGTAACATTTACTATTCCCACTCCAGTCAATACACCAGTAGGAAAAGTGTTGGATTGCAGATGGGTAAAATTTACTATTCCCACTCCAGTCAATATAACAGTAGGGAAAGTGTTGGATAGCGGAGGGGCAACATTTATTATTCCCACTCCAGTCATTACAACAGTAGGGAAATTGTTGGATTGCAGAGGGTTAAAATGTACTATTTCCACTCCAGTCAGTACAACAGTAGGGAAAATGTTGAATTGTGAAGGGATACATTTTACATATTCCCACTACAGTCAGTAAAACAGAAGGGAAAGTTTGGATTGCGGAGGGGTAAAATGTACTATTCCCACTCCAGTCGGTACAACAGTAGGGAAAGAGTTGGATTGCAGAGGGGTAAAATGTAGCATTCTCACTCCAGTCAATACAACAATAGGGAAAGTGTTGGATCGTGGAGCGGTAAATCGTACAACAGTAGGGAAAGTGTTGGATAGCAGAGGGGTAACATTTACTATTCCCACTCCAGTCAATACACCAGTAGGAAAAGTGTTGGATTGCAGATGGGTAAAATTTACTATTCCCACTCCAGTCAATATAACAGTAGGGAAAGTGTGGATAGCGGAGGGGCAACATTTATTATTCCCACTCCAGTCATTACAACAGTAGTGAAATTGTTGGATTGCAGAGGGTTAAAATGTACTATTTCCACTCCAGTCAGTACAACAGTAGGGAAAATGTTGAATTGTGAAGGATAAATTTTACATATTCCCACTACAGTCAGTACAACAGAAGGGAAAGTTTGGATTGCGGAGGGGTAAAATGTACTATTCCCACTCCAGTCGGTACAACAGTAGGGAAAGAGTTGGATTGCAGAGGGGTAAAATGTAGCATTCTCACTCCAGTCAATACAAGAGTAGGGAAAGTGTTGGATAGCGGAGGGGTAAAATGTACTATTTCCACTCCAGTCAGTACAACAGTAGGGAAAGTGTTGGATTGGGAAGGGGTATAATTTACTATTACCATTCCAATGAGTGCAATAGTAGGGAAAGTGTTGGATAGAGGAGGGCTACTATTTCCACTCCAGTCAGCCAACATTAAAACAAAGAAAAGATATTGAACAAAATAACATTATTTAAAAAACAAAGTAAATAAAGAAAAATATAAATATTTACAAACAAAACCACACATATATTTAATATTACCCCATCGGTGCCACGCCCTTTCCCCCTCCTGTGCCGGGCGTTTCCCACGCGGGTGGGTTTCATGACGAGATAGTCTCGTCATGGGCACAGCGTGACCGTGCTCCATGACGAGACTATCTCGTCATGGGCACAGAAGATGTTAACAATAAAAAAATAAAAACATATTACAATGTTAAATAAATATCACAAATAACTACAAATATTATTTTAAATAAAATACAAACATATTTTTCATATAAATATTTTTTTTCATTTAGAATTATTTATTATCAAAAAAATATTTTATACATAAATTTAATTTAGTTACTTCCCACCCTATAACCTCACAAAACTCACAACCTGAACCTAAAACTTAACTTTAAAAAGCAAAATATTTACTCTATTACTATAAATATTTATGAACAAACTAATTATCATTAAATACATTTTAAGTGTTAATTAATTATAATTGATTCACTTCTCAAAATATACCCCCACAAAACACACAACACAAAAATAAATTCACTTTCCATCCCAGTCACCCAAAAAACCCACAACCCACATCTAAAATCCTAAAAAAATTATAATTGCACAATTAACATAATTAATTATAAATTAAACAAATATTATTAACTAAAAATGGAATATTAATACATTAAAACTAATGAACTTCCGACCCTATAAACCCCACAACCAGTACTTAAAATTAAACTTGAAAAAAATGAGTTACACAAGTCAAATATTTAATTGTCAATAAATAATAGTAGTACTTAACAAATAGTTATTAATTCATTTAAATTGATTTTCTTTCTATCTTTTACACCTATAAACCCCGCAACCTGCATCCAAAAAATAATAATCATCAACTAATTAATAATTCATTACAGATAAATTACTTCCCACCCTTTACTTCTATAAACCCCAAAACACGGACCTAAAAGAAGAAAGAAAATTACACATAATTACTTATCAATTAATGAATTCATATTAATTACCAACTAATGATTAATTAAAAATAAATTACTTCCCACTTTTACCCCTATAAGCCCCACAACCCACACATAACGTTTACATAAAAAATATTATTAGCACAAGTAACATTATTAAATATTGATTAAATAAATAATATTAAATAAACAATCATTAATGTATTATAATTAAATTATTTCTCGTGTATACCCCATAAACCCACAACTCGCTAAAGCACTAAAAATCACTAAAATTATTTTTATTAAATGTATTAAATACTAAAATGTAACAAATATATTAATAAAAATTGTACTGAAAAATTACATCATATTCTTTCAAAATATATACTAAAATACATAAACAAATACATAACAATAATTAAAAAACAATATTAATGACTTCAATATTTTAATAATTGATAGTACTGACCTTAAAATTTATATTTTTGCTGACGATATTCTTGCTGACGATATTTTCATATCACGATATTATTGACTCGATATTTTGGTTTGGCAATATTTTTACTTCGATATTTTGTCTGAATGCCGCTAAGCATACATCTACCAGATCCAAAACCCTTCAACTGTACCTTGATTTCGGATTCCATTTCCCTGCCTTCTTCCTTGTGGTAGGTGATCTGTTCATTCCTACTTTACAATATTGAAGTACCCTAGCAAGATCTGCGCCCCTTCTGTAAAGCCTTCATCTTCAGCAATATCTTTTTGAGAATTTAGGACCTCATTATCATGTCATTATGATATCGGGCGGACGTAGCTGTCTGGAACCAACCGACCATAGGTCGGCAGACCAAACCGCCAGATCTGGATGTGACTCCCCTTTGGACGGTCAGAAACATCCATTTCCCAATCACAGCTTGTGTTGCGGGCTGAAAAGGTCGGCAGCACAAGCTGCCATTTGGAACCGAAAGATGTTAAACATTCCTGCACAGTGTGGCAGGCACCTCACAGTGGGCCAGCCCTGTAGTGGAGGGCCATGGGGTCCCAGCAAAGAAACTTTCCGAAAAGCCTTTCCATATTGGAAAGGCCAACATCTAAAGGCTGACAGATTGTGCCATGATAATCCCGACTGCGGAGCTGAGCCTGGCTCCGCCATCATTAGGGGATTATGGTGGCTTCCAACACTCTGGGGCTGATTCCGATCCGAGTCGGAAAGCACTCCGACCGAGTCGGATCCGGAGTGTTTTCCGACCAAGCCGGACCCCTACAGTCCGGCCGAGCGAGTACGATGCGCACGTATGCTGTCGGACTCGGTTCGGTCGAACTCCCATAGAAGTCAATGGGAGCCAGTTGTACGACGCGTACATGCGCTCCCATTGACTGAATTGGTACGTCTCGAACAAGTGCGCCCCATACAGTGGGTATGCATCAGTGCCATCCACACCATACATGCCTGTGTTGGGGAGGCCCATAGGTCTCCCCCTGTGTCCAAGTCGTAGGGCTGCAGGTGTCAGGGGGTCCGACGCGGACCCCCGAAGTCCGACTCCGGGAGCTTTTGCGAGCCGGACACTCTGGCTCGCGCAGGCTGTCCGACGCGTGCATCGTACTGGCTTGGTTGTAAATCACATCCATTGCACGCCACGGTGAGCTTCCGACCGAGATGTACAGAGCGGTTCGGACCCGGAAACGACTCGGTCGGTGAATCTCACGTAGCTCCCATCGTACTTGCTCGCTCGTACAGCTGTACGAGTCAGCAGGAAAACACACGTACGGCTCGTAGTTTTTCCGGCCGGATCGCGTTCAGTGCCCTTCCGACCCGGATCGGAATCGGCCCCTCTGACGGGCTCCTTGAGCCCGTTGGAACTGCAACTGAAACCCCCCGCAAGTTTCCCTCTGATCCCCTTCATCCTAATACAGTGGTCAGAAACCTGTGATGTAAGGCGGAAAGCTGCTGACAGCTGGTCAGACACTTTCCACCCCACATAATAATAATGATTCCCTAAATCTTGACCCTGGTTGGGAGCATGTTCTGCTATTGTTGTCAAGAGCTCCCCTCGCTCACTATGCGTTTTACCATGGGTTGCCTCCACTCTTAGTCAGTTAGCATTTTTAATTAGACAAAATTGAAAGTCTTGGAGATCAGTGCACCTGCCTCTCAGGTCTTAGAACGAGCTACTGAGTGCACCTGAGCATTGTATGTTTTAGATCAAAATCTACTAGACTCACCTTTGCATAGATTTCATGCAATGTTACTATGGCAGCTGATTTGGACATTAGATTGTTGTGGATTTTTTTCTGTTACAAGGGTACATAAGCCCCTTGGCACTATATATGAGGATAAATAATGTTACATTTTATAGGAACAAAGACAGCCTGTAGGCAGATGTGACTCCTGTTAATATTCTGGGCTAGCTGCCGCCTCCCCAATGCTTGTGCACCTCCCCTCCTATCCTGCCCCCACAACTCCACAGCAAAAAAAAAGACAATACCAATATGGTGCATAAAAGACAACCCTAGATAAGAATACAAGCCAACTCAAACTCAACTTCTATTTCTATGGTATAGAATATCCTGTACTCCCGTCTCTTGCCCAGCTCAAAATCAGGTACGTACTGGGACAGAAAATAGGCCTGGGCAAGAAAATAAAGGAATTAGAAAAGTGGCCCATGTTTTTAAACTGGGGATGTTTTGAACTTTTAAAGACATGCATGCTGTGTAAGTTGTTTTGCAAGACTGCATGAATTTCAAACTGCTGCAGGCAATGTTTGTTTTAATGGTTTTAGGGAAATCAATAGTAAAAATCAGCCCAGCAGACCATAAAACAGGCCCACAAAAGTCCTTAATTAGCCCACACACTGACCGGTCAGAGCATCCCTTTGGGCACTGCCTGATTGCTAGTCTGACCCTGCCGAACATTAAAGAGAATTCTTTAACAAGGAATCACGCAGCGAAGTGCAGCAAGTCACCTTGCTGCACTGCGTGATAGTGAACGGGCAGTAATGAGCTGTACTTAACAATATACAGTGAATGCCTGAAATTTCCTAGCGCTGGTCCACAATGTGCTGCCCAGCGCCAACATAGGCACCCTTGCACCATGGTGCGAAAGTGCTTGTGTTGTAAGTAGGAATGTTTTTGTGCAGGAAGGGACACCCTCCTGATCAAAATAATCCCCTGAGGCCTTTTCCTCTTTCTATGTGTACTGCATTCTGCAGAAGAGGGTCAAGAAGCAATTTCTGACGACAGATACAAGAGCAAACATTAAGCTGGAGCTTTTGTTATTCACAGAGCGCAGATGAGATTTGAATGATCCTTGGCAACTCTTTCATTAATATGCTCCTAAGTTTCAACCTATCTAAGTCAGAGTATCCTGTGCGTTTGCTTGCTGGCCAAGTCCCCTAACAGGGTGTTCTGTGCTTTGTTAGGGTCGTTCTAAATGTCCTCCATGTACCATTGCCTGAATGAACGTTCTTCTTTTGAGACTTGGCTACAAGAGAAGCTGTGCCTTTGCCTCTGGTCCTATGGCAGCAGTTCTCCTCTCCCACTCCTTTCTCTTGATCCTGATCTTCTGGTTGTCATGACTTTGGGATCCCTCAGTAATTTCCCTAATACATTGAGACCCTCTTTGGGCATTGAGGGATGATAGGGATTATTGTTAAAACAGAAGTTCAGACAGTACTGGCATGCCCACCTGTATCCACATTTGTCTTCTGGCTCTGGTCAATGTCCTGAGGACTTTACATTTCTCGGGGATGGATTGAGCCAGGATTGTGCCAGGTCCTGCAGCAAGTTCAGTGAATTGGTAACAATTTCACTAGGGACATGCATCTCGCCACTCTCAGTAGCTCCTCTTTTTGTCTATGGGAGGATAAACTCAAAACAATTTCCTTAGATTTTGTGGATTTCCTTCTTTTTTGTAGGGCTCACTCTATGAGCTTTCCATACCCCCATACTGTCACTAACCTTCATTTTAAAGAAATGGCAATGGACTGGATGCAGGCACAAATGTTAGAACATTCCACTTCTTCACTTGCATTGCATATCTCCTCCCTCTGTTTTTAGAAGCCTTCACACTTGAAGTGGAACATTTCCACTTGAGTCTTTAAGAGTGCCAGCCTTCTCTCTGGGTTGGATGAATTGGTGGCCACTGTCTGTGACAGAGCGCCATGAGGTTTTAAAAATTGTAGGGAGCATCATAATTATGCATAGTCCGCATCCACACAGATCTTTATGTCGTATTAACAGATGATCATTTGAAGAGTAAATGTAGCACTAAATATTGTGAGTGTAATGTTAGGAATGTAATTCGTGTTAGTCATAAGAGTGAAATGGCTTTTAAATGTAACTGCCTATTGCAAAGTGCTTAATGAATTATTTTGTGTGCAATGTAATGCATTTGATTTAAATGTGCACAATATTAAAGGTTGCACATGTAGGAATGATTACACATATATTGAATGTAATGAAAATAATGCTTGTAGATGCAATGTTTATTAACATGTGATTTATAATGTGTGAAGGCCTGTTCATGTATTGCAATGAAAGTCCTATTTATTTCTTCTGTTAGCTGAATATTGTAGGCTGAAATGTACTTTCCCTGGGAAGGCTCTCATTTGGAGGTAGTCAGCAGATTTCTGTGAGTGGAACGTTTTCTCGTTTTCAAGCTTCTGTTGCAGGTGCAAGGACATTGTCCTCGTTATCTAAGGCTAACCTTTTGTTTTAGGAGTTAGGTATGGAGGAGCGTTTGCTACAAGAGTCTCCAGGAAGGCAGATAATGAGAAGCCGATACTTTCAATGCTGAAGGAGCCTGGGACTCAAAGACGTTTCAACCATTATTGGATGCCATACAGGTTTCAAATGGAAAATTACCTCCAGGAGGTGTCCAGCCAGAAGAGGTGTAATGAAGGCATGTCTTCCATATTGTGCATTTTGTCTTAGGGACAGTGCCCCGAGGGAGGAGAGTCAGAGAAAGGCAGATGAGCTGCAGAGAAGGAGCAGATGAGGTTAGAAGGCAGAGATCTATATTGAGGAACGAGACTTAGAACAAGTTTGGTAGCTCTGGCTACTGACCCTTTCAATGTGAGTGTACTTCTTAGGAGGTCTTGACGAGCTGACACCTTTTCCCGATCTTGCCTTGGCAAATGTTAAGCAGGGATGTCACTTTAGCGGTAGAGTAGAGACAGACTTATCAATTTCTTTGTAGGTATCTGTTAGAAATGGGATGTCTGGTTGGTTAAGGCTTGCGCCAAAGCAAGGCACTAGTCAGGGCGAGGGAGTTACACGCCAAAGATAACCCCTGCTCACCCCCTTGGTAGCTTGGCACGAGCAGTCAGGCTTATCCCGGAGACCATGTGCAAAGCATTTGCGCACGCACACAGCAACAACATCCCAGGCACACTACAAAAGGAACTCCACACAAGGTTATATATAAAAATAGCCTTTGTATTATCATAACACATTAGAATAGTAAACACATATTATACACGGTGCCACATGGCACTAGATTATATTTACAAGGGATTATTTACACCTGACAGGGCCAACTGGACCACTGTCAGTACCATCACAAAGTGAACTTAGTAAATGTAGAACTTATCATAAACATAGAACACAACCAGTAACTACTGGTAACCACTGTACTTAGCATCAGCCTGTAACATAAACTACATTATGCACAGTATCACATCAGGCGCGAATTATAATCTATGCCAACCTCACCAGTATAAACACATTATGCAATCCTCTCACAAGTCTAAACACATTAGACCATAATCTCCTAAACATAGCTTGTGCTTAGGAAATAAAACACAGTAGAGAATATCTCAAACCTAACCATAGTAGGTACAACCTCATAATCACATTTAGAGGTATAAACCAGGGTGCGTAAATCATGCTACATACATTACATTTCCTAGCACCCTATAACTCACATTAGGGCCTGGCGCCCTATAATCCTAACAGTCCCCCCTGGCCTACTGGCCATCTCAAAGAGGGGCTCAAATGCCCTGTGTCCAGAATGTCAGGGTGAAGTGCCAAAGAAGCGAGAGTCAAGGGTGCGTACTTTGCGGAAACCTAAACGGTGCAGCTGCCCACTACTTGCTGGGTAGCTGTGAAGACATGGGGCAAAGGAGTGCATTTCACTCCTAACTTCAAAAAACCTGCCCCCAAAGAACTGCGGCCTAAATGTTGCAGCTGCCCACTACTTGCTGGGCAGCTGTGAATAATGGCCTGGCACTTCTGTCCCTCTCAGGGGCTCCGGAATCATTCTGCGCCAAGCGTGGCCGCTGCCCTCTATCAGACGGGGCAGCGGAGAAAAATGGCCTGAGCCCTGCTCTGGGGCGCTTGAACAATACAACGTGCCCTCTTGGTGCAGCTGCCCTCATGTTGGAGCCACAGCGGCTCTGCAAACTTAACACTCGCCCCACTGTTGGAGCAACTCGGGCTCTCTACACAAAATCACCCCATCGGTGCAGCTGCCCTCTGCAAGTGGGGCAGCTGGGGTGAACCAACTGAAGGGGGCCCTAGCACGGGGAACAGCACGGGCCCCTCTGGGCCCTCTCAGAACATAGGCCAACCACGTAGGTGAGGCCCCCTATCAGGCGGGGGCCGCTAAGGAAATAGGCACTCGCAAGGTGTCTGCAGCCCACTAACCGGGTATGTAGGCTCCTCCGGTCTCCCGCAGTGCTCCCGGGTGCTCTGCTCTTTGCCCGGTCCCTCTCCTGGGACCGGGGCTCCAGATATCGTGGCCCCACTCTGCAGTGCACAAGAAGGCGGGGTAGGCTCCCTCCGAACTTCGGGTACCATTTTGCGCACCGGGGCTCCCACCAGTTCATGGGAGCCCCGCTCTTACCGCAACCTCGCCGCCACACACCGGACTTCCTTCTCAGGCCCCGCCCATAGTTAGGCGCGGGTGCCTGACTTCCAGTTTTCGCTGCGAATCGGGCCGTGCCAGTGATTTCCTTTCTCCAGGCGAAATGAGGGGTAGGCTCCCTCTTCACGAAAAATATAAAGCAGGGTGGGCACCCGCCATTCTGCAATAAAAGCCAAGTCGCCGGGTGGGCACCCGCGCATTAAAAAATGCAAATGAAGACGTAAGGTGGGCACCTGCTCAATGAAATAAAAGTAAGCGGGGTGGGCACCCGCGCTGCAGGCGTCATGGGGGAAACCCTAATCTGGGGATTCCCTCTCTCTCTCTCTCTAAGCAGCGCGACGCTACACAGCCCCCGCTCCTCTTCCTGGGGAAATTAGAATAAAGTGCTCACCAGGCGCTAGGATCAGGACAAGCTCCTTCAAAGTCCTGGAGGCATAAAGAAAGGGTGCAAAAGGCTCCCAGCAAAGAGGTCTTTAGAAAGGAAGGGGCAATGCAGGGCCCAGGGGCCAGCACACAGGGCCCTCCTGGGCCCCACCAGCAGCAAGCTCCCCTCTGTCAGGAGCAGAACAGGAACTGAACAATTTCATGGGGTCACAGCCCCTATATTTATATGCCCTTTTCCTTTGTGACACAGCACAGGGCTTGGGATACCAGTCAGAACTGGTTTGGGGGCGCTTTGGTGCAATTTGTTGTGCTCAGCTTCTCTCTCCTTTGTCAGGTGGGGCTAGGTGCTCAGACACACCACAGGGGGCGGAGCCAGCATTGTGGAGGGAAGGCACAGCCCTATTCAGGTCCCAGATGCAACTCCCCCCTCCCATCTACATGCAGATCTCTCCATTCATCACCGGGCAGACTCACCCTGGCTCCTGGAATTCCCCAGTCCTCTCAGCTCCTGTCAATCACAAGCCAGACATGCAATTCACATCAGGCAGGCAGACACACAGCACACAGAAATGCCAACTTCTAAAAGTGGCACTTCTCCACTAGTCACCATAAATCTGCGCACACCATTGCGCAGCATTTATTCTCACGAGTTCACACATACTAAACTCGACCCTGCATTCCTCTCACATCAGGAATTACCATCGACACACATATTCCCCATGCATTCCTATGGGAGGGCAGGCCAATCTCACCACATGCACTCAGAGCGCGCATGCACTTTACACTGTACCACCAATACCAGGTCACAGGAAAGGCAAAAAGTTTAGGGGTGAACCTGCCCAAAAGGGCCAAGTCCAACAGTATCCATGAAGACTGATTTAGATATTGGAGCAGTCATCTTTTGCTTGATACTTTTAGAGTTCATTATCCTTTTTATGCTTCATCGAAAATTGCTGCGTAGGTTAAACTTTGTATTAGTTCCCATGAACTTTCTTAACCTCATCATGAGGTGCTTGTATGCCCAGTTATTTTTGGCTTTGTAATAAACCCCCCAAAACTTAACTCGGAGTTAGTGATTCTTCAGCGTTGGAATTTATTTGGTCACTGATCTTGTTTGAATGAGTTGGTTCTCTCCCTTTTACACATGACAGCAGGTAAAAAGGTCCAGTCGGCCGAGGATTCTAAAGAGTGGTAAGAGATGGTAAGATAAGATAAGAATCCGGCGTTATCAGTTGGTAGCAGAGTAGGATGGTTATCTCTGTAGTAAGGGGAGATCTAGTTTGGGGTAGATCACTATCGAGTCCCCATAGAGCCCAAGTGATGGTGATCCAGTGGATCGTTAGCAGAGGACGACGGCGTTGATGGAAGCTGACGGAGAGTAACGGTGTGGCGGAAGCAGCATTTTGTGGGAGAGTGAGTATGAACAGGGTTGTGTGTCTGTTAGATTGCGGTGTTGTGTTGATTGTGTGATGTCTTGAGGAGTCGGTGTGAGAGTCGAGTGAGTGTGGTTTTGGACTGTGAGCGCGCACTGTCCATGAGATTTGATTTTTGATATCCCGGGATAAGAGATTGTTTTGTAGAAGACACCTAGAGTTGAAATTGTCTGAGTGATTGTGGGAGTCATGAGACGTCGTTGACTGATCCAACAGTGATAGGGAAATGTGTGTGTGAGTGCGTGCGTGAGTTAGCAATGCAGGTCGTGGATTGCTGTATGTGGAACATCGAGTGTTTGGATCCTATCGATTAAATACATGACTGTCCGGCCGTTCGTGGGCAGATAGTCTGAGGTAGTTGTCCGGTCGTTTCGCGGATGGACGATTGCCGGAGTTGAGGTCGATAATTGTGTGAGATTGTCCGGTTGTTGGTGGACAGGCAGTCAGAGAAGTGACTGTTCGGTCATTTGTTGGACAAACAGTTATTTTATTATAAGACAGAGACACGTGAGAGTGCGAGAGACAAATTGTAAAGGAGGGGAACTGCTGCATGCAGAGGAAGAATGACGTCAGAGGGTGCCGCGCTGCAATAGGTCGATTGGTGTAAAGCTGCTCTGGTATTGGTGGATTGACCTCAGGAAGTAGAACGAAACACTGAGTGTAAAAGTGTTGATTTAAGTTGATTTCACTATGAAATGTTTTAAAGTTTTACGAGACATGTGTAGAGGAGATAGAGCGGTGGTTACTCGAGGAGGAGAAGAGGCTCCACCCGAAGATACCCCGGCACATTACATGGCAACAAATGTGGGATTGCATACTATAATTTGTCTTGAGAATTGGCATAAAATGACTGAAAAAGAGGGAGAACTGGCTTTTCTGAGATATGGTACTTTCAGATTGGAAGTGTTGCATCAGTTGAAATCGGTGATGTCTTCGTTGCGACCTCTACCTAGACCAACAGAGTTCGAAGCGCTACATGCATGGATTAGAGCAGCAAATGACAGGAAACGAGATCGAAGTCAGGAAAAAGTGAAAAAGTCGATCAGGGCATTTCAAGCTGCGTGATGGGATGCATTGGAGAAAAGGTGGAGGGTGGTGACTATCGAGGGGGATAGGCTATTTCCGTTCATGGTGAAGGTGGGTGACACGTAGAAGAAGAGTACAGAAGAAGACGATAGCGACACAGATGATGGCTTACTAGAGAAGCTACTGTCAGAGAGACCACCCCCATATAATGCAGACTCAGAAGAGGGAAAGTCAGTACCGACAGAGGGGATTGGGGATTCGCAGATTCAATCTCATGTGAGAGTAGTTGGGAAAATCTCAACAGGAACAGAAGGGAAGAGGGCACAGACACCAGCAAGTACTGTGGAACTGCAAGGTCACCGGATGCTCTCACAGTGCCGGTTACCATTGGACCCATAGTGTCAGTTTATGATCCGGATCAGGCGTGGAATGGGAGTTTGCTGCAGTCAGTAGTAGAAGGGATTAGCTCTGGAGGGACTGGCATGGTGAGCAGAGTAGCTCACCTTCCGAGACCCATAGAATCGAGTATGCCATTGCCAGCCACTGCAGACTCCTCTAGAGGGCAGGTTGAAGAGAGACCAGAAAGACCAAAGCCTCTGGCTGAGTCAAGATCAGATCTAAGAATTTGGGAGCCACCAGTAAGAAATCAGTGTGACAGAATGCCAGGAGATTGGGATCATGAGGATTCTAGAGGTCGACCAGTCCCTAGGAGTGTAGTGGAAGAGAACAGATGCAGAGATCAGAGCAGTGAGAATGAAGAGTCGAGTAGCGCATCTAGTCAAGGGACACTGAAGGTTGCTATAAGAGCAAAAATGTTGGATGTGGTGAGATTGAAGGCTGAAGTAGACAAGATAATTAGTGGAAACCTGACTTTGGAAAGAATAGAACTTTATGAGCCAGACGAACTGTTGTTTGTAGCGAAGGATGTAGAAATTGACTGAATTGGCAAAAAGGTATCAGGTGGATTTGTCCAAAACGAAGATGTTACAGGGAAGTCACAGGTTGCAGTACAGTGATCAGGAATTGGAAGAGAAGAGAGTCATAGGGTTGAAATCTCACATTCGAGAATTGGTAATAGGGAAACGTGCAAGGAGCATGCTTGATAAGTGGGAGGAAAGATGGTCCAAAAATAAAAGCACTAAGAGAAGCATAGGAGAGATGCCGCCTCCGGGAGGAGGAATGCTAGGAGTGGAGAATTACCCTTTGCGAGAAGTGCAGAACGGAGGGTATGTGGATGTTCCTTGGAGTAGAGGTGATTTAGCAGCATTCATGAATGATTTTCCTCGTCTGAGGGAAAAGCCAGTCAAATGGTATAAGCAGGTCGATCAGTTTGTCAAAATCTCGATGGTGTTGTGGATCGATCTGAATACATTGTTTGATATTGTGGTACCAAGTGTTCTGCGGGCAGCTTGTAAAGTTGCAGTTGATTGGCCAACTTCTGAACCAGACAGGGATTCTGTTACAAATGGTCCTTCTCCAATTGTTATGAAAAAGTTTGAGCGGGTAATTACATGGCTAAAATCAAAACTCTCGCCACAAGATATTGACTGGGTTAAGATAGATCGAACCATTCAGGAACCAAAAGAATCCGTCCATGAATACTACGAAAGGCTCCTACAAGCCTTCAAGCAGTATAGTGGGCTAGACACATTAGACCCCAAAGATATGGGACAGTTTGTTTCCAAGTTTGTGTTGGGTCTTAGACCAGGGGTTAGATTCATGATTCAGCAGCATCTGATCTGCTGGCAGAATAAGTCAGTGGATGAAATCTTGCGGTATGCCAGATACTTTAGCGATGAAGTGGACTTGAAACATAGGAAGCTTAAGGATAAGCTGATGCTGGTCCAGATGCAAACCACTGACAGGGAGCTTCAGCCACAGCGAAATGGAGGGAAGTTAGGGAGAAGGCAGGGACACAACCAAGGAGGGAATCAGAATGCGCAGGGTCAGGGGAAAGGGAAACCTATAGACCTCAAGACAGGGATGGATGTAGCAACACTGAAGAAGACCACGGCATGTCACCTTTGTCACAAGATCGGGCATTGGAACCATGAGTGTAGATTAAACCCAGAAAATCAGGTGCAACAAGAGGCATAAATAGTGCAGGTGCCCGAAGATGTCAAAACAGTAACGAGACCGAGATCCATGCAAGGGGGGCGATGGTCCGACAGGTCCAAGTCCCGCAATCTACGAGAATTCCACAGGGAAATCAGACATACCAGCAGATGCCCCTCTTCGAGAACTTTGACGAGTACAGCTCAGACCTGTTGAAATGACAGTGCCTGAGAGGGGGGAAGACTGCACTCTTGGGGCAGTCTTAAAGGTAGACCAGAGGGGACCGTTTGTAGAGGCGGATGTTGATGGTCATCCTACCACCTTTTTGGTTGATACTGGTGCTACCCGTTCTACTGTGAGATCTGCAGTAGTTCTCTCGGGACAATCAATTCAAGTTGTAGGAGTGACAAACAAGAAAATGACAAGTCCATTGACTGAGCCGATTCCTGTGAGGATAGGAAACTTCCAAGATCGACACCAGTCTGTGGTGTGCGACTCAAGTCCAGTCTGCTTGCTAGGCAGGGATCTTTTGTGCAAGGGAATGTGACTCTTAGAAGGTGTTCTGTTTTAAACATTGCTACACTTATGCCTTTGCCAAATGCAGATGATGAAGATTGTGAGGACCATGACTGTCTCGATGTGACTGAACTCTGCACCAAGCCGAGACCTGACATTGTTGATGAACCTCTGCCTGACCCTGATGAAATTTTCTTTGTTGATGGTTCATGCTTAAGAGACAATGTTGGTCAATTGAGAGCAGCATTTGCTGTATGTACCATTACAGGAGTAGTTGAAGCTGCTTGTTTAGAGGGAGTATACTCTGCACAAGTGGCCAAAATCATTGCTTTGACTCGCGCCTGTTTGGCAGCAAATCAGATCCGAATCACCATTTACACCGATATCCAGTATGGGTTTGGTGTGGTTCATGATTTTGGACAGCTATGGTCTCAGAGGGGATTTATGACATCATCTGGTTCACCAATCAGAAATGGAGAGTATTTGAGACAGTTACTGGAAGCTTTGCGATGTCCAAAAGAAATCGCTGTAGTGAAATGTGCAGCGCATGGAAAGGGAACTGACTTTGTCTCTTTAGGTAATAGATATGCGAATGAAGTTGCACGTTTTTGCGCTGAGCAAGGTTGTATTTTTACTGGAGATTACACAGGAGGGAGCCAAGAAAGAACCAAGCTCAACATAATGTTAGCCATGGCAGACACTTGGGATGAGCTCAAGTGCCTGCAGGAAGAGGTCTTTGAGCAGAAAAAGGAAGTATGGGTCAAATCAGGATGTGAGAAGAGAGACATTTGACATTTGGGTTTCTAGCGATGGTCGAGCTGTATTATTAGATGACTTATTGAGCCCTATGGCAAGACAGATTCAGGGCGCTGTGCATCTTGGAAGGGATGCGATGGTGCGAGTGTTCAGACAGATGTGGTACAACCCAAGGTTTCGGACGGTTGCTGAAGCAGTGTGTCAGAGATATGTTACTTGTCAACAGATGAATGCTGGAAAGAAGACTGTGGTTACATTAAGTCACATTGGGAGGTCGGGAGGGCCTTTCAATAGGATGCAATTAGACTTTATCGAGATTCCCAAGTGTAATGGATTGAGGTACATTCTAGTGGTGGTGTGTGTTTTCTCACAGTGGGTGATAGCTTACCCAACAAGAAGGTGTGACACCCTCACAGTGGCAAAGCTGCTACTTAGGGAGATGATACAGAGGTTCGGTTTTCCAACCTCGTTGGAATCGGAGAGGGGGATGCACTTCCACAGTGAGATCATGAAGTTGCTTTGTGCCGCTTTAAATGTTGATCAGAGACTCCATTGCAGTTTATCGACCTGAGGCTTCTGGGATATTGGAGCAGATAAACGGAACTTTAAAGGCACAGATGGCAAAAGTGTGTTCGTCTACATCTTTGAAATGGCCTGATGCATTGCCCTTGGTGTTGATGAATATTCGCAGTGTCCCAGATAGAAGAACAGGTCTTTTCCCGCATGAGATCCTGATGGGGAGGGTGATGCAATTGCCAGCAGTACCGTCCACAGCTTTGATAAACATCACTGATGACTTAATCCTTCACTACTGCAAAGGACTAGCTGATGTGGGCCGTTCCGTGTCTCAGCAGGTGCAAGCTGCCGCTGTTCCAGCTTCAAGTGATCTATGCCACAATTTGTGTCCAGGAGATTGGGTACTTGTCTGTAAGCACATGAGGAAGAGCTGCCTGGATGCTCGGTGGTAAGGCCCTTATGAGTTGCTACTGGTAACGAACACGGCAGTGAAGTGCGGAGGATTGCCAACTGGTTACATGCTTCCCAAACCCGCAGAGTTTCAACACCCTTGGAAGAAACAGCTCCTCTCATGAATGAAAATCCAGCTGTGGCAGCAGAGCCACAAGAGAGGACAAGTCAAGCTGTAAGGGTGGCTGGAGAAGCTGGTTGCTCATCAGACCATGGTGAGGAGGGTCACTTCATCCAAAACCCATATATTGACTCTGAAGAAGAAAGTGACATTGGGAGTGGCATAGAGTCAGATTCAGCGGAAGGATGTGGTGCGCAGAGAGACCGAGAAGAAAGCAGAAGGGCTGGAGGCGCAGAAGGAGAGAGACAGAGAAGGCTGAATCTGAGACTAGATCCCTAGAGAGATCTTGCCCCTGTGTCTGAGATCTCTGAATCGGAGGAAAGCAAAGAAGAGCAGAATCAAAGCCTGAGAAGATCGAGGAGGACGAGAGTGCCTTGCCAGAGTTACGCTACTCCGGAGTGGACTTACGCAGTAACTGATGCCGGGAGTAGTGAGTTCTGGGAGGCTGAGGTCCGTGAGCGGGGTCAGCAGGAATCCACTACTGAAGATCAAAGTGGTATTGCTGGTGCCTGGTCTTGAAATTGAGGGAGTGCTGACACTCACGGTTCCAAAACCTCTACTTTTGAGCAAGGTGCGAATCCTAGTTCTGCAAAGACTAGTTTTCCCGATGTTTGGATTTGAACCATCAACTCATGAATTGGTAACTGTCCGTCTTAAAATTTTGCATCATGTTCTAGCTGCAATTAGATCTCAACTTATCGTGGATTATGAATAAACCGTGTTTTGTAAATAAGTGTTTAAAAGAAGATAACCTAGGCTCGAGTGGAAGAAGAAGAAATTTAGTGACTTTCCATAGAAGAAGAGGGCTAAGGAAGTCTTTTTGGACTGTGTAAATAAGGAACTAAAAGTACTGTAAAGGGAATTTCCAGCCCTTCTGGAGTGGTGTTTGAACTGGTTTGAACAGCAACTTGTGGTCGAGAAAGAGACTCTAAGTGTTCGTTGCTGAACCCAAAGCCAATAACAAAAGATGGAGGCTAGAAATCCGAACCGTATGTCCAGATGTATGATAGGTACACTCATAGGAGGTGTGATAGTTTCAATAGTTGTAGTTATTACAGTGTCAATTGCTATTCCACATGAGGTAGGAGTCATAGAGGTGAAGGGAACACCTACACCCAGTACTTCGACCAAGGAAGTGGGTATCATAGGAGCTGAAAAGGCTTTGCTTGACCAAGATAGTCGTAGATTGCTTGTAGATTTGTCTAGAGTTGATTTTAAGCTTAATGATTATGCCAAGCTGCTATATGAATACGTCGAGGCGATGGATGTGAAATATTGTTATGTGTGTATGCAGTTGCCTGCCTCAGTTGATTAGGGGATTAAATATCATCATCTTCCACTGACTTATGGAATTTCATGTAGTGTGTTGCTTAGTATGTTCTATGATAGAGGCCATTATGAGTACTTCTTTTCGAATTACTATGCAGTGCTTTCAGAGGTACCAGCTCACCAGCATCTGAATAAGTATGGTTATTATACACAGGAAGATAGGATTGGGAAGTATTTCATACCGACTTCAACATTAGATACAGCTTATGCCCATAGACACAATGTGACTTGTTCATTAACTGAGGTAGAGAAGAAATTTGTAGACCAAGTAGAAGATAGATATAGACAGCTAACAAAAAACACGTGATACTGGGGAAAGTCCAGTAGATTGGACTGAGGAGGAGAGATCTCACAGAGCAAAGGGGAGTTGTGGCCCTATAGCATTGGACATAGAGCAGAAGGGGAAGCTGTGTGTGAAACGTGCACAGACCTATTATGATAAGGTCTATATGGGACAAAGCACGTGTGATCATGTTTTCAAGATGGAAGAGTCTGCAAAGAATGTTTGGCAAGGTTCGGTGCAAGTGGTGCCAACAGTATATTATGTGTGTGGAAAGAGTGCTTACGTGAGATTGCCTGCAAATTGGTATGGAACTTGTTACTTAGGAATTATTATTCCCAAAATATACCACGCAGAGGAACTAGAGCTTCTGGGAAGCACTGTAGGGTGAGAAGAGGTGCAAGTGTGGGAGCAGTGATTGGAGGCATCTTTGGAGCAGTGATACCAAGTCTGGGAGTGATTCTGAATGATGTGAAGATTAGGAGGTTAGCTACTGTTGTCGATGAGTTGTTAATGAATATAGCTAAGTTGTTGATACTTGTGGATGGGTAGATGTTGTCGATAAGGACAATGGTGATGTACAACCATCTTGCTTTAGATGTTTTATTAGCAAAAGAGGGCAGAGTCTGTAAAATGTTGAAGGTTCAAGAGTGCTGTACTTATATACCAGATAACAGCAAAATCTGAAGAAGTATATAAGTAACATCACTGTGATCCATCATGTGATCCAGGATCTGATTGAGGAAGGTGTTTGGGAAATAGTTAGAAAAAGATTTGGCAGAGTGGGAAACTGGTTTGCGAACTTAGGAAAGGGTATCCTTGGTTATATTCTGAAGCCTATCATTATCATAGTGGTTTCTGTGGTTTGCTTGTGGGGGTTTGCCGGAGCTTATCAGTGGTACAAGGCGAATCAAGTTGAAAGGTCCCTTAGGGAGCAAGAAATAAGGATGGCTAGACTGCAGGACAGTTACTATCAGAATATTAAGAATCTAGAGAAGTTCCGACAGGGAAGAATGGCTACGAGCTCTGTTTAGGTTGGTTCTTTCTCCAGGTAATTGTGATATTGGTGATGACACGGGTCATCAAAGGGGGGAACTGAGAGAGCGCCATGAGGTTTTGAAAATTGTAGGGGTGCATCATAATCATGCATAGTCCGCATCCACATATATCTTTATGTCGTATTAACAGATGATCATTAGAAGAGTAAATGTAGTAATAAATAATGTGAGTGTAATGTTAGAAATGTAATTCGTGTTAGTCGAAAGAGTAAAATGACTTTTAAATGTAACTGCCTATTGCAAAGTGCTTAATGAATTAATTTGTGTGCAATGTAATGCATTTGATTTAAACGGGCACAATATTAAAGGTTGCACGTGTAGGAATGATTACACATATACTGAATGTAATGAAAAAAATGCTTGTAGATGCAGTGTTTATTAACGTGTGATTTATAATGTGTGAAGGCCTGATTAAAGGTTCATGTATTGCAATGAAAGACCTATCCGTTTCTTATGTTAGCTGAATATTGTAGGCCGAAATGTACTTTCCCTGGGAAGGCTCTCATTTGGAGGTAGTCAGCAGATTTCTGTGAGTGGGAGTCAGTGGAAGGTTTTCTCGATCTCAAGCTTCTGTTGCAGGTGCAAGGACATCGTCCTCGTTAGCTAAGACTAACCTTTTGTTTTATGAGTCAGGTATGGAGGAGCGTTTGCTACAAGAGTCTCCAGGAATGTAGATAATGAGAAGCCAATACTTTCGGTGCTGAAGGAGCCAGGGACTCAAGGAGATTTCAACCGTTATTGGACGCCATACAGGTTTCAATGGAAAATTACCTCCAGGAGGTGTCTAGCCAGAAGAGGTGTAACGAAGGCGTGTCTTCCATGTTGTGCATTTTGTATTAAGGACAATGCCCCAGGAGGAGAGTCAGAGAAGAGGCAGATGAGCGGCAGAGATGGAGCAGATGAGGGTAGAAGGAAGAGATCGATATTGAGGAAGGAGACTTAGAACAAGTTTGGTAGCTCTGCCTAATGACCCTTCCAACGTAAGTGTACTTCTTAGGAAGTCTTCACGAGCTGACACCTTTTCCCGATCTTGCCTTGGGAAAAGTTAAGAAGGGATGTCACTTAAGTGGTAGAGTAGGGACAGACTAATCAATTTCTTTATAGGTATCCATAAAGACTGATTTAGATATTGGAGCTGTTTTTTTTTGCTTGATATTTTCAGAGTGCATTATCCTTTTTATGCTTCACCGAATTAGATTGCTGCATAGGTCTATCTTTGTATTATTTCCCATGTACTTTCTTAACCTCTTCATGAGGTGCTTGTATATACAGTTATATTTGGCTTTGTAATGAGCCCCCTAAAACTTAACTCGGAGTTAGTGATTCTTCAGCATTGGAATTGATTTGGTCCCTGATCTTATTTCAATGAGTTGGTTCTCTCCCCTTTACACTTCACAGCAGGTAAAAAGGTCCAGTCGGCCAAGGATTCTTAAGAGTGGTAAGAGATGGTAAGATAAGATAAGAATCCGTCGTTATCATCTGCAAAGAGTATTCAGCTTCCACCAATCAAGATCCCATTTGATCCACATTGTGTAATGAAGTTATTATTGTTTCTTGGAGACTGCCTTTTCATGCCCTTCATTTTTGCTTCGGGTCATTCTGCCACTCTTTCTGTACATCTTCCAGGCTGACCTTTAGATCGTCTTTCATTATGCCCCCATCAGCTTCCTTGAATGGCATCTTAGGTTTAACTCCAGAAGATAGCACTCCTGGTTGTGCAGCCAAGGCTACAACTGGTTTGCCAGAAGATGCCAATGCCTCTGCCCTGTGGCTCTCTGTCCTTTTTCTGTGTCCCACCCTCTCCCATTTAGCCAGAGAAATATGCGCACAGAAAGAGGATAGAAAAGAGAAAGCAGGGTTGAAATGTAAGGAGAGCATTCACAGATTTCACCAGATGGAATTGTGAAAATCCTAGGAGCAGGGGATTGATTTTCTCTCATGCATCACGAAAGTCATTTGTGAATATAGATTTATTTGTGAATATGTATAGCCAACAAATAGAGCCACAATTTCAAGCACTATGTGCATATGTTTTATTTTCATATTATGTCTTTGTCCAATAAACATCCATCAAGTCACCTTTTCTATTCCTATCCTACAATGGGAGTTATAGGCTCATTAGCCACTGAATTCCCATTAAATCCTTGCTACAACTCAAAACAATCAGGGTAGCTTGAGCCTTCAATTGATTTTGTTTGCTCCTGTTTGTGAAAGATTAATGTATAATGCAATGTTGTTTGGCATCATGAGGGCTTGAATGAACTGAAAATGAGTAATACATTCAAAGTTGTTTCAAGCTGGGTTCCCAAAGTATGTATTGCCCAGGACCTCACATATCCTAAAGGTGTTTTTTCTGTAGAACACTTTTTGGACTATATTAGAAAACAAGCATTGGCAACGCGAATAGGCTTCACATTTTGGATTTGCCAGTACTTTTTGCCTTGGCTTTTTAGCATCTACAAAAAGGGTAAAACATGTTTATTGCTTATGCTGTACATCATTGGCCAAAAAAAGCTGCATCATTGTGATGTGCACATGCACACTGGCATGCTTCAACACACACTTTCGAACACGTATTTCTTGATGCTACTGCAACACAGCTGTCATGACATTTGAACGCATACTTCATGACGATGCAGCCATTTTGACAGGGATGTAGTAGAGTAAACAGCTGAGTGGGTTGGGGGCATAAAAAGCAACATGGAGTGCTCGGGGGAGCAGTGATTTGAAATAGGAATCAACACATGGGTGAGTTTCAGCACTCCAAGTGAGTGAGGAACATAAAATGAAAAAGTAGCACGCTGCGAATTATTAAAAGTCGTTGTTAGGAAATGAGGTTTCTGGTTGGCAGAGTATGCACACTGTCCAAGCTCGAGCCACAATCCTAGTCAGAGTAAATCAGATACACAACTTAAATTAACCTGTGCTCATGCCATGGTAGCTTGACACAGAGCACTCAGGCTTCACTTAAGAGGCAATGTGTAAAGTATTTTTGCACACTTTAATTATAGTGACAAAGTGAAAACACCACAAAAAGACTTGACGCCATTTGAGAACAATAGAGAACATTTATCTGAGAAAAACAAGACCAAAACGTCAAAGATCCAAAAAGTAGAACTTGAGATATGATGTTTTAAAGATTAGATCCAAAAACAGTGTTTAGAAGTCAATAGAGCTAAAAGATTTCTTAAGGTCACGCTAGACCGGATAAATCCAAGGTTCAGGCCGACCGCGATGGAAGGCAGGTCGGCTTCAGGACCCATGCAGGGACTGTTGAAAAAGTAGATTTGTATGGAGCAAGTGTCGACATTGAGGATTCAATACGTCAGTTCCGATTCACTCAGTTGGGTCGATGCGTCATAATCAAACCTCACAGTCGGAACCCGCATCATTGTTGAATCGGCACTGCGTCAGGGTGCACTGCATTGGTTCCGATTGGAGCAAAGGGGTCACTGCTTTGATTTTTGCAGGAAAACAGCTGCGGAACCCAATTCTGAGGCCCGGTAGTGGAGAATGCACCTCAGGCAAGGGTAGAACTCACAGATAGCAGAACCCGGAAGCACCAGGGTTGGAAACAGGCCGTGATCTCCTCCTAATTAAAAAACCAACTTTGGATCCAACTATTCCAGCTAATTTCCGGCCTATTTCTCTCCTTCCTTTTCCTATTAAAATCTTAGAAAAGGTCGTGAGTAGGTCCCTCTCGGACTACTTAGAGGAACACCATCTACTGGACAGGGACCAGTTTGGCTTCCGTCCCGGTCACGGAACGGAGTCAGCCCTGGTCACCATGCTGGATAACATGCGAATGCGGGCTGACAACGGGAGCACCGCTGTTTTGGTGCTCCTGGATATGTCAGCCGCATTCGATACAGTGAGTCATTCAATCTTGTTGGAGCGTCTGGAGGAGTTTGGGGTGAGGGGTCGGGCACTACAGTGGCTCCGTTCCTATTTGGCGGGAAGACATCAAGTGGTGACTCTGGGGCCTTTCTCTTCTGAAAAAACCCCCGTAGCTTTTGGAGTACCGCTGGGTTCCAGCATCAGCCCCATCCTATTTAACATATATTTACAGCCGCTACTCCCGATCATCAGGGCGTTCGGGTGGAGCTAATCAACTATGCAGACGATACGCAACTGGCTTTCTCACTGGAAGGAAAAAAGGCAATCCCCCTTGAGCAATTCCAAAGTTGCATGAGGCTGACTATCGACTGGCTACAAAGAAATTGCCTGCAGTTTAATGGAGATAAAACTGAGCTATTGTACTACTCGCCGTTAAGGCAGATTCAACATCTACCAGTGGACCTCAGGCTTGTTCCGGATGAGGCTCCACTGGTTCCAGCCAGCACAGTACGGAATCTCGGTTTTTTTATTCGACAGCAATCTCCAGTTGGACTCGCAGGCAAATAAGACAGCCAGCGTATGCTTTGGGTTACTACGGCTCCTACACCGAATTCTTCCACTTCTGCCTGAAGACTCTAGTAGCACGGTCGTAAGGAGTACGGTGCTAAGCAGAATGGATTATTGCAACTCCTTGTACATAGGAGCCCCCCAATACATTGTGCAGGGGCTACAGAGAGGTCACTCAGCTGCAGTGAAGCTGGCGTTAAATCGCAAGCATGACTTTTCCTCTACTCAGGCACTACGTGAACTTCATTGGTTGCCAGTTAGAGAAAGGGTTCTTTTTAAGTCCCTCTGCTTAGTCCATAAAGCATTTCATGGGATGGGCCCGGTCCCTCTCCAGGAAAGATTTACACGCTATTCCCCCTCAAGACAACTGCGATCCTCTAACGCCAGCCTGTTGGCACAACCCAGGTTTAAACGATCAAGGATGGGCGGGAGGGCTTTCAGTGTGGTGGGAGCTCGGATGTGGAACGAGCTCCCACAGGGGATTAGACAGACAAATTCGTTAATGGAATTTAGAAAGAGCCTTAAGACCTGGCTCTTTCCAGCAGCTTGATGGCCCCTGACCGACCCTCCCCCTCAGCACAAGTGATTTTGTTCTGTCAGAGCGCCTGGATACCCGTAGGGTCACAGTTGCGCTATACAAATACTAATATAATACAATACAATACAATACCAGCAATGTTGCAAGAAGTTTGTTTTGACCCTAAGACTTCAGAGAACAGGAGGCAAGGCAGCAAGCCTATGGAGAAACTTGGGTTCAAGGATGTAGAGAGCAGGTCCAGTCCCTCTCACTCCCAGGCAAGAAGAAGCAGGCAGCAGGCCAACAGAATAGAGTAGGTAGCAAATTGGATGTCCCTCCAACAGCACAACAATAAGCAGGCAGCAGGCCAACACAGCAGAGCAGTTAACAAAGTGGCAGTCCGTCCTGCAGCACAGCAGCTCTTCTTCCAGGCAGAATGTCCTTGGTTCCAACAAAGGTCTGATTTGGTGGTGTTAGGGGTCCAGTACTTATACCCAAATGTGCCTTTGAAGTGGGGGAGACTTCAAAGAGGTATTTGAAGATCACAAGCTCTCTGCCTTTCCTGCCCTGACTCCAGACTCACTACAGGGGGTGTGCAGCTCTTTGTCTGGGGACAGGCACAGCCCTATTCAGGTGCAAGTGTCAGCTCCTCCCTTCCAATCTACGTCGGGAAGGCCCATCTGCCATCAGGATACAAATGCCACCCCCAGCATCCTTTCTATGACTGTCAAGAAGGAATGCACAAAGCCCAGCTGTCACCCAACCCAAACGTTTTCCTAGAGACAGGCAGAGGCACAGAATGGTTAAAGTAAGAAAATGCCAATTTTCTAAAAGTTGCATATTTGGAGGTTGGTCCTTTTTTAAACAGCTAGGTTGGGCCTCCTTTAAGTATATATAACCAATAACCCTAGCTGAAATTATTCAAAGAACACTTTAGATTCTAGGTCAAGTAAATGCATTGTCTTGACCTGTCTGGACAATCCATTTACTAGTCCTAGAATCTAAAGTGTTCATCAAATAATTTCAGCTAGGGTTATTGGTTACATACATTTCTGAAAGTGGCATTTTCAGACTGGCAATTTAAAAATCCAGCTTCACCATAAGTTGTGATTTTAAATTGTAAGTCCAGAGACACTAGACTTCAAATCACTATCTTTTTCCAATTGGAAATTGCACTTGAAAGATCTTTTAAGGCAATCCAAATGTCACCCTATGGAAGAGATAGACCTTGCAATAGTGAAAAACGAATTTAGCAGTTTCTCACTACCAGGACATGTACAACTCAAAAGTATGTGTTCTTCCTTTTAAATATACTGCACTCTGCCCATAGGGCTGTCTAAGAACCAGGTCAAATGGCAGTTTAAACTGTACATACAGGTTCTGCAGTGCCAGTCTGAGCCATGTTTAAAGGCCTATTGAGTTGGTGGCACAATCAGTGCTGCAGGACCACTTGTAGCATTTGATTTACAGGCCCTGGAATTTAGTGGACTGTAGTGGACTTTACTAGAGATGTATAAGTAAATAAAAAAAAAAATTGTGGATAACCCAATTTTACCACATTTTAGGTAGAGAGCACAATGACCCTAGCACTGGTTAGTGGTAAAGTTCCCAGAGTCCTAAAGCCAACAAAAACAAATTCAGAAAAAAGGGGACGAGGAAGGCAAAAAGTTTGGGGGTGACCCTGCAGAAAGGGCCATTTCCAACAGTCATCCAATCAAAAAGTATGCTATGCTTGGGAGGGGGGACAAACAAGAAGAAGGAACGCTACTTAATAAGAAGAAAACAATTGAGATTGACGAGGACACCGACTAGTGAAGAGCACATAAAACTGTCTGTATCCATACCCTAACAAGCATTTGCAATGCAACAGGTCTCGCATTAGTAAAAGTTTGAGCTATTAGCGTTGCTGATAATAATGCAACACCAATAACTGAAACATTTAGTAATGCGAGACCTATTGCATTGCAAATGCTTGTCTATTACAGACATTTTGCAGAGAAATGTTGCGTTTATATTTCATGCAACATCCATAAATAATGTTTCTATTAGATAAAAACAGAACCTCAAATTTGAGAAATAGGAGGGTGTCACAGAGATTATTTGTAGTAATATTAGTGAGCTGATGCTGTATTACAATATTAAATACACACATCACTATTCCTGAATATATAATGTAACAGCTTTCGAATTTGAACGAGTGTTCCTGTGCACTGAGAGTGACATGGCCAAAGAGGGCATGAGAGAACTGAATTGGGACATGTTACTTGACCTCTGGAGTGCAAAACCAGGAAAGTACTGACTGTTGCTTTGTTTAAGATCCGAACCCTGTTTTAAAGGTGATTTGTATTCGACTTCTTAGAATGTTTCTTTGCAGAACCTTACCAGCTGAGCATTGCGGTATTTTTTTGCATGGCACATCTGCAATCAGAAAGTGCCCTGCCCCCAAGGGAGCAGGAGACTACATACTGAAGGAGTGAATGGGAGACGCTGATTGGTTGAACAGTATTTGGCTTAAAGGACGGAGCAGTGTGCTCGGGGTCAGATTGTATAAACTGCGCTGGGTGGCACGGTTGTTTGCACCTGTTTGCGGGTGCTGCCGTTGTGTCCACTATATGCAGTGCTTTACATGGGGTAGACATCGTCTGTGCTAATAATAAGTACCAGCTTATACTGAGCAAACATACTCTTTTTTAAGTTGTTTTTAAGGCAGAAATCCTTTGTAGTTCATGAATACTCATTATTCTGTAGGAACTAGATAGTACTGATTTTATCAATGTTCGAGGAATAAAGACCTTACCTATATATAAATCGGTTATTTCAGCCTATAAAAAAAGCGCTCAGATGTCCGCTAAGCCTGTAGAGGGGCACTAAACTCGCGTAGCGCTAACACAATGATTCATATGGAACGGAAAAGGCTGGTTTTCGGTTCTCTCGTGTCGTGGATTTACCCCCCTATTACTTTAATGCGGGATATAGCTTTGTAGAGTTGCTGTTGCCTGCACCTGATCCATTAACCCAGTGAGCTATCCTTACAGTTCTAACTTCACACATACCCCTGGCCCTTCTGATTGCTTGGGTCTCCAGCTCAGAGCCGTGTTCCTACTTGCAATGCTTTGATATGGGCATGGATGCGAGCTCCAGGGAAGGACGGGCATGACCCCAAGCACAGGAGTCTTTTACTTGTTTCCAGGGGCTGGGCGTCTTTTTAACAAACCCAATAGAGACCATAATAGAAAATTGAATCATACAGGTCCCAGAAAGCAAGGAAGACAAGAGGGAAGCAACCCTGAGGCATAGCGGGCCTGGCCCGGCAGAGTGTGTAAGTCAGGCAAAGCACTGGCACCCTGGAGCTGGCATGGCTGCTGCTGCGTCCGTGTGTCGTCCCTGCCCCGCGGCTCCCTCTAGCAGGCAGCTTAGCAGCTGCTCATGGCCACTGCTGCCCTCCATGATTACATCCAATGTCGGCAGCATCGCTCCCAGCAACGTTGTGAACAATGGTCACATGTAGGGGTGGGCGGAATTTGCGGAATTAACCTTCGCAAATTATCGCGAGAATGTTTAAAATTATCGCAAACAAGCAGAAATATCGCGAAGATGCGGAAGTTTTTTTCCGGCATGTTCGCGAGATTTTCTGCATGGTTGCGGGTCGCCAACTTACCCATGTGGTTGCTTGCGGGCGCGGCCATCTTGTTTTGAGTTGTTCTCGCGGTGCATGATCGCGAGAAGAAAGACGTGATCGCGCGACGCATGACGTCACTGCGGGCGCGAACTGTCGCGAGACAGCGCAAATGGCTAAAAACAATACAACATCTCATGGAGAACGCGACCGGATCAAGAAAACTTGTCGGCGAACGCAGGGATTCAGGTAAGGCGATCGCGCGCGCGCGAGAATGTATCATTTTACAGCGCGAGCAAGAAACAAATTATCGCCAAGCTGCGGAAACCGGAATTTGACATTTTCGCGCTCTCCGCGGAACGCAAAAATGTCAAATTATCGCAATTTCCGCGAACGGAACGAAATTTTTGCCCAGGCCTAGTCACATGGTTGCTGGAAGCGAATCATGGGTTGCTAGGGGGCCGTTGCGAATGGTAAAATAGGCAGCTGCCCAGGATGGGGAAGTTTGCATGTCTCACTGTCTCCACTCCCCACCTCTGTATTGGCCGCGACCGGGGTAGAATATCAAAGCCAGAGATAGGTGTGCGGCTGCCGTGAATACAAAGCTTGGCGTGCCGCACTTTGTAAAAGCAGATACATTTGAAAAGAAAAGCATTTTGGTGGTGCGCGCGATAATAAAGTTGCGTGGCCACCATATGCGCTTATAAAAAAAAAAGTAATACATTTTTTTTTAAAGCATATGCTTGAGCCGCGCTGTATAACGGGCGCAGCTGCCATTATTGAAGTTCAAGGCATCAGGGTCAAGGTGCGCCACACTGAATTTCAAGCTTGGCGTGCAGTGTTGGACAGTGTGTCCAACAGCAGGCAGGAGAAAGCCCTGTAAAACCAGTGGTGTGCGCGCACCACAGAGGAGCGGGGCGGGAATCAAAACCAGTGGTGCGCGCGCACCACAGAGGAGCGGGGGCGAGGGAGCCTGTTGTCTGTGCCGCGCTGATGTGCGTAACAGACACCGGTGGGACTGGGCGGAACAAAGGCGGGACATGTGCCCGCCTTTGCCCAATTGCGTGATGTAGTTTTTTAAAACAATGCACGCTAAAGCCAATGGCAGCCGGCGAAAGCAAAACCACACGCTCAGCTTTCAGAACCCCGTACAAGAGGGCTTATGCTGCGCGAGCAGTGCTACACACTGAAATGCTAGTCCCGAGACCTAAAAAGCAATGGGGTTACAAGCTGGATTGAAGAATAACTGATGAAAGATTCCAATACTTCAGAGTTTGCCTCCATTTTGTCCACAGGGTCAATTCATGTCCAGTACAATTCAGTTGTTGACACAGCAGGCAAATATTTGTGCAACATGAGAATTAATTAATATTGTATACACTGTTCTCTAACAGTGTATGCTGCCTTCACATTTAAAACACTGTGTCAGTAAAAGATGGCCACCATGTGACCTCAGACAACGTTTATGATCCAGCAAGATGATGCGTCCTTTGGAGTTGGAACAATAAGATGTCGAACGTTTGCACCCCTTGAACTTGTCTGCCTTTCTGTGGCCGCTCTTTTTTTTTGCCTTGAATATACCGCGACATAACCCAGAGTCAAGAACATCTTTTTTGACGCAAGCTATAATTAATAAAAGAAACACATTTTGTTGTTCTCGTGTTTGTTTTCAAATGTTTTACAATTTCTGAAGGCAGTTGTGGCGAATCCAGGAAACGCAGTGTCACTTTTCTGGTCTGCTAAGCAAGTATAAGGAAGGCAACATTCCCAATGTTCTACTTTCTCTCTGTCCTACAGGCTTTGACCTTTGGTCTATTACCAGAATATCGACTCCTAAATATTGACACTAGCCAGAATAACAACTGTACAAACATCATCAAAGTAAAGATATGTAGCTAAATGTATATTCACTATATTTAACTCCACATAATGTACCTGCCTGACATACATATCTTCAAGGTGTCTAGAAGTAGGTTTAGGAATAGTAAATCTATAGGGGCAGATTTATGAGGCCCTTGCGCCTCATTTACGCCGCCGTTGCGTCACTTTTGTGACGCAGCGGCGGCGCAAATCCTGCGCCATGCTGCGGGGTATTTACAACGTGACGCATCTGGGAGATGCGTCACGTTGTAAAGCCCTGCGCCAGCAGTAGGCGTACCTGTGCAGGGGGGGCGTTCCATTGCAGGAACGCCTCCTAAAAGTGGGTGAGTGAAATCTACAAGATTTCACTCAGTCACTTTTGAGCCCATGCTGCGTCAAAACCCTGCGCCTGCTTGAAGCAGGCGTAAGGATTGATGCAGCATTGTGAAGATAGGGCACCCCCGAGCCTTGCTGGAGCTGCGTCGCAACTCCAGCAATGCGCCACTTTTACGGCACAGATGCGTCACGCATCTGCGCCGTTTTTGCCCCATGGTGCGCCGCATTGTAAATGCGGCGCATCCATGGTGGCGGAGCCGTGACGCACAATAACTGGCGCATCCCTGCTGATATGCAGGGATGCGCCAGTTATTATAAATCTGCATCATAGTACCTATAGATACTTAAGGTCAAGTTATTCTTTTGACCGATATTCTGGCGACCATATCTTTGTAGCAAGATATTTTTGTGGTCAATATTGCGATGCACATTTACTCAAACACGTGTTTATTAAATATTTCCTCGGGATTGACAGCAAACTAATTATTAAGCATAACATTAAATCAGCACATGGTCTACAGGAAATGTTCATCAGTATAATTACACTTTTAAAACATCAAATTCTTAATTTAATAACTCTCGGCTGTGTTAAAAAGGTAGTACAATGTGTGCCATTCTGCTGCATATTATCAGACCGCCTGCAAGCACTTTTGCTGCCTCCTCTATTAATTAATGTCCTATGACCTTTCCTCCTATCTGGGTTTTTCTTTTAGAACATATGATGTGGATTACAGAATGTGCCATTGTTAGACGCTTCTACAGTCCAGTTTTGAGAAAATTACATTTCTAAACATAATGGGATTTGGAGCTGTCCTTCATGGTAAGAAATAGTTGTGCTGATTTGGAATACATCATTCCCTTTGTGTCCGGGCACCAAGGTCACTGGTCCTATTTGGTACTCTGACTGCCACTGTCAAGGGAAGCAGAAAGAGCTTATATATTTATAATGGAACTAACTTGTCCCGTTGGACTGCAATCCGCTTACTGTTAAAGTCACCCACAACAATGTGCTGAAGCTGATATTTCTCTGTACCGATATGAGACGAGAATTGCAAAAGATTTTTATTTTTTCTGTAACCAAGGAGCCCTCTTGTCCTTTTACAGTATAATTTTAGGAAGCCCAGGTTTCATCCTTTCCGCAAAGTCTACCCTAGCCTCAGATGCGCACTGGAGCAGCAAAGTTTCGAGATACCATTTTTTAGGTCTCGCCTGACCCAGCACATGCGCTGGTCTGGCGAGACATTTTGTGAGGGCTCAAAAAAGTGCTACCATTGTAGCCTAGAGCTACAGTGCATGTGCGCGGGCGCGCGCCTCACTTTCACGGCCGCACGGCCGCTTTGATGTTTGATCGCGATCACTTTCACTTTTGCGGCCGCTTTGATGTTCTCCGTGAGCCTGTTTACTACTTCTATGTAGTAATGGTGGCACCCGTGCGCCGCCATTACTACAGAGCAGTAATAAACAGAAAAAAGCATTGGCATAGCCAATAGGTCTCGCTTTTGGGACCTTATAAGTATTTAGTTATGCAGCTGTTGCATGGCTAAACACTTATAAGGTCCCAAAAGCGAGACCTATCGGCTATGCCAATGCTTGTTTTATTTATTCTGTGTTTCATATAGTGCTGCATGCTGCCAGATGGCAACTTCAGAGCGCTTGATAGAAGTGGATCAAAATAGAGTAATTCGTGGGCGAGGGGTAATTATTATGGTAGAGATGGATTAAACTTTCTTTTCTGTTTGAGGTCTCCACCCGAAGGTTTGCAAGCAGGTTCATTGCCATGCTTTGCTATTATTTCATGAGCATAGGTGTAGAAGAAGGTGGGCTTTGCACTCTTTCTTCCTGGTTCTAGTCCACATTTACTTATAAGGTGAAATGCCTGGTCATGGCCGTACAGCACTCAAAGTACTGGTTTTATCTTGCAAAAATCTCGCGGAGAAGCTCCAGCTGGTGTGGTAATGCTCTGATACTGACTGGGATGCAAACTCCCCTTCTTTATGTGTGGGTCCTCCATTTATTTTTGATTTAATTGTTCTCATCTATTGGACCTTTGGGCAGGTGAAGAGGGCAGCACATCTTGCACTGCATGCGCTCTACACCTGAAGCAAGGCAACAAGGGAGTAAAATAGTATGAGTACTAAATATCCTTAATACCAATATTTCCATGTTCTGCTCTGGTCCCCTCTGCTTGGAAACACACTGGAGCTGCCTCTCTTCTTAAGACAGCCTCGCAAGACTTCTCTAGTCAACCACTGGTCTATGACACTTCTACTTCAACTCTTTCCAACCAAAATCATGGCAGCGTTCACAATATTTTGAAGTTAATCATCTCTTTGACCCCTCCCAACCTAGCTTCCATTCACAGCATAGTACCAGAAGCGCGACATGGGCAGACACCGAAGAGCTTTGCACCACTCTTGATCATGAAAGCACAGTTGCATTGATATTGCCAGACGTATCGGCAGAGGTCAACACCAGGTGCTAAACCCACTCTGATCTATTTCCTCTGTTGGCTTGTTATTTGCACATCCTCACTTAAATGCATTCTTCTGTTTCTCACAGACAGATCTCTCTTGGGTGCATTCAAGGCTTTCCACTCTTCTCATCTTATGCTCTGCCATGTGAGGTTCCTCCCAGATTTACCCTAACCGCCACTTTGTTTAATGCAGATGTTAGCACTTGCTGCTATTATCTGGTCTCTTGTCTTTTGCTCTGCTCACGACACACAAGTCATTGTGTCAGTCTCCGATAAGCCAATGTCTACCTCTATAACGTTCGAAGCTTCCATGTCATCAATTGTCAAATGGATGTGCTTCAATTGTTTAAACCTCAATGGAGATAAAACAATCATGTTGGTTGGGAACCAGCTGTCCTTTTGATATCCTTGCTAGTGGGCCAGTGAAGCTAGTCAACCACCAGGGCCAGCAATAGTGTTAAGATCCAACCTCTGCTTTAACTGCCTTGTTTCAGAGGTGTCTGCTACACGTTTTCGCTTACTGAGAACTGTGACAAAGATCATTGCTACCTTTATATACTCGAAAATCGATTGTCCAGGTGATAATTACACCTCCCTTGTACTGATAGAGTGCACGGTTCTGCATCTAGCGAATCACAGGTGCCTCCCCCCTATTGTTGTGCTCTGGATAAATGGAGGGTTGGTTTTCAGCACAGGTGTGTAAGCAGGGAGCAAATATCAATCAATATATTTTCAAACAGTGGTAAAACCCATTTGGTTCCACAAAAACGACAAGTATTTTCAAACCATAAAGGTAAATTGACTGATTAGTCGAGCTGAATGCTTATTCATTCAATCATTAGTCTAAATCTTCAGTTTCAACAAATGTAATCAATCTAAATCGAATTTAAATGAGCAGATGCAAGCTCGAAACATCTAGGCAGGCCTGAAAGCAGCTTAGTTACATAAAGGAATTTCCCTAATGCTAAACTAAACAAGTCTGTAGAAACTCAGGAAATTCTAAGCAGAAGGTGTCAGTTGGTAGAATTCTAAGATTGAACCAAATGAAGGATCAAAGCAGGGAAAAGCAGATGTGTTCAAGAGTTTAACTCAAGAACCAGAAATATAGTGTCTGAGGAGAAAGAGTTCTGCATCTGACAAAGTCAGGAAAGGATCTCCAACCTGCTACTCTCAAAGCACACAATTATTAAATTGATTTCACCCACATTTCCTTCTCATCAACTCCTCAAACCAGAGAACCAGTCAAAATGCAGAGTCTTCTGGGTGCAGGTAAACTCCCCTCGTTCCCATCATCGAACAAAGGAGTACACAGCTGAACGTCCTTTGTTGTATCTTCAGTCCAGACATCTATTTACTGACACACTGCTGCTGCTATTGACACACTGCACTTTACCTAGGCTGCTGGAGGCTAGCTCCGCTTTTTAGATAGTTTTAAAATTGTTTTGTATGCTCGTGTACATTTTAATTCATCTGTGTGATTAGAGTGCTAATTTATTAATCCACCACTCGTGATTATACTTTTTTGATTGCTTACCTGCTAACCCTCAAATTTACAGGCTAGCTGGGCTATTCTCGCCGGAATACTTCCGCCCGCCATCTTGTGAGGGCTAGACACGCGGACACCACGATTGGGTGCTTTGCGGTCTAGTCCTTGGCTCGTATCCCCTGCCACTTCCTATTTACTTTTCCTAGAATGCAGGCGCGCAGCGAATGCCGCAGCGGGGCGCCGGAGGAGCGCCAGAGGAGAGCCCGTCTGTGCCCGTCCGGGCCCAGACTGGCCTAGGGCCTGCCATTATGCCCGTTGTTACATCTTTGCAGGGTAGTTTCATCAGGTATGCCACGATTGATCTTTTGTCATTGCGACCCCCTAAATCGGATACATGTGGGTTCATTGTGAAGGATGGGCAACCTTTTGTAAGTTGTAAGGTGTGTAGCCCAGGGCTTGGGGCCCATAAGGCTAGAAAAAAGTTAGAATTTGGTCTGTTGAACTGTAGGTCACTTCCCTGTCACTCCACAGAAATTAACTCATTAATTCTGGACTATGATCTTGATGTCTTATTTTTAACGGAGACATGGATCACGTCCACATCCGGCCCAGATATGGTCCGAGCCCTTTTTTCCATCTCGACAGACCCATAGGGCGGGGAGGGGGTGTGGCTATTCTGTACAGGGATACGCTCAGTTGTAAAGCGCAGGAGGCCGAGGTTAAGGACTGCGAAAGCTGTCAATTCTCCCTCCGGCTGTCCCCCACGGTCGTCATTTCAGGTCTCCTTGTTTATTGCCCCCCTGGGGCAGTGGCCGGTTTCATTGATTCACTAATGGAATCTGTTACCTGCCTAGCTTCCTCTACTACGAATTTTGTCGTGTTAGGAGACCTGAACCTCCATTTTGAGGATTCAATGGAGCTGCCGGCTACTGACCTGCAGTGTGACCTGGGCGCTATGCAGATGAGACGAATTAATTTAGGTGGGACCCATGAAAAGGGTCATCTGCTTGACCCAATTTTCTCAAATATGGAGCAACTAACTGCCCTACCTCCCCTTGCCCTACCGTGGACAGACCATTTCTTGGTCTTAGTCAGCTGGGCTCCTGCGGTTTGGGATCTCCCCACACCCAGGACATTTAGGACGGATAGAGCTTGGTCGAGGCTCCCTATGGATAAGTGGGCGGCCCACTTGGAGTCAACATGCCCCCAAGGGGGTCTGACCCGGTGGAGGTGGATGCCAGCCTGGAGAGCTGGTTGAGTAGCTCCCTAGACGCCATTCTCCCAAAGAAAAAGATGCTCATCAGGGATAAGAGAGCGGGCTCGGCCCCATGGTACTCTCCTGAGCTGAGGGCACTGAGAAAGAGCTGCAAAAGGCTAGAACGGGGGTGGAGGAAGGATTGGGGGATAACAAGTAGGAACAATTATCGCTAAGCCATGAGATCGTACAAGAACGCGATAAGGGAGGCTAAGATCAAATACTTTGATGAAAGAATTTGTAAAGCCACTTGTTCCTCGAGAGAGTCCTTCAAAGTGATGAAGGAGTTGCCAAAAACCCCCGACCCACCGGTTATTCATGACAATCCCCAAGGGAAATGCCTGGAGCTGGCTACTTACTTCAATTCCAAAATTGAGACCAATCTACTCTCACTCCCTCAGCTAACTGCAGTGGCAGAGCCAACTGCTCAGCAAAGGGTAGGAGCAGCTGAGCTGGACCTTTTTGGCCCTATGACTGCGGAGGAAGTGTTGAATGTGTTTGGGAAACTGAAGAGTGGCTCTCCCAAGGACCCTGTCCCGATGCGATATTTAAAACAGGTTGCGCCGACCATCGTGGCCCCAGTGACCGAGCTGATTAACCTGTCGCTATCGCAGGGGGTGGTGCCACCTGGATGGAAAGGAGCGGTCGTGAAGGCCCTCCTGAAGAAGCCGAGCCTTGACCCCACTGACCTGGCTAATTTTAGGCCGATTTTCCTGCTCCCAGGCGTGAGCAAGGTGGCTGAAAGACTGGTCAACTACCAACTCTCGAATTTCTTGGAGGCCAATGGCCGGTTACGGGATTCCCAGATGGGATTCCGTCCTGGACACAGCACAGACACCGCCCTTCTGGCCGTGGTGGAGGAAGCCAAGTGCATTCTGGAGGCAGGAGGGTCAGTGGCAATGATCCTCCTGGACCTGAGTGCGGCTTTTGATACCGTGAATCATCAGGTACTACTCCAGCGGCTGGAAGGGTTGAGTGTCACAGGGATGGCTCTGGGATGGCTTGCCTCCTTTTTAGGAGGACGGTCATTTGAAGTTTGGGAAGGAAACGAGAAGTCGCCCCCCTTTGCCCTCCAGTGTGGGGTTCCCCAGGGCTCGTCGTTGAGCCCTACATTATTTAATGTATATATGGCCCCCCTGGAGGATGTGGTGTCTCCGTTTGGCTTTAACATCATCAGCTATGCGGATGATACGCAGATGGTGGTGGGGCTCTCTCAGTTAGAGAAGCAACCAGCGGTGCTTCATTCCTGCCTGGAGGAAGTGTTTGGGTGGATGTGTAATTCATCCCTTAAACTGAATGGCTCAAAGACCGAGCTTATGATCTTAGGTCAATCTTCCTTCTCCCTGTCCCCCAGTAGCTGGCCCGACTGAATGGGAGCTCCTCCCAGCCCGAAGAAGGAGATTAAGAGCCTGGGGGTGTGGCTGGAGCAGGACTTGACGTTTAGAACACACGCCAAAAAGACCGCGGGTGCATGTTTTGGTATGCCCGCAGAATTCTGTCACTCCTCCCCGAGACCTCCCGTAAGCTGCTTATACAGGGGCTCATCCTTTCGAGGCTGGACTACAGCAATGCACTCCTCTTGGGCGCACCGGAATCCACATTTAAGAAGTTGCAGCAGGTGCAAAATGCAGCGGCCAGACTGCTGATCAATGTTCCCAGAAGGCAGTCCGCCAAACCGGCACTGAAGGCGCTGCACTGGCTCCCGGTGCGGGAAAGAGTAACCTTTAAAGCACTCTGCATGGCACAGAAGAGTCTGCAGGGGAAGGGTCCAGCGATCCTGAGGAACATGATCCAACCCTATAAAGCAGCAAGGGCTCTCCGCTCGGATCATAAATTCCTCCTCCAGTCTTCTAGAGTAAGGCGAGCCCGCACCGGAGGGAGAAGGTTCTCAGTGAATACGGCTTCCGCTTGGAACTCGCTTCCACTCGTGTTGCGGGCAGAGATCAGCACTCTGCGCTTCCGCAAACTTTTAAAAACTCATCTGTTCCCAGCCTAATGTGTCATGTGTTGGGCGGTGGTTGATCTATGGATAGCGCTGGGATGCTCAAGGGTAACCGTGCGCGATATAAAACTCCAAATAATAATAATAATAATCATGCTACAGGAGGCTTTTTCTCATCTTCACGCATGGTGTTGAGCGCTACTAACTTCCAATTAATTTGATGTACTTTGACATTCTCTAAAAACAAGCAATAAACTACTCTTCCAACTAGCACATGCTTTCTTGATCCTGGAACAAACAGAAAAACTTGAAGGCAGAGAAGCAAGAATTTAATTGAACGTGTTAGTCATTTGAGGCCTAATTCTCACTCCAGCTAACTTAAGAAAGTTCATTTTGTTATACCTGAGTATACTATGAAACTAATGGTTATGCTTGATTATACAAAGTGCTTCTTCAGTATGTGTTTTGGCTATGCATTACCACACAGGTTACTATATAGCTAGTCAAATAATAATATACATAAAAATTCACTCCACCAGTACTGAATTGAATCTTTTTTAACTAACTGAAAGCAGCAAGTTTGGCTCCCGCCTTTCGCCTCATACCCTCAGAGCCTGATGACAGGGGTTCCCCAGGGCTCAACATTGAGCCCTCTTTTGTTCAATGTTCATATGAAGCCCCTTATTTATTTGGCAGAAGAGCTGGGTGCTAAGATCATAGCCTATGCGGATGACACCCAGCTCCTCTTCACGTGGAAGAGAACCGATTCTTCCCCGGCTATTGCCAAAAATTGTCTGGTGGAAGTGTTTAAATGGCTAGCACAGGCCCAATTAAAATGTAATGAAAAAAAATCAGAGGTGCTCCTTTACGGATACTTCCCCCCACATCTCAGAGAAGATATCTGGCCGGTGGGCTATCCCATGCCTAAATCGACAGGGAGTCCGACAAAAAATTTTGGTTATGGTTCAGTGAGGAATTGAGATTTATGCCTCAGATCAACAGATTGGCACATTTAAACGACTTAGGAAGATTCTCCCACTTCTGCTGAGAGTGGCCAAAGAAATGGTGACCCGTGCCCTCATTCTATCGTGTTTGGACTATGCCAATGCCTTGTACATTGGCCTTCCGGCATATCAGCTAAAAAAGCTGCAGATTGTCCAGTGCGAAGCAGATTTTATGGGATTTGCATTGGCTCCCGGTTGACCAACGCATCCTGTTTAAAGCCCTTACACTTGTCCATGGTGCGCTGTATGAGTCTGGGCCTCAGTATCTTAGAAGTCGGTTCTTGTTTTATGTGCCACCCCGACAAATACGCTCCACTGGTCAATGCCTTGCTCTTGTTCCCAGGTATCACCTGGCTAGAATGGGAGGTAGCTCCCTCTCTGTTAGAGCAGCCTTGACTTGGAATGCCTTGCCCTTTGAGCTGGATAACACCGGCGACCTCCAGCTGCTCAAAAAACACTTGAAAACTTTGTTATTTAAGTAATCCTCCAGTGGGGTCTGCCCATCTTTGCCTCCACAATGTGGCTATCGTGCCGGGATACTTCCGAGTAGCCGTGCGCGTTATAAATGGAGGATAACATAACATACTGAGATTTGTCTGTACCTTGATCCCCCCAAGTAGCTCTCATAGCCCCTCTAAGTGATTCAAACAAAACACCACCACTCGGGTTCTCCTCAGCATCCTCTCTGCCATCAATCTTTTTCCATCTGGCTCAAAGACCTTCACTGGCTCCCTGACACCAAGTGAACCATCCTTAAAGCCTTAGCTTTGTCTATGGGGCCTCCTCCACTGGATTTAAGTCAGCTACTTCGCCTTTACTTTCCCGCATGAAATTTCTGTTCATCTGGCCTCTATTTTATGTGTGTTCTGCACGTCAAACTATTTAGACAGGGCGGACACTCATTTAGCTGTCTAGCTACTCAACTCTTGAAAAGTCTGCCCATTGAGATCTGCCTCATTTCATCTGAGAACCTGCTATCTGAAAGGAGTTTAGCGCCACCTTTTTTCCAGATGACTGTTTCAGCAGTAGGAAGCCTCAGTTGGTCCAGCTCCACGCTATACTAAACTTTAAATAAATAAATACATTTTGGGTGGGTGTTTAACTGTTGGGGAGAACAATCAAAATACTACTCTTTATTCTTCTTCAACCGACTCCTTCTGTTCCCCTGCTTCACGTGAGCAGGCATTCGTTTAACCTTTTTGCAGGCAGATACTGCTGCTCACTGTGAATACGCCTTCACTGTCTGATTCACCACTTTTCTTTTCGCAGGTGATTCAAAGTTTGACTTTTTATCCTTTGTTACCTTCCTGATTGTCAGTATTTTTTCCATCACTTCTAAGATCCAGAACACTGGTTTAGGTAACCATGTTCTCTTCCAAATCCTATTCCACAATCAATGGGCCCGATTCACAGAATTAACTTAAGACAAAATCCTAAACTTAGTACCATTTTGGTATTCACAGAATGCACTTACTACTTCTGGTATTCACAGAATGAACTTACTACTTTTGCGATTCACAGTATAAACTTACTACTTTTGCTATTCACAGAATGGATTTACGACTACTAACTTTACGTCCGCACTCGGGCCGGAAATTCCAGCCCAGAGGCGGAGCTTCTGGCCCGGAGGCGGAGCTTCCGGCCCGGAGGCGGGGCTTCCGGGCCAGAGGCAGGGCTTCCGGCCCGGAGGTGGGGATTCCGGCCAGTGGCGGAGATTTAACCATGGCCAAAATCTCCACCTCTGGGCCGGAAGCTCCGCCTCCGGACCGGAAGCCCCGCCTCCGGACCGGAAGCTCCGCCTCCGGCCAGGAAGCCCCGCCTCCGGGCCAGAAGCTCCGCCTCTGGGCCAGAATTTCCGGCCCGAGTGCGGACGTAAAGTTAGTAGTCGTAAATCCATTCTGTGAATAGCAAAAGTAGTAAGTTCATTCTGTGAATACCAGAAGTAGTAAGTGCATTCTGTGAATACCAAAATGGTACTAAGTTTAGGATTTTGTCTTAAGTTTGTTCTGTGAATCGGGCCCAATATCTTCACAAAATCTCATTTTACTAGCCAAACCACTAAAATAATCTTAATTTAAATTTGATATCATCCAAAAGGGTAGCAAAAAAATGAGACAACATCTGCACGTAGCCACAACGTATCTGACTCTCCACATACTGTATAGTAAATTGTAGACAAAATATTCCAATGCCCATTGGCAGATTAAAGGAGCTCAGAAAGCTGAGCTTGGCTCAAATTATGTTTAAAACACTAATGATATGTTTTCTGTCTTGGACATGACACTGAGGCACTTTAAGTGCTGGAAGATTTGCAAGGTAACAGCCTGGGCACTTAAGTCGGAGTGGTTTTGCAATTGCCACCAATCACTGAAATTTTACCTCTACAACTTAGGGATAAACACCTGTAGAAATCAGAAACCGATGGTATTGGGTGAAGAAATGAATTAGAAGCTGTCCTCAGAGTACCTTGTCTGCTTCAGAAATTTTAAAGGACTTGAATCCTGCTTTATGTTGAGCAAAAGTTCTGAAGGTTTTTCTCAAGGGTCAGGCAAGCTGGCCTCCTAAAGCTCTTAGGGGGATATTCACAAGAACAGGTGCTAAATATCACTAAAAAATGCTAACGCAACTTTACACATCGCAGCCTATCGTGGGAAAATAACCCCGTACCAACGTGGAAATCACAACAAGGCGGTACCATGCGATAGTCTGCCGAACCCGCAGCCAATGTCCGCAATACAACCACCTCGACGGAGATAAAAACACAAACCACAACACAAAAAAACGTGCGATGAGCCCATTTGCGATGAGGAAAGCAGGGGTGAGCACCGCCAGACCCGCGACACACACGGCAGGCGGGAATAAGCAAAACAAAAGCATGAAAAAGAAAGACAAACCAAACAGAAAACAACAGTCAAGCACAATGGAGGCAACCCAAGCTAGCAGACAACCCCACAAGCCCCATTGGCAACAAAACATTGTACATGGCAGGCCATCTCGGACAAGGTGAATGCAGCCTGAGAGCGGAGGAGGATAATGGAAGAAAACCAGAACATCTGGAATGATGCGAAAGGCACAAACAAGCAGAAACACGCCAACAACTAGAAGGCAGCAATGCACACCTGAGGTGGGAGTCCAGCGCCACACGAGGAGCTGAATGACATGGAGGAAATGGTGTCCATCACATCAGTCTGGAGATGGTGGCAGGACTCGTGGACTGGAAACTGGCCAAAAAACCAGACACAACAGCAACAGGGATAGGAACCAGCAGGGACTGGGGAGATGGGGGGAGATTGGCACAATGGCAAACATGCACAATTAAGCACAGCTCAACTGCAGACAAACCATGCCCAAGAGTAACAACTCCAACCAAGAGCACAAGTCACACAACCTGGCAATATCACACCACTGAACCAGCACAGAAGTGAAAACCACACTGCCTGAAAGGGAGAAGGGTGAGCCAAATTAGAGCTGAAGGAACATCTCACACACAATGCAGCACACACACATAGAAAGCAGAGCACCCCAACATCGAATACAATGTGGCAGAAAACACCAACATTTGGACAACTGAACACAGGACACAAGTGCACCCGCCTGTGGCCAGTAAACTGCCATACACATCTGGCTAAGCACGAAACAGGGACATGATAATGCACAAGTACAAACCCACAGTCCTCATGGGGCAGCAATGCATGTATGGCAGGGAGCCAGAGAGTCCGTGACACACACATTGGCATAAAAATCAAGACACAACACAGTTGGAGACAAGTGAAAGTGCGGAAACTTTATCAACAAGTGTGTGTCAGTATGGCCAAGAGAATTGCCACGATATGCAGACCAATGCAGCAGCATGTCTAAATGAGGAACGTGGGAAAGTGCCCATGTCCACCTCGGGGGAGTCTATCACCAACACAAGTCAGTGCCAACCCGCGTTGGTTGTCTGTGCCTGGATCATGAGTCCAGGCCAATGTAGCCATGTTCACTGTCGTCTTGGGACATGTGACCAGATTCCCAAGATGCAATCAGGCGTTGGGACACGTGCAATGGGTCACATCCAGTTGTGGCTGCAGGTACCGTGTCACTCGTCCATGAACGCGAGTGCAGCTGCGTAGGCCAACATCTCCAATGAGCGATCGTTGTCCACCACATCTGACGTGTCGTTGACGTAATCCATCAGCTGACCCGGACAGATGTGCTCACTCCAGCCACTGGACCTAATGTGCACCAAAGCCCAATTGGGTAGTGGCTTAATGTGCTCACTGCACACGACGACTCGTGCAATCTCTCAGGTCCAGTTTCCAGCCTGCATGCCAAACATCCATTCATGCCATAAACGGGCATCACAGTGACACTCCTGGACGTGGGCCAACAGGTGGCACACACACATGTCGTAATCCAGGTCAGCTACCGTTACGTTGGAGAGGCAGACATTCATGGACCACTCGAATGTGCACGAGCGACAATGCAACACAGGCTGAACGCAGGTGACGTCCACAAGGCGGAAGCTCAGCCGGTAACTGATCCGCAGCACTGCCAACGGCAGTGCCCCCAGTACATGCAGCAGATGTGCTCGGTACAGGTCCACGTGACTGGAGTTGAGCATGTGTCCGGGATGGGCTGCCATTGTGTCACTGGCTCTGCTTGAGGCAGCACTGGCTTGCCCTGCACCAGTCCTGTGGATGAAATGGCACAGCTCGGTGCAATGAGCAGTGTCTGTGTGCAATGGGTGCAGGCCCGGGGTGGGGTGAGAGTACCTGTGAAGGCCATTTCACGCACGCTAACTACGACCAACAATGTCTGCGTGTGGGATGTGTACACGTTGGTCTCACGTTGGGCAGTGCGTAGTGTGGGAGTCGCAAGCAAATGCTATCGTATCTGTCAGGGGGTGCTGGCCACATACAAGTTCTTGCTCAGAGCTTCAGATGGGCTACCACCTGATAATTCAGACAATGGACCTTTCATCCCTACAGTAACTTCACCATCTGCATGCATACAGGAGATGTACAGAGGCCTGTCGTGGGTGTGGTGGGATGTCTGCTACACTGGGAATCATGGATGATATTTCCAGCATGTGGCATATGAGCGGCCTCACTGTGTGTTACTTTGCCACACAGCTGCTCTTCCCTCCCACGAGCCCCCACACTTGTGTGCGCTGCTCAGTTGCATCATGTGCACTCCTATGGCACACCATTGTAATGCCTGTCCGCGCATGTCCAGCGGCATGCTAACAACACCGTGACGCTGGCCTTTGAAGGTGTGCGGCCATGTGTGTGTAGGCCAATGGTCTGGACCGGGCAGAAACAGGTGTACAGCCCATGGCTGTCTGTGATCGTGCAGCGATGGCCAGGCAACTGACTCATGCATCCCCAGACCAACCATGCCTGTCACGCAGGTCTGATACACATAACACTTGGCATGCATGTGCCAAGATCCTGAGTGGTCTTGCGCTCCAACATGTCCCCGTACGTGCGGGCCCACCCTCCTGGTGCATGCCGCATTGCAACATCATCTACTGTGGCCCTGGTGGTGACGATACCCCAACACAGAGACACACTTACCACACTTCCTGTCCAAGGCCAGGTCCGAGCCATGCCCTGCTCCCCCTCCTGAATCAACACACCCCTGCGCTGACCTGACATACGCCGGACCATCACACACCGCTTGTGCATGCAGGGGGGTGCGTTCAAAGCTACATGTCCAGGGTCACTGCCAATGCTGAGGTGACAGGGTAACGTCCGATGAAGACAGCACACTGTGATGTTGCAGGGCCTGTGCCCATCATGCTGACACAATGACCACATGGAAGCACTTGCTCATATGGTGTGAATGGCTACAGGCACGTGCGCACGGCCACATTTATTAGCAGGCACACATACCGAGTGACACCTGTGTTGGATGTGTGTGGGGTGTGTGCACACCAGCCAGCAAGGGCTGCCTGGTGCAGTCAGAAATCGACAACAGTGTACATTATAAAGGACACAACCATTCAACCATAAAGGCCCCAAGACTTGTGCTGCACAGAGTTAGTGGCCCCAGGTGCGCAGCGTCCTGCATGGGCCTACCGCCATGGGCCGCTAACTTGTGGGGCACTGGGGCAGGGTCACAAATGCAAAGCAGGTTTCTGTAGATGACAAAGTGGCTTGTCGCGGAGTGTCTCGGTGGACAGTGGAACGTGTACCCCAGGGCATGATGCAGAGTGTAGGACCACGCTGAAACAGTCACTATGGTGGAGATGAATGGAACAGACACATGTCGGACACCAAGCCCGGTCCTGCCAGTTGAAGATGCAGAAGACCACCAGGCCATGGACTCAGACGCCACCAAGGTCCAACCAGATGGTGCCCATGACTCATTGCGCACAGATTTAGTGGCACCAGTGCTGTTTGGAGATGCCACCTGCGATGAGGCATGTCCAATGGTGTGGACTCCTCCACATCTTACCCAAGACACAGTTCCATATGTGTGACCTACTGGACCGCAGTGTAGGCCGGAGGCAGCTGTCAGCATGGGCCATTCACCGAGTTCGCCGGCTTAGGTTGGATGGCCCCACCAGCCTGCGTAGTTCAGGTTCAGTGGCACCATGGGGCGTGGACTTGCGGTGAACAGGGTTGATGGCACCGGGTCAGTTGTTGATAGTGTTAGATCACCTCCGTGACTCTGATCCAGCTTTCGTACGGACTGAGCCGCATCTTCCTCTTACCCCTCTCCGTGCGTTCACTGCTGTAGACTCTGCCATTCATCATTCGTGACTATGTGCTGGATGTGGGACCTACTGGTCCGCAGCTTAGGCCTGAGCCCTCATCCACGTGACGCCGGCTTGCGTTGAACAGGGTTAGTGGCACCACGTGTCGCTGACTTGCATTGAACAGGGTTGGTGGCACCGCGTGTTGCCGGCTTGCATTGAACAGGGTTGGTGGCACCATGTGTCGCCGGCTTGCGTTGAACAGGGTTAGTGGCACCACGTGTCGCAGACCTGCGATATGGAATTATGCCTGACTGATCGAAGGGAGTCTGGTGCTGTGGCCGCTGCCACGGACTTGGGGTCACTGCCATTCAGGACTCAGGACACAGTTCCACATGTGGGACCTACTGGGCCGAAGGAGACACCGGTGGAGTATGTCAATGAGAAAGGAGTAATGTGGGCCAGCCGTGGGGGCCAGCGATGGTCTGCAGAGGCCGCTGAGGTCGCGGGACTAGTGCTTGGTGCTTGCACCGGCATGAGGTGTGTCCTCTTTGACACATGCTGGTGTAGGCAGGTGAGCGCAGCCTCGTTGGTGCGCTGGGGCAGGCATGATTGGTCTGGGGACCAGCGGCTCGGGGTGTAGCAGGCGCACAGGGACGCAGGCCCCGCCGCACTCGGCGCAGGACTCGTGGTGGGCCGAGAGGCACGGGCTGTCAGTTGCGTTGTCCGTTCCGAATGAGAACCAAGACCAGTGCGATGGGCTTTTTGTTCACACCCCTACGCAGGCCTGGTGTGCGCAGGTCCAACCCAGTATGCACGCGCATGCAGGGGCCGACGTGACGTGTGACATTTTCGAGTTCTGCCCCACAGCCTGTGGGGACATGGTAGTGTCCACTGGCCACTACAATCCATGCACCAGCAGTTGATCTCTCCATGGCCATTCCTGTGGTTTCCACTCTGTGGTCTGTCCGGCACCTCCATGCCACCCCTGGCAATGGGTAGGTTCACATTCCTTAGTCACTTGCCGCTCTTGCACATTCCTGCTCCATGCCTCTCCTCACATCTGCTATTGTGTGTCTGTGGTGCCAGGCCGTGGCTGGGTTGTGGGCATGGCAAGGCAGGATTCCCAATGGAGTTGTGTTGTTGTGTCTGGTCGGTTGGCATCATGTGTGTCATGTTGAATGTAGTTGTGCTGCGTGTCCATTGGCAGTGTCATGAGTTGCATGACTGTGGGCTGGAGGTGTGTGGTTTGTATATTTTGGACTTACCAACGGGCACTGCATTTCCATGTGTGCCATCCTAGGAGCGCTGGGTGATGATGGACTGTTGATAGATGTGAGTTTCATGAACTCTGCCTGGGGAGTTGGCCACGACATTCTTGAGGAGTCCCGGGCGGTCTACTATTGCCTGCAAATTCATGGTATACGTGTGCTTTCTGTTGTGGTAGTTGTGTGTAGTGTGGGCAGAGGGCACGAGGGGTACATGTGTGCAGTTGATTGTCCCCGACACGTGAGGGAATCCAGCTATGGCGTAGGGGCCTTGCTTGGTCTCCAGCTGCTCCTGCACAGTGTGGGTGACGTGGGGGTGCTGGGGTACCAGGCTGATGCTGGCATCCAGGACAGGTGTGATGACCTTGGATGGGGCTGGCTGTGTGACTCCTCCAAATCTGGCAGTTGTGGGTTGGATGGTACCAGAGGCCGGCATGTACTGCGCAGCTGGCAGCTTTGTCTGCAGTGGGATGTTGGTTGTCCGCTGGGTTGGTACCATCAGCAGGTGGGGGAGGTGGGTCAGGATGCAGGGATGGTTGTCCTTTTTGGCCTGTGGTGGACAATGTGCATTGGGTCTGGGCGGCAGGTGTGTTTCAGGTGGGTCCGCTGCCTTTGTGTACGCTGCCTCTGTGGTGCTCCGGGGGGGGGGCGGGATGGGTCCTGGGGTGGTTGCGGTAGGTGTTGTGGCCCTCATGGGTATCTGCATTGCATGATCATTGTCTCCATGGCATCTGTGGGTCTTCCGGTGTGGCTCTTGGCTGGGCTCCCTTTTATGCTGCAGGTAGTCGTCCTGCTTAACACCAGCAAAAGGCAGGTGCTAATTCTCTGCTGCTACCGCGGCTTATCACCTGTTTTTGGTTCGCATCACAGATCTGGCAGTTCGTTGTGAAAGTGGCGTTGTGGTTTTTTCGTGTGTTTTTGCACGGAATGCCTACTCTTCATCTCATTAGGGTTAGTTGATGGTGTCCACTGTGGAGAAAATGTTTAGGGCAGTTATCTCGGGAATACTGGCGTTGTCTGCAGTTTGCACCAGCTTGTGAATGGGGTGTTAGATCTATCTCCACTTTTGGTGCTACAAGGTGGAGATAACTCGGAGACAAGTCCTTGTGAATATCCCCCTTAGAGTTTTAAAGGGAGCAAGTTTATAGTGAAATACGAACTAGCAGGCGGTGAGACTGACTTTGGCTAAATCCCTTGTTGAAGAGAGTGAGAAAAGTGGCGATGCTTCAAGTTTTTCCTGCACAAGGCTTTTGGTGTCAAAACCCAAGGCTTAAGTGACACCCCAAATTTCATGTATCTGGCCTCATGGACCCCATCATCACCTCAGTGACCTGTCTTTCCCCACTATTAAATTTTCAGTTTCATCATAAAGACTATAGCTAAAACTATGAAATTGGTGAGACTGGCCAGACCTATGGTTCATCACTGTTCATGTCAAAAGGAACCTTGGACTTGGTAACCCATACACCATAGACTCACACTGACTTTTGAGATCCCCATTGATTTTAAAGGACACTTTATTTTACCATTCACGATTCCTCACCCCCTAAACAATGTTTTCATAATGGTGGTGTTCTGTAAATTAATTATTTCTTTTTACTATGCTGGTTTGGGGATTTTATCTGCTTCAGTTCTTAGCTTTTGTGTTGTTTTGTTGCTCCCACAATACTATACATATATTTTCTATGAGGGAGACCTAGTGTGTACAGTAAGCCCAGGATTCCTCATTGGAACCTGCTTTTACTTTCTAGGTTCAACAGTGATTTATTTTGTGGGAGACAATCCACTGCTCTCTCCCTAGGTAATAATCTACCACTCTGAACACCTGAAGCAGAATTCCCACACGAGTGAGAACGAGGCTCTACACAAAGATGAAGATTTGCCTGTGAGAAATGAGGTTGCAGAGAAGGGACCAGTGGAAGGGGTGGGTTTTCTCATATGTACATGCACAAGGTAGCCACATATCAGAGCAGGCTACCATTTCCAAGCACTTGAGTATTGAGGAGGGCAAATGCGAGACTCATTGCAAGCCACTTTGGGTTCTTGGCCGTGTAAGAAGTTTACCAAAAGTTAGAAAATGTAATCATCAAACAAGTGATGGCTTTCCATGACAAGAAGGCAGAAAAGACCATGGCAAGCATGCCACTTCCTATTCTGAGATAAAGGGCAAACACCATATTTTAGAAATATCCACATCTGCTAAAGCAAATGTTCATGGACTAGTATGCCAATCCTGATTCTCTGATTCAAGGTTGGGAACTGTTTGTTTGCAAAAAAAAACATTTTTCGCACCTATGAGTGACAAAACGCCTGTGACATACATGTATCGGTCATAGTGTAACAGAGGTTCACTTTTCTAAATACAAAACGATCTAAATACAGTAGATGGCAGACTAAAAGTTGCCCTTTCAATGCGGGAGCAATAGGCAATCTCACAGGCTTCAGGAACAATTATGAAAGAGCTGATCTGTGCATCATTTTAAGAGCATCAATCTGAATTTAAAGTATCAGTTACTGCCTTCGCATAAGTAGTTTTTCTGATCTCTCTTCAAGGCACGAACTTTTCTGCATAATAATTGAGATGTGTTCTTCTCTGATTCTGGGGAACTTGCCATTTGCTATTTCCCATTTTCCTAAGACAAACTTTAATTAACTAAAATTAAATTACATTTATTTTGGAACTGTGACATGATTCTTTTAGCATCAACTTGACGGAGGGATTTTAAATAGAAAATACCAGCTGTGACATTGCAATCAATACTTGTCTGTATGCATTATGGCTTCAGACATTTATGCGTAGTACAATATAAGTGAATGCAACGTTCCTACCAAATTTCTTTAAAAGAAAAAGCATTGGCAAAGTCAATATGACTCACCTTTGGGATCTTTTAGTTTTGTCAATCGTTTTTAGCTATGCTGTACAGCATCACTGAGGCTCATCAGTATGGCTAAATTTAAAAAAAAACGATTGCATTATTTTGTATGGGCACATGGATCACACATTCATGCTCATATAAAAGGACGTGGCTGTTTTTTTTCTTTCCATTTGCCTATCCAATTCAGATCAGCAAATAAAAAGAAAAGAAAAGTGGGCAAAAGCAACATAGGGGACAAAGCAGTCGGGGTAAACAGCATGAGCATTTGACAAAAAGCACCATACGGGTCTGATGGGGACTGTAGCAACATGCAGGTTCAGAAACAATACAAAGAGCTCAAGTTACGATGTTGGTTGGAGTTGCCCCCGACCGGGACCGTTGCGGGCTCAGAACCAACCGACCTCGGGTCAGCTGTCCCGACACTGCAATTACAATGCAATCACACATGGTGCGGTTGCATACTCTCATTTCTCAATGGGAGCTTGCGCTGCACCCATACACTGGCAGTAGCACACGCTATCAAAGAGAAATGGGAGATTGTGTTAATTCCTTCACAGTGTCGCAGGCACCTCAAGGTGCCTGCCACACAGTGCACGGATTAACAGGGGGGCACTATAGATACACCCTCTGCCCCCAACCAGTGGATGCAAGTAGAAGGGGACCCTGCTAGGGGCCCCCCAAACTCGCTTTCCAGGAGGATTTCCACGTCGGAAAGCCTGGTATGGAAATCCTGTCGAAAACCCAGCACCTTAATCCCAACGGCGGAAACCGCGTCCATTGGGATTACGTGCGGGTCTCTGACTGGCTGACGGGCTCATTTCCGGGCCTCATCGTATTACGGCCCAAAGAGTACAAGGGAAGAAAACAGGCAAGAGGGAGAACAACATGGATCATCATATCAAGACTTCATTCAACATATCATACAGCCAGAAGAAAATGCACTTAAGTATAGTGATGACATATTGGTTTTCAGAGCCGCACACAAAGGGCATGATAAACCTCTCATGCAAGTATGTTGTTTGCTCAATTATGAAGTTTAAATCTGATTGTTGACAAATGTGAACTCCACAAGAAAATCTTGAAACTCATTGGCCATGTCTTTTCTGATGGGGGTATGGAACCTGATCCAGCTAAAGTGCAGGTGCTGTTTACTGCAAATCACCCACAAGATATTTGTATGTTATGATCATTTGTTGGAATGGCCAGTTAGTGTTTTAGACACATATAAGGCTTTTGCTACAGTCTGTGAACCGTTACGAGAACTGACACAAATAATGTGTCTTTTCATTAGTTACGTGAATGTGAGAAGATCTAACACAAAAATCAAGCTATTGAGAAGGACACTGAATCGGCCCTCTGGATGCTTGAGTCTTTTTAATGTAGCTTCCGTAGCAATTATAGGGGGCCTAATAAACTCACCACCCAAAAAGGCCCAATAACCCCATCCCAACATCAGTTATCCAAAAGTCGGGATCGGGTCAGGGAGTCTATGTTACTCCCACTGGGACTAGATATGGTGCTTGGTGCCTGTATACCAAGATACCCAGGCTTCAGTGGTCCATACTCTCAGGAACAAAGACGATGGCAGGAAGGTGAGGACAGTTGGTTCAGTGAATCCACAACAGTTGATTTAATTTTCCCGCTCTGCAGGGGTTTTGGACAGTGGTAGGTTGAGGAGGAAAAGTCAATTCTTCTCCTGCCATTCACAGTGAGGCTTCTCATTTCAGAACAGGAAATTCTGAGGTAGGTCATAGACCCATGTGGAATAGACTAGCAGTGCACCCGTGAAAGATTACTCACGCTGATGCTCATGCCTATCGATCTCGCTGCTACCTTGCTAATTTGCACAGTTCTCCCTTGTGAATTCTCTGAATGTTTTTATACTGTATTTTATCTTTTTAACATTGTTTGGATGCTTTAGTTTTATACCTGATTTTAGCAAAGTTTACCTTGCACTCAATTGAATTTCGTCCTCACGAAGGGGAAGTGTAATCTGTGTTCTGTGGGAATCAGGAAGTGGGGAATATAACTCACTGTGACCCGCCATCTTGGAAAGGCGCGGTCTAGTCTTTCTGACTACAGAGGGGATAAAACGGCACGCTGCGCTAGCGCGCGCGGACCCGTAAAAGATTACTCACGCTGATGCTCATGCCTATCGATCTCGCTGCTACCTTGCTAATTTGCACATTTCGCTAAATTTGCACAGTTCTCCCTTGTGAATTCTCCAAATGTTTTTATCCTGTATTTTATCTTTTTAACATTGTTTGGATGCTCTAGTTTTATACCTGATTTCAGCAAAGTTTACCTTGTACTCAATTGAATTTCGTCCTCACGAAGGGGAAGTGTAATCTGTGTTCTGTGGGAATCAGGAAGTGGGGAATATAACTCACTGTGACCCGCCATCTTGGCAAGGCGCGGTCTAGTCTTTCTAACTACGGAGGGGATAAAACGGCACGCTGCGCTAGCGCCTAAGGCAAGCCCGTCTGCGCCCGTCCGCGCCTTGGACGCGCTGGACCCTGCCGAACACCTTAATAGAGGTAAGATGCCTCCTAATAATCCTAACCCCCAACTCAAGTATACCATGGATAATCTTAAAACTCTCAATAAGGATGAGAACTGTTGTCCCCACTCTCTCTCAGTTGGCCCCATGGAAGCATGGAGTTGTGACTTGTGCCACTGGTCCCTTCCCCCTCCTCAGTTCATTGCGCACCACCCCTCTTTAGGGGAATGTATAACCGCTCAATCTGCACCCCTGAGTCCGCATACTAACACTGATCTAAAATTGATGCTTTTAAATACACGTTCTGTAAAACAACATGAATATCAAATCCTGGATCTCCTCTCAGACTCCAAACCTGACGTGTTATTTCTCACTGAAACATGGCTGCATGAAGGCTCCAACCCCACTATTGCCAATGCCATTCCAACGGACTACCTTATTGTAAGGAGTGATCGTGCAGGGGGACGTGGAGGAGGAGTCGCAATCATTTATAAAAATACACTTACCTGCTCCATACTCCCTAAGTTGGATTTGGAGAATACGGAAAGCATGAGTTTTCTTCTTAAAGCTTCTCCACAGTATTCTTTTGCTGGGGCCTTGATCTACCGGCCGCCTGGGCAGGCTAAAGGTTTTTTAGAAGGTCTGAACTTTGCCATTTCTCCCCTGGTTGCCAAATATGAACATTGCTTAATTTTAGGGGATTTTAAAATCCACATGGATGTACCCCTTAATTTAGACTCAACTAAGCTGTACGACTCCTTAAACATGTTTCATCTTTCTCCTTATGTTACTCATTCTACTGATGATAAGGGACACATATTAGACCAAGTCTTCTCCAATAAATTTATTGAAATGGACACACCCTTTCCCGTAGCCTGGTCAGATCATTTTTTACTTACTTTTAGCATCAAAGAATCACTCGTTACAACAGCTAAGGCCTATGCACCACGTACCAGTAGTTTCAGGTCATTTAAATCAATGACCCTGGCTGCCGTAGGAACCTTTCTGAAAAGACATCCCCTCTCATTTAAGGATAATCTGGCAGCTGATGTATCCTCTCTGGACAACTGGCTGGAATCCTGTGTTAATAATATGGCCCCCCTCAAACTCGAGTCGCCAATAGAGGTAGACCTACTGCACCCTGGTTTACTGAAGACCTTCGGAAAAACAGGAGCCATTGTAAATATCTAGAAAGGATATGGCGACAAGACTACGACACTTGTGCTAAGCAAACTTATAAGAATGCTTTAAAAGCATATTACTGTAAAATTCGCACAGGCAAAATGAATTTCCTCAACATAAAAATTGAGCAAAAGTGCGGAACTTTTTAGGGTTGTAATTGATTTTACGTCCCCTAATGTCTTAAAAAAAAACTTTACTGCTACCAAAGCTTGGACTGATGACATTGCCCTATTTTTCTTCAATAAAATTTCCTCTCTACAAGCCTTCTTTGAAGCGGCAAGCCCCAACTGTAACTCGAAGTTGGACTGGCTGCTCCAGCAAACCTCCCCCTACTAGAAACTGCTTACTATATATCCCTGCTATCCCTTTAGAGAATTCTTTACATCTTCTTTGCTCTCTAAAGTCTGGCTCCCCAGCTGACCTCTGTCCTGCAAAAATCTTGGCATCGATTGCTGAGGTAATCAACCCAGCTGTCAATAGGATATTGAATCTCTCACTTTCCACAGGGACTGTCCCGGAGCAATGGAAACTGGGTAAAATTCTTCCCCTGTTAAAAAAACCCTCCGCGGACCCCTCGATAGCTAGTAACTACAGACCCATCTCACTGCTTCCTGCCCTATCCAAAACTCTGGAGAAATATGTTAACCACATCCTCGGAGAATTTATAGAATGAAATAACATTCTACATTCCAGTCAGTCTGGTTTCCGCGCTAATTATAGCACCAAAACCGCTCTCCTCGAGGTCTCAGAATCAATAAAAGTCACCTTGGATAAAGGCGGGTGAGCAGTGTTGGTCCTGCTCGATCTATCGGCAGCTTTCGATACCGTACCCCATGACCTTCTCCTTGATCGTCTTTGGAGGTGTGGTATTGGGCATACCGCCTTATAATGGTTTCGGTCCTATCTAACCAACCGACAGCAAACTGTCTGGTCCCCCCCATTTGAGGCCTGCATTCAAGCTATGAATGTAGGAGTCCCCCAAGGCTCCATCCTCAGCCCCACATTGTTTAATGTGTATGTGGCTCCTCTGGCTCGGTTGGTTGAATCCTTTGGCGCCAGAATCGTCTCTTATGCAGACGACACTCAACTGCTATTCACATGTGCCAAGGGTGAAGTCTTGGATGGGAAGTCCATTAAGCTCTGCCTCTCGGCAGTTTTTAGCTGGTTCAACTCCAATCACTTGAGATGCAACTCTGATAAATCAGAAATGATTTTCTTTGGCGAGGCACCAGATGATAACTGGCGTGATTGGTGGCCTCCAAATATGCCTCCGCCCACTGACTTGGCTACCACGGTTAAGAACCTGGGGGTGAAACTGGACAGTAAGCTCTCCATGAATGTCCAGGTTCAATCGGTAGTAGGCACTTGCTTCGGCTTACTTAGGATGATGCAAACCTTTCTTCCACTGCTTTCTCAATCGCACAGAAGGATAGTCGTGCAGGCCTTGATATTGTCTCGCCTTGATTATGTGAACGTTCTGTATCTGGGTTTACCTGAATATCTACTCAATCGTCCCCAGGTGGCTCAGAATGCTGCTGCTCGAGCAATTTTTCTTGCTGATCGACGCACCCACACGACCCCCCTCCTGGCTCCCAGTACGTAAGAGGGTACTCTTTAAAGCACTGGTACTGGCCTTTAAGGCTTCTCATAACATCGGCACCCCTTATTTAAGGGCTCGTTGCCAACATTACGTACCTTCACGTACGCTACGGTCCTCCTCTGCCCAACTGCTTCACACTCCCAGGTTCTTCCTCTCACGACAGGGAGGCCGTACCTTTCAGGTACTGGTGTCCTCTCTATGGAATAATCATCCTTCTGATCTACGCCAGGAAAATGATCTTTTGTGCTTTCGTCACAAACTAAAAACATTACTGTTCTCATGATCTGTGTCTGTGGTATTTGACTGCTGAGTGTTTTTGTTATGGGTCCTATGATTAGCGCTGGGACACTCTTGGGAGTAGCCGCGCGCTCATCAAAAACCCAGTAACATAACATAACATAACTTGGCGAATGGGAAAGCAGTCCGCTCACCAAAGCTCAATGGGGGCGGCTCTGTCCCTGATATAGTTCTCAGTGCCTCGCAGATATTGTCAGACACTCCCAAAGACAATGCAACAAACATGAGGGTCTGGGTTAGTTAAAGAATGAGCTCACGCTTCGATATCCTGCTTCAGAGAGTCATGCCAAGTCAGGCCAAGATACATGAAACACTGGACTGTGAATCAGAAAAAACCACACTGCCTGCAAATCCATGGAACATTCCTTAACCCATCTAGAGCGCGGGCAACCGTTTCCCTGTGAACTACAGTCCTCAGCTCTAAGGGCCAGATTTACCTATGTTTTATGCAACCTCAGTCGTTGAGCTGCATTGTGTGAGAGGGAGAGGCAGGACAGCGCCATATCTACATTGATATGACATTGCTGCTCTATTGCCAAGTGCTGGTGCATAACTTGACTGCCTTGAACTATGCCACACCTTTGGGCCATAGCATAAATATTTCTCCATGAGTCTAACATAGGTTTTGTATTGGAACACTACTATTCATGTACAAAATACCATGCTTGGACTTAATTTTCAGCTTTTCCAAAGTTAGAATATTTTACAAAAGATAAACCTTTTTATAGAAATAAAAACTTCTGAATATAGCGAGCTCCTAAGCAAGTAGTGATTTGTTTCTTTGAAAGCCCCCGACAGCCAATCTGCTCAGGAACGCTCTCCTCCCAACTGTTCGATAAACATGGAACTAACATCGATGTGTTTGGACTGCTGTTACAAAACTAAACACAGCACTGGACAAAAACATAATGAGATGTGGCATGAATGCACATGTAAAACCAAATACTCTATGAGACACAAATAACAGAAGGAGGCGCAGGGTGGGAATAAAGACAACAGATAACTAAGCGACAGGGGACTGTAGCTCATTTGTATATTTTTAGGTTGAGCATTCGAGACCTTTTATATATACTTTAGTATATACTTATATGTGTATGTACTTTGTGGGCTCTGGATATCAGCCCTAGGACATGTCTGCTTCCGCTTAGGGACTTTTTTTCTGTTCAACTGCCTCTTTTTAACTGTATTGATAGAAAACGACCAGTAGAGGTCAGTAAAATACCAGAATTGCTTTTTGCTTGTTCAACTGCCTCTATTTAACTGTCTTGTTGGAAAACGACCAGTAGAGGTCAGTAAAGTACCAGAATTGCTTTCTGCTGAGGGACGTTCTTTTTTTATTATTCTGGCAACTGCCTCTATTTAACTTTCAGTAAAATACCAGAATCACTTTAGCATTCCCTATATTCCAGTCCATATAAATTGTCTTCCACGAGCACCCGTAGACAATCATATTTTTTTCAAAGCTTGTATTTTCAATGACATGACCACATAAGGCCCTGATTTTATATTATAAACAGAGCTTTGGACTATATAATTTCCCGCTGAAAGGCAATATTTCTCTTTATGTGTTCCCATACCTGGCATGTCACGCAGTTTGGTGCTTACTTTCCCTCTATGTTAAAGAACAGTAGATGTTTCAGAAACCATGCTAATGTATTGTGTGTTGCATAACTAAATACATATAAGGTCCTAAAGGCGAGACCGATTTCATTGCAAATGCCTGTTTTCAAGTATGTGCACCGTATAACACTTATCTCGTTTTTTGCCTCTGCCACGAGGAACTGTAATTTATTTAGAGCAACACTGTGTCTGCAAATGCTAGTCGATGGGGCTTTGCGTCAGAGATTCTAGGTGGTTGCATAGAGTGCTCACAAACCACCCATGGCATGTTCCCATGACACAGAGTAGCAGATAGCACTACCTTGCATCACTTTTGGGCAACTTCCCGGTGTTAAAGCAGTTTCCACTGGAAAGTACATCTCAAATCAACACCTTTCGCTGGTCTGCGCCACTTTTGGTGACTTTGCACCAGTGGAAAGTGCTGATAAATGTGGCCCTTGTTTCAAGTCACTTAGGGGCATATTAACAACGAGGCGATAAAAAATTATCGCCGCTTTTGCGGCCGTTTTCGGCCGAAAAGCGGCGATAATTTTATCGCAATATCATCAAGGACACGCTAGCGCGTGTTTCCTTGATGTAGAGCCCGTTTTTTCACAGCCTCGCCTCGCATCGCTAATGAGATGCAAAAGAGGCGTGGCTGTGAAAACAACACATGTTAATATCGTGAAGGCAGCTTCGCGATATTAACAAGGAGGTGCAGCGATAAAAAAAATCGCGCTACCTCAGCCTTAACTCAGGAATTTAACACCTGTTAAATTCCTGACTAAGGCATACTTGTAATAGGATATGGATTATGCTGATAGGACCACAGGGTCCTATCAGCAATGTTATCGCTGTTTTCAATGGAACATCGCTGGAAAACCAGCGATGTTCCATTGAAAACACCGCTATCGCTGAAATATTATCGCCATAGCGCTATGCGTTGTAAATATAGCGTTATCATGGCGATAATATTCAGCGATAGCTGGCGATAATTTTTCTGTCGCTATGAACGGCCAGCGATAATTATCGCTGGCCGTTGATAATATGCCCCTTACTCTGTAATGTCCATGGTGAACATGATTGATTTTCATGTACGCTGTGGAAAAAAACCTAAATCCAGTGAGGGTTACTCCAAAAAGGATACTCATAGCAGGGGTGCGCACTCATTAGCCATTCCCTCCCAGCAGAAGAAAACAGGAACGTTAGCAAAACATGCAGCCACATTTGTGATATTACAGTGCACAAAACTTTCCATCTTGGCCTCAGAACATACATTTTTATTTTAGGAAACAAAAAAATATTCTGAGACTGTTTTCTATTGCTAAACCAAAAAGCTCTCCTAATTGAACAAGACCTTCTGAAAGTTGTAACAGGGGCATTGAGGTTAAGCGAAAAGCCCAGAGCAAGCACATTTACCTATGCCACTGAGGATTAGGGCAATGATAACTGGCACTGCATTAATCTCCACAGAAGCGGCAGATAAGGACACATCGAGTAGAGTCAACGAGAAAAATCAATGCTTGCTGCACAGTCTGGTGGAAAGGAGCTTTAAAAAGAGAAACTCGCAAGCTGAACTGAAAGAGCAGAAATGTTGAAAAGAACAGCAAATCTGCAAAACTAGTTGGTTGAACTCTGTAGGCAACTTCCTGCCCCCCCAACCCTCTTCCTCGTCACCGATCTTTCGATGTAAATCTTGTGTTTTCTCAAGGTTCATATTCGTTGCTTCCATTATATCTGCATATGTTCATATATACGTGTTCATTTATATGTGTGTACAGGTTTTCCATGAATGCATTTTATAGTAAACTAGCTATTAAGTTTAGAATTGTTTTTCAGCAGTAGTTCACCTAGCAGAGATGTTTTTCAAAATATTCAAAAAGGCCCTGTCCTTGCCAGGATCAAGAACCAGGAGAAAGAACATCCGATTTAATTGTTATTGTCATCAAATGCCTCTTATGTTTATAGTTGATTATCAAAACAATCCAAAGAAAAGGCAACTAAGGGCATGATAATTAATGAACTGCACTTGCAGTTTCTTGTTACCAGGATCTCAAAACTCTGCAGCAAGGACTGTGGGGCAAGGGAGGGTCAGCTAAGCCAGCCAGCTGCCTCTTCATCTCTTGGCTGACAGCTGACCTCCCTGCCAATCAGAGCAATGCTACAGTTTGTTCTTATAAGGGATGCTGGGAAATGCCTTGACACTCTGACAGGCTTTGTTATGTCCTAGAGATAATTAAACTAAAGACAAAGAGGGAGCCGTTAGCAGATTGTCGCTAACCCATAATGAAACCCTGAAAAATGTTGCATTTTCTTTTATCTACTGATACCAATATTCGGTATACTTTTATAGTTACAACTCTCCATGTATTTGGCACTAGACAATATAGTTTGCTTTAAAAATAAAGTCATCTAAAATATTCCTAGTGCTTTCTTCCTGCTTGGTTCTATTTGTGGGGAAAAGAGGTTTGGAATCTGCTACTTATCCCCATGAGTATCAAAGGACTGTTGGTTGCCTGGAAAGTTTCACTGGCATTCAAATGCAATGGTGATGCATGGGCTGCAGTCCCTGCTTCTTGGAATTGGTATGCTGAGTAAGCATGTGTTTACCAAAGGTTGATAGTTCCTAAAATAGGGCCGTGATCTTGGGTAGAAGTAAAGAAAAGCAACACTCTTGTGAGTTGTGTCCATTTATGCCTGAATTGGGATTATAACTTGTGTTTAATTATGACAGTTACTTATGCTTTCCCTAAGTAAAGTTCAGGGGGAAACCTCTGGCAAAATTATGTATTGGGGGAGGGGGGATGCAATAAGCCAAGTTTTTTTGCTACAAATGGGAAACATTTGCATTACTAAATTATGCTCCATTCTGACCCTCAAAACTAGTAAGAACCAGATAAAGCAGAACCATGGGCTTTTCGTAATTTCTGTTGCAATAATAATGTGTCAATTTTACTGGGGCAGTCAAAATGAGACCCCAAAACTGTTAGCTGTGACACAATGTCTTTAAATTGCTGACTCAAAAAGGAGACCTCCTTGGCTGACAGATGCTGCTTTGTCTGTTTCTTGCGAGGCAATGTTTCTGTTGCCCAGCTCTTGGCAACTTTCGGATTCTCATCAGAGCATTCAGTTTCCCATCATTGTCTTGTTCATTCGTCGGGGAATTCCAGATCCTCTCTGACTGTGGCCTTCGAGGTGTGGCCTGGGCTTTGGTACCTTGGTAATGCATGAGGGCAGTTCCCAGGGTCGGCCCCAGCTCTGGCTCGTGGAGGATCAGTTTCTGGATAATCAGGGCTGTGTCCCCTGGTGGAGAGGCAGATGGCAGGGAAGATGTCAGGGTGCTTCCCAGCCACCCTTTGTGGCAGGTGAATCTTAACCTGCTACACAACAGCAGATGCTGCTGTTCATGCAGAAAGTGATTTTGTGAGATACAGTACTGCAAAGCGGATTAGTCTAATGAATGCATCAACCTAGCTCACATGTTTTCCTCAATGGGGCAGAAACAGTCAGATTTCAATCAAGAAGACACCAACGCACCAGGGATTGACAATCGGATTAGGATTTATGCGGGCGTTCTAATGCTAATATATAAGCTTGGGGCAGGTTCAGCAGACTCTGAGTTATCACCTGTAGCGAGGCTTGGGAGCACATACCTACAAATCACTGTACACCACTGGAGATCCCACCTCTCCTTCATGTCTTGTGCGCCCCCAGTCCAGAAACGGACCCCATATGTCTTTTGGCCTAGATGCCGACGGCATTAGTTCCCAAAAGGTTGTAAACTGTGTGTGACTAAAGGTTACGTCTTGGATCCAAGCCCCCACGGATACACCTCTCCTACTACCCCAGTGCATGACTACCCGGTGTTTAGCAAAAAGCAATAGCATAGCCTGTAATTTATGAGTCCCAACTGGCGTGTCTCTAACATACCCCAATGGTCCAATTAGTAAGGGAGGGTCATCGGCCGTGCCAATTATATTGCGAACTGTAGTGAAGACCTTTGACCAGTATGAAGACAGGGGGGCAGCTCCATGCCATGTGTATAAACGTGGTCGGGGCATAACCACATCTTCAGCAATGGCCATCTGCCCTAATCCCCATGCGGTGTAACTAGGATGGGGTCCTGTAAAATCGATGTATGTATTTGAAATGAATCAAGCACATCTTTTGGTTGGGTGACGGAGCCATGAGTTGGCCGCAACAAAAGGCCCACTGATCCTCTGTTATCTAGTTAAACAATTCAGCATTCCAGGACTGAAAAGCATTGGGTGTCAAGGGAGGGGCGGTGTTCTGCATATTGCTGCAGATGCGTGTTATGAGTCTGCGAGGGGAGTTTTTAGAACGTTTTCAAAGGCAATCAGTTTAGGAGGAGGACTGGATAATGTGGCATGTAGTTTCCTACATGTGGCCCTGAGTTTATAATACAAGAACAGTTCTGAAAAGTACAGTGCACTCTCCTCTGTGGGTTCTGGGGGAGTCCCCGAAACTGGTCCTAGGATGCTTGTTTCCGGTCCAGGGAGGACCTGGCTTGGCAGTTCGGGCTTGACTGTTCCCATGAGGCACAGGGTCAAGACTGATTTGCATATTGCCAGGTCATAAACTGGTGTGGCATGGTGAGCAAAAGAATGATAGATTTAACCCAGATCTCTTGACTGGGTTAAATGTTTTGATTTGTTCTCTATTCCGTCCATCAAGTGTGTGTCTTTTGCTGATGTCAAACCATGCCACCTTGGTGGGTAGGTGAGGGTCATTGTATGTCGGAGATAGTAACTTAAACTCTCCTTAAGTATTATTTGTTTCTCAGAAACAGATTAAACCTGCCATACTAATTGATCATCCCCAAGAAACTCATGACTTCAGAGGCAGTTTGGTGTAGGTGTACCTGTGCCATTTTGATGTTGTCAATTTTCTTCAGGTCAGTGCTGAGTCCTTGTTCCAAAAAGCTGTATCCATAGAATTTGGTGCTGTTGTTTAGAACCTCACATTTTAGTGCATGCAATAAGAGGTCGGCTTCCCTGAGGGGTTGGAATGTGTCATTAAGTCTTGCATTATGTTCTGTCTATGTGTGCCCATAAATCAAGATATCATCACTGAAATTTATGACACCCACGAACCCACTAACATTGCCAAGTATTGTATTTTGAAAGACTTCAATGTCAGGGGATCATGGAGCTCAGACTTTTGTATTTTCTCAGCCTGTTGTGAACTGAAAAAGCTGTGATATACCTACTATCTCTATCTAGCATGACCAAGTGGACCCTGTATTAGGATCTACCTTCGAGAACTACCTTGATTCATTTAGGTCTGTCAGTACGTCATCAAGTGTTGGCTTCATGTTTCTTGCTTTTCATATAGCTGCTTCGAACATTCTAGTATCTATGCAGATCCTGATGATTTTGGGCTTGACTTGCTTTGCAGTTGCTACAGTTGCACTGCAGGTGAAACCCAAGGTGTGGGTTTGATACATTGTTGATCACTTTCATGCATTCCAGTCACTCTAGTTCAAGCTAATCTTTTTTCACAGATGGATCAGAACTCTCCAGGGTCTGAAAGAAATGGGTTTGATAATGTCATCAATGGGGGAGTTTCACTGGATTTGCTTTCAGGCAGCCCAATACTTTAAAGAGATCTTGGAAGTCACCAAGGGGCATGTCTCCTTCTATCTTGTTGAACTTGCATGCAAAGGATATCTATCAGGTTCAGAGTCGCTGTGTTGAGCAACTGATACAGTGCCAGTGCACTCTCAGATCATAGACAATTCTGTTGTTAGATTACTAATGAGGGGTGGGTGCTAATGTATCACACCCAATACAATCTGACTCCTGGAAATGTATTGATTGCAATGGACTGCATTTATTAAAAGGTTTTGGGAAATAACATGAAAATTTTGAAACTTACTGCACTAAATTTGGTGTGTTTCTGTAAATACTGGAGAATTCTCCACTGTTGAATTCCAGTAGATTTAACCTGCCAAAGTTTATTAGAGGATGTAGACCAATGTGCATCCATTGATTAATCAATGCAGTAAGCTCTGCTAATTCCAAGGTTTGAGCAGTGTCCACTCACAAACATGGGAAACTCCGACCCACTCATAATCAGGGGAAAGTCCGACCCACTCATAATCAGGGGAAACTCCGCCCCACTCATACTCAGGGTCTTATTATTGCATACCCATCACAAGCTGTAATACTTGTGAATGGCATGTGAGAAATGCCATGTGGAGAACATCCCATTCCTTCGACGTTCTGACCGTAACCCTAAATGCCAATTTGGGAGGATTCATATTGAGATATAGTCAATAAAAAATGAATACAAGGAAGCACAATACCCTACACAGCTATGAAAAGAAGCATATTATTGAAGAGGATTCACTATATTTAAATACATGTTAACCTCTAAGAACCTAAGGACAACGCCAGCACCTCATAGCACCAAATCAGTTAATCCTTCTGTGACCCTATTCCTCGTTTCAGATCAGACTGTCCTGGGGAACAGTTCCCGAGCAGCCCATGACATTTTTTTGGCGCCCAGATGTCAGTGAGGTGAAAGTGAAAGTGAAATGAGCCAATTGGGATTTCCCTTCCATTGGTGCTCTAGGCATTACTAAGGCCCCTCCCCCCCGGTACTTATTTTCATGAGATATTTCTCCGTGGTGGGTCCCTGCAGGAGGGAAATTCCCAAGCAGCGAGCCACTTACTGCCTTTGACTTGCAGAAAGCCCACTAGATGCCATGGCATGGGGTCTGGCCCCTTCCTCAACAGTCTTTCTACCCCTCCTTATGTTTGGTTTTTTAGGTTATACAAACATTTATTATTGTTATTATTAGTTAGGCATCAGGCCTATATTAAACCCCTAAATCTCCAATAGCTGTTCTATCTTTCTGCAGAGAGCATCCACATCCCCAGAAGAAGCAAGAAGAAATGTGGATTGTTTTGGATGTAGTTTTGACATATAGTCAGGCAGAGAGTGGGTAAATCTGAATCTTCTCTCTTGCAGCGGTCAATAGCTAATTTTTTTTGTCCAGCTGTCAACCAGAAAACCTTACAAACCCTGAACATTTATGAAATCTAGACTCCCAAGGGAGTCTAGGGTGACTAGTGTGGATCCCACTAACTTTTCTGACCCCAAATTCTCTGCAAACCTCAAACTTTGGCTAAAAACTCACATTTATTTGGGGGAAATATCCAGACTCTGTGGTGATCCACAAACTTTCTGCTACCAAGCTATTCCACACTTCTGCTGAAAAAAACAGTACTCCAATTCCATGGCCTCAGTGAATGCCTAATGATAAAATATAGCTGTTGGAAAGTGAATTATTAGTAGTGGCAAATGTATATCTGCCACTGGTAATAAGGCCACCAACACAATTAAGCATTTAAAAACATCAATTCAGTAAATAATTAGGACACAACACAAAACACACAACAAAAATCCAACACCAATTTATAAAGAAATATTTAAAAATGAAAAAATTCCTATGTAGGGAACCGGCAATATGAATTTTTAAAGATTTAGCGCCATATAGCACATTGCAATCTTTTGCACCTATTGGGACATCTGGTCATGCTAGACCGGGACCAAGTCAAAGTTTCAGGCCAACCACGAAGGAGCCCTGAGCGGCTACCCCTTGCGGCAGGTCTCGGTCAAAGTTTTTACCTTCTGACTTAGAAACTTTTCTGGAGCTTTTCTTCCCAGTCCCTCGAAGCTCTCAGCCAGTCCGGATTTGGTGAGGGTTCGTCGGCTTGCCTTGCAAGGAGCATCCAATAAAACTTGTGGAAGTCTGTCCTCCAGAGCTTTCCAGCGGAACGACCCAGGGATCCAGGCCGGCTAGCGCTTGAAGGTGGGCGGCTTGGCTGTTGTGTTTGGGCCCAGTCACCTTTTCCACATTCTGACTAAGAAATTTTAAGGAGGGGGCGTGGCTAACCACCGAAGGGATGGCAGCTCGGTAGCTTAGCTCCGGGCGCCACTCCCGAACCATCCAATTTATTGTACCTCCTGCCGGCCTGATTCCTGCCCCACTGCCCTAGAAGTGCTGAACAGGTGCCCACCAACACTCGGTCCGAATTTGGGGCGGATCGCTGCAGCCGATTTCGCGGTGCTCCACGGACCGGACTCTGGCTGAGAGGCCCGCCGCTGCGAGGGTGGTGGCTCAGCAGGCCCGATTCACGTGAGGCCACGGCTTCGGCCTATTTCGGCTGGGATTTCCCGGCGCACCATAGTTGTACTTGGCCGTTACCGTTTGCCGCCAGGAGCCTGGGTGCGGCGGTTGGGGACCCCGGATGGCCCCTGGAGGATCGAGAGCCCGGGAGTGGCGGTCGGAGCCCTGAAGACTGCCTGGCTGAGTGATCCGGTGCAGCTCAGGTGTCCAGGCCGGTGAGATCTCCAGATAGAGTGAGTTGGCCCTTCATGTTTGAAACGGTGGGGGTCCCGAGGCCTGACGGCTGAACGCCGGTGCTCCACGTGGCCCTAGATGGAGCGCTTGAGGCCCAGAGTGCTCACTGTCGGGCCTGGGCCCCTGGATGTGGCCTCATGATTTGTGGGTGCAAGCTCTGATGGACATAACAAGCCTGTAAGTCCATGAAGAGAGGGTCAGGTGTGAGGCTGCATTTTGAAGAGGCGAAGATTGTGGCCGTCTGCTCCAGGGTGAGGGTCACGTAGCTCGGGCTTTGCCCACTGCTTCCGAAGAATGACACCTTCTCCATGCTGGACTGGCTGATGTGCCGGGGGCTCAGTAGATGACGGGAATATCCCCGGCAGGCGCAGTCCCCTGGAATCTAACATTGTAGCCCGGGTTGCGCGGAGGACCGCGATATTTGGGGCGAGACTTTGACGCCTGGGGCCTTCCTTAATTGCACATACAACGCTTCATTGCTGCCCCCCCCCATTGCGAATTCGGCACCACTGACGTTGGTCTCAGGGGCTCCACGAGGGGGGCGGCTACCCTGGCGAAGGAGGCCATCTTCTGGGCTGACATTCTATCAACACGAGCTGGGTGTCGGGGGCCCCCATAGTTGCTTGGCTGGAGAGTAGAACCCTGTGCTGCACCACTTGGAGGTGGGTGCGCCACGCGAAAACCGACAGGCCGGGTGGAATTTTCACCGCAGGCGGCGGGGAGCAGCGATTGCGCCCTGACTTTGGGTGGGGCGGCCCTGAGGAGAACCATGGCCACGGGACGCAGCGGACGGACGGCGACCCAGTCTAAGCTGGATAAATTTGCCTGGCAGAAACAACAGACTGAGGACTGGGCAGATTCGGCGACCCCGGAAATAATGACGGACCCTTCAAATAGAGATCTCCTCGACGCCATTACAGCGATACGAACCTCTCTCGAGGTAAGAATAGGTACGATAGCCACGGATGTGGGACTGATCCGGGAAGATATGAAAAAAGTGATGGAAAGGGTGGCCACAGTCGAGAGCACTGCTAAAGACTTGGTCAGCGACACCGCCCTGCTTAAAACCCAAGTCTCCGAACTGCGTGCCTTACATGAGGCGATGCTCCTGCAGCTGGATGACTATGAGAGAAGAATGCGACGCAATAACATCTGCATTCTTGGAGTTCCGGAGCGAGGGGCAGGCGGTGGACCTCTTTGTCGAAGAGCTGGTCCTCAAACTACTTCAGCCCAGAGGACTTTCCAAATGCTTCATGATTGAGCGGGCTCATCGGGTCCCGGGGGGCCGTCCAAAGCTGGGGGCGCCCCCCCATCCCCTCCTGGCTCGAGTGTTCAACTTTCGAGATCGCGATGTTATACTCCAGACTGCGTGGGCAGCCCCTCCATTAACTCTTGACAATAGCAAAGTCATGTTCTTCCCGGATTTCACTTTGCAGGTGCAGAAGCAGCGCCGTAGCTTCCTGGACGTGAAGCGGGCCCTGCGTGATCAGGAAGTTAAATATGCCATGATGTTTCCCGCTAAGTTGAGGGTGGAATCGAATGGGAAAACGTGGTTCTTCACTTGCCCAGAAGACGCCTGGACTTGCTGGAAGGTTGGCGTGTGGCTGAAAAGAAATCAAGGAAGGGGCACTCGGCGGCCTCTGATGCAGCAGACTGGCGCCAACTGAGACGTTCTCCTCCAAGCTCTAATGCTGATTCCTAGGGCCCGATGGGCAGACGCTAAATCATGGTATGGTAAGGTTGCACGGAATGGGGTGCCCTTGGGGTGCTCTGGAACTCTGCTAGGCATGTTCGTGTTGATTTGACCCCCGGGTGGAGGGATCGTGGAGGCGCTGCTTCAGATGTGACTCGATGGGCTCACTGGGATTGGCGTGGGGTGTTGTGGACCGTGGCCCAGGGGACAGGTCGGGGCTCACCATGGACCTATTAGTGACTCTTATTGATTGGCCGGCCCACAGGTTTCCAGATATGCAAGTACTGTAGCTTGAACTCAGGGGCATGAGGGGTGGAAGTACCAGGATCTGGGCATTAAAAGACTGCTCCGAGGCGGTCTTAAGCCTCAATGCTGTATAATGTTTGGTGGGGAGGACCGGGCGGGGGGGGAAATTGTTCTTTTCAGTTTTAGAATGTACGGATGGGGAGGGGGGTGGTGCACGTTCCTTGAAGTTGTTTATGGGTGGGCGACAGGCACTCTGCATGTTGGGGGGGCGGGCAGTTTTGGACCCGCTGAGCAGGGAAGCAGGGAGGGGGGTGTGTTTTCAGGGGACGGGGTCAGTTTGGGGTTTCTTTTTTGGAGGTGTTCACCAGGCAACAGTGTTTTTTTGACTAAGCTTATCCTACATGACACTAGTAAGATGATCAGAGGTACTCTATTTCTAGATGGGTACAGAGTTGGGGAGCGCTTTGGGCTGGCCCGGGAGGTGACTGATGGCGCATGGAGTGCGGTCGCCCCGTCTTTCAGGTCAATTGGAGGGGGATGGTTGTGTCCTGATGGCTCTCAGACAGGGACTTAGAGTGTCCACTTGGAATGTTAACGGCCTGGGAGGTAGAATAAAACGAGGTGTAGTCATACAGTATATTCATCGACAGGCCCTCGACTTAGTACTACTGCAAGAGACTCACCTGATAGGCAACACGTGTAATGCACTCAACAAGAAGGGATACCGCCTGTGTGTCCATTCTTGGTTCTTGACAGGCTCCCGGGGAGTGGGGATACTTCTTCGTAAGGGCTGTCCCTACATCATACAGCGCACCTGGACTGATCCACTGGGCAGATACGCAGTGGCCTCGGGACTCTGGGAGGGCAAGGTTGTAAATGTCATCTCAGTATATGCGCCGCCGGGTTTGCAGCGTCCAACCCTGCAGGAGATTGGAACATTGGTCCTGGCATTGCCGATGGGCTCTTTGATACTGGGGGGGGACTTCAACCTAGTTATGGATGGTCTCAGAGATAGACTCCCGCCTAGACAAGATCCACCACGGGGCTCCCAGCTCCAGAGGTTCACTGACACTTTGGGGATAGTGGATGTGTGGAGATGGCTAAACCCTCAACACACGCACTACACACTCCAGTCGGGAGTACATGGCAGTCAATCCCGGCTCGATTATTTATTCACACATGCACAAGACATACAAGATTTTGTGAAACCCACAACACTCGCACAAGGTATTTCTGATCACTCCCTGGTGATGGCGGTCTTTGGTGCCCGACAGTTCGTACGTACTGCCACTATCAGAATACAGCCGTGGACGTTGAAGGTTCCTCACATTAGGGAGGAACTCCGCCAAGACACCGACTTTTACTTTACAGAAAATAAGGAGTCAGTCGAGTCAGCAGCCATACTTTGGGGGGCGTATGGTGCGGTAATTAAAGGGAGTGCATTGTTGCAGATGGTGGGGCATAAACGCAAACGCAACAAGAGGGTGTCTGAGCTGGAAGCCGATATTCTACAATTAGAAAGGCCTGGCCTCGGACCCAAATCCGGAGAATCAACATAGTATCGGCCTTAAGAGGCACGACTACAAACAGCTCCTGCTAGAAGACGCCACTCTGCGAGCCCTGGCCATGTGACATCGCATATCTGAGCAAGGGGAGCGCACAGGTAAGCTTCTTGCATGGTTGGAGCGCAAGGAACAGGCGGCTAGGTGGGTTGAGGCGAAAACGGGCCAGGGTGGCGAGCTAGTCACGGCCCCCCTGGGAATTGCTGATGTGTTTACCGCACATTTTGAAGAAGTCTACCGGGTCCCACAGAACTCTCAGGCCCGATGGGCCACAGTCCTCCTTGCCACTATAAATGTGACGTGTCTGTCGCTGCAAGATTGCGAGTCACTCGAAGCTGACCTTTCAGCGGCAGAAGTCCAAAAAGTTATAGTAGACATCAGGTCGGGCAAAGCGATGGGCCCTAATGGCATGCCCATTGAGCTCCTCAAACTTATGGCGGTGAAGTTGGCACCCCACCTGTTGAACCTATATAACGAATGCTATGAACTCGGCCGTCTACCGCCTGAAATCCGTGATGCAGCGATTGTGGTGATCCAAAAGCCTGGCAAGCCGGCGGAAGACTGCAGATCGTACTGCCCCATTTCGGTGTTCCCGGTAGAAGAGAAAATCCTGGCTAAACTGGTGGCCAATCGCCTACTCCCCTATCTTTCCGACCTGATCCATCCAGATCAGTCAGGCTTCATGCCGGGTAGAAATACCGCCACAAATCTCTGTCGTGTTAATGGGGTGTTGGGACGGGTTGATAGCCTTGAAGAAGAAGCGATCTTGCTGTCACTTGTCGCCACTATGGCGTTTGATACGGTAGAATGGGAATATCTTTTCGCAGTGCTTGCCCGTATGGAACTGGGCCCTAAATTGATTGGGTGGGCTACCTACGGCGCATGTTTCAGTTAATAACCACCGTTCAACCTCTTTCCCCCTTCAGCGGGGCACGAGGCAAGGTTGCCCGCTGTCGCCCCTCCTTTTTGCCATGGTGCTGGAGCCTCTGGCAGTCTGGGTAAGGAGTGACCCTGAGATTAGGGGTTTAAAATGAACCCACGACCATGAAGATCGTATATCGCTCTACGCGGACGATGTATTACTGTATCTGGCCTCACCAGCACGGTCCATACGTCGGACTCTCCATATTTTCCACATCTTTGGGGCACATTCAGGTTACCGGATCAACTGGTCCAAATCACAAATGTATGTCCTTTGGGGCAAGCCCCCGCCCAGCCCAAGGGGTTACAGCATCCCAGTAGTGGATCAGGGCTTTGTATACCTGGGCTTATTCCTCACACCTGACGAGAATCTTTTCTATGAACGTAACCTCAAGAAGCCCCTGGAATGTCTGAGATCGGATGTCATGCATTGCAGGTCGCTGCCCCTGACGTTGTTGGGACGCGCCTCCCTGTTTAAGATGCTTGCGCTTCCGCGCTTTTTATATGCCCTGGAGAATGCCCCATACCGGATCTCTGACTCCTACTTTTCCCAAATCGATGGGGTGGTACAGGAGTTGCTCTGGGATGGTCGGGCCCCTAGAATTGCTGTGACTAAACTCACCATGGGCTGGAATGACGGGGGTATAGAGCTGCCGGATGTGCGCCTTTACTGTCGGGCGTCGCAGCTGGCACCCATCAATAGATGGGCATTTGGCTCTCACGAAGACCTCAATTTCCGCACGGACCTTTGGCTGATGGGAAGGGGGTTACAATAGGGCTCTCTACACCAATCCCCGTAAATTGCGTTTGACTGGCCCCACAGCCCGTACGGTCGAAGCGTGGCACACGGTACAAAAGAAGTTAGGGTGGCACAACCGCCTCACGAAGGCCACTCCACTATGGGAGCCAGATCTCTTAGGACACCTTAGTGTATGCCCGGGATTCGACAAGTGGGACATGATTGGAATTTCCAGGGATGGGGACCTTTGGGTTAAGGGTAAGAAAGCCACGTTCGCAGATCTACAAGCGAAATACCAACTCGCCCCTACAGAGACCTTTAGATATCTACAAATCAGCCATGCGATTGACTCAGCCCTCCCCCGAGACTGCCCCCTTCCAGACTCCTCCCCCCTGGAGGATTGACTCTTATTAGACCCGATGGACCGTAAGGCAATATCCCTAACCTATAAAAAATTAGTAAATAACCGGATTGACCCGATGCTGAAACTAAGAGTAGGCTGGGAGCGGGACCTTGGTGTGATGGAGGATGATGATTGGAGAGATGCGCCCGCCTCCCCTCGGGAGGTGGCGATTCCGCAGAGGCTGCGACTGGTACAGTTAAAGGTACTCCACAGGGTTTACTTTGATGCCTCATTATTGTTTAGGCTGGGTAGGAGAACAGACGCTCTCTGCCTTAGACACTGCAACCAGACTGGCACGTTCACACACATACTCTGGGACTGCCCCCACATACAAAAGTATTGGATAGACCTTACCCGAAAAATGTCCAAGACTTGTGGTAAACCCGTTCATCCCTCCCCCAAGACTTGCCTCCTTAACATATGGGACGCAACAGACCTTACTCAGATTGAACAATCCTGGGTAACAATGGGTTGGATTATAGCCAAACGTAATACCGCCCAAAAATGGGGTTCAGGGATGCTGCCACAGGTGAGAGACTGGGCCTCTGATATGCACTACGCTATGGTGGCGGAGAAGACGGTGTTCAAGGGGCGTGGGTGCCCCAAAATATGGGATGGTAAGTGGGGGAAGTGGAATAAGTATAGGGGCGATATATGCATCTCTCCTACGGTGGAGTTGAGGGGGACGAGGCGGACACTACCGGCTCTACAGGATGGGATAGGAACACCTGTCCCACCGGGTGTACGCCGTTAGAGCTCTGCGACGTGGAGGGTTCGCACATATTTCCAGGTTTTTTTTGTAACCTTTCAGATGTTGTCCACCGCCAAAGAAGACTCAATATAGCACTAAATAAGGTGTTAAGTATCCTCTCACTCTGTATAATTGATGTTTTGCCAATTGAAACTGATTCTTGCTTGGCCACTGCTGATTCTGTAATTCCTGGAAGGTTGTTGTTCATCAATAAAATAGTTTAATAAAAAAAAAAAACATTTTAAGGAGCTTTTTCTTGCGTTGTTCCTGGATGCTCTTCACCAGGCCGGATTCGGTGAGGGTTCACTGGCTTAGGTTTCAGCCTACGCCAAGTCAAACTCTAGAAGTTGAACTTCCGGAGCTTTTCAGCGGGACGGACCTGGACAGCAGGCCAGCCCGTGGTTGTGGGTCACTGACTTGGATGGGCAGGTCGAGTCTGTCCACTTATGGAGCTTTGTTCCAAAGTTACTCCACTCCAATCTTCTCAAAACTTCTGAAACTTCTTCCTGAAGTTCCCCAAAGGGTCCCGACGTGTCCAAAACTTACTCCAAGGGTCCAGAAGCTGCAATGTGGTCCGTGAAAGTTTGGGACTTCAGTTCCCACAATCCACTTGGACAAAACCCTTACAAATCCACTGGTAGTACTCCAGACTGAGGATTCTAGGTGGGGATGTTCCAGGTGATCTCTGTTAACCTGTAGCTTGCAGTGAACTCACTCTTTAGTACTTTTGAAGCAAAGCAGTCCACAGGGCTGAGGTTCTAGATTATTCAGCAGGTGCAGTCTTTTGAGTGCAGGGCGTGGTTGGTGCAAATTAAACTTCTCAGCAGGGACCCTTCTTCTTTTGTGAGTTTCAAGCAGCAGATCTGCGAGGCTCTGCCCCTCTCATATACTTATTGCAAGTTCCCTGGGTAAATCAGGAGGGTACTCCTGTCCAATGAGGTGTAGGGAAACACCCCAGGGTATGACCACATCCTCCAAATTGTGGCAATCTTTGCTCCCAGAGAGCACCATTTCTCCAAAATGTATCATTGCTGATTTTCCAGCAGGGAGAGAAGAGCTGGCCAAACATGCCTCCAGGATGGCTGATCTCCATAGTCTCTCCCCCTTGCATCTGCTCACTCCTTCCTTAATCCAACCATCTGACTGGATCCAAAAAGTAGAGGTGTAAATGAAACTGGCTTCTTCTGGCTGTCTCCTCCTTCAATTGAAGAATGTTGTTTACAACCCCTCCTCCTGCTCTGGCATTCCTATGGAGGAGAATCAGGCCTCCCAGAAGAGCTGGCTAACCATAGGGGCTATTTGTCACCTCATCCAAGGAGTCTGGCTAATCCAATCACGTCTGACAATCAGGACAGACTACTGAAAGGCTGGATTTTGACTAACAGACAAAAAAGTCTTATAACTTCTTTTCTCTACACTTTAAAAGAAATGCAACAATACCATATTGTTGGATTTTTCAACACCATTCTAGGATGTCCTTGAATGGCATTTTTATGATTCTCCTGGCTGGAATTATTAGTTAATAACTTCTTGCCCTGTTAACCTATGTGGTAGGGGATTTGAAATGGGAAAAATGACTTAGGCCATTTTTCCAACACCTGGGCTTATAAAAACATATTTTATAAGACCCTGCTTATATTTACAGGACCCAAGCCCCTGGAACACCTAGGGGAGACGTTAGGTGTTCTGAATATGTACAAAATATTGCAGATCCTCACTCCACAGTGCTCCTAGCACCAAAGTCGATTTTGTGAAGCACTTTATCATCATGTGGGGAGTGAAATGTGCAATTTCACTTAACCCAGGACATACAAAATCATTTGATAAGGGTCCTCCTTATAAATACCTGACCTCCCACTCCTAGGACACCTAGGGGTGACCCTGGGTGTACCTAATATGCCCAAACATTGTAGTCAATCAATTATAAGAGCCCCAAACACCAACATTGAGTTTGGATACACTTTTCATTTTAAAAGCAGTTCTGAAACCCACTGCTTTTAAACTGTCCTCATTCTTCAGGAGTGCACACATGCAAGTGCAGAAAGGGCTGCTGGCCTCTAAACTGCCATCCCCTATTATATACTAGGAACTTAAAGGTAGTTTCAATCCCACTGCCCTATTATGCACTAGGGCCTTATAGGGGAGGTCATGCAAATCATAGGGGTACCCTAACCCATAGTGTACCCTAGCGCATGGAGGGGATTTCACTGTATTCTAAGTGTCTCCTTCAACATATTACTGGCCCTGGGCCTGGTTATGCAGAGCCCAGGGTCAGTCGGAGTTAGTTAGCACCAGTACCAGTCAGAAAACAAGTTGGGGGGTGCCCAGTGCATAGGATGACTTTGCAACACTAGTCACCTGATTTTCCTGTATCAATAATGTAATAATACAATGTGGCTGCCTTTGCAAGGGTAACCAGGCCCATGATGATGCTATGTATGATGTATACATTCACTGGCAATAGCAACAATGGAGATGGCTCCTCTGCATCTATCCATTGGTTTAGCAAAATTGTAAAACACACAAGATGATGGACGGAATGTTGCATATTGGCAAAACATTCACCCCCAGTCACAGATCTGGGTTTAATCCATCGTTATTTTGCTCACCACGCCACCCCAGTTCAGACATGGCCATATGCAAATCAGTCTTGACCCTGTGCCTCATGGGAACAGTCCAGCCCGAACTGCCAAGCCATGTCTTCCCTGGACCGGAATCAAGCATCCTAGGACCGGTTTCGGGGTTTCACCCATCTTCAGCCAGGATAGCTTGACTCCAGTGGCGTAGTGAGCACGGGACCCACGTCTGGGCATACCCATCCCACATAGGGCGAACAGCAAAACACACAAGATGATGGACGGAATGTTGCACATTGGCAAAACATTCACCCCCAGTCACAGATCTGGGTTTAATCCATTGTTATTTTGCTCACCGCGCCACCCCAGTTCAGACATTGCCATATGCAAATCAGTCTTGACCCTGTGCCTCATGGGAACAGCCCAGCCCGAACTGCCAAGCCATGTCTTCCCTGGACCGAAACCGGTCCTAGTATGCTTGTTTCCAGTCCAGGGAGGACCTGGCTTGTCCATCAACTGTTGTTTTTGCATTTATCATCCCGAGTGGGACGGGTATGCTCAGAAGTGAGTCCCGTGCTCTCCATGGCACTGGAATCAAACTATCCTGGCTGAAGAGGGGTGAAACCCCGAAACCGGTCCTAGGATGCTTGTTTCCAGTCCAGGGAGGACCTGGCTTAGCAGTTCGGGCTGGACTGTTCCCATGAGGCACAGGGTCAAGACTGATTTGCATATGGCTGGGTTCAGACTGGAATGGCATGATGAGCAAAAAAACGATGGATTCAGGCCTAGATCTCTGTACTGGGGTGAATGTATGACATTGTTCTGCATTCTGTCCATCAACTGTTGTTTTTGCATTTAGCAAAATTGTAACCCTTGCAATTTTTCCTGGGATCATGCAATGTACAAAATCACTGCTTTCTTTCACTCAGCTCAAAGGCCAGTCTTAACATCCCTCTATCCTATCTGGGCTCCTGGCCACACTTGTGTCAACTTGTGGTATGGGTGTTGACCCAATAACAGGCAACAATAGTAACAAGTAGCAATAATAACTTAAATAAACATTTTTATTTTTCCCATTATTTCAGGATGCAGAGATCTCCACCCTGACTACAGAGTTTCCCTTGGTAAAGTATAGGGAAAACTAAAATATATATTTAAAATGTGAAAATAAATACAAAAAATATTGTACGTTAAATATTCATGTAAATTCATTTTATATATTTTTAAATATAGAACAAAATAAAAAAATTATATAGCAATATTACATTTTTCTGAAGTTTAAATTTCAAATTAAATTCCCATCTGAAAAGAAAGAAAAGTTTTTCAAGTGGATTAATAATTATTAAAAGTAATCCATAGACTTCATTAAAAGAAATGTCATTATTTTTTATAATATTTATTGCTGCATTCTTTCTTTAATTCATAATATGTTATTACAGTATTTTATAATTAACTATTACATAGGTACTATTGTTACACATTATTTTTAACATGTTTTGCTATTTTACATAATTTAATTTATGTTAACAGTATTTCTTATAGGATTTTACCTTAACTCCCTACCTCCATTATTTTCTGTTGGAGAGTGTTGCAGTATCAGTGGTTGGCAATGTGTAGTGCTGAACTTACTGAATTTACTACTGTGTTTTTTACTAGTAACTTACACTCTGAGTTTGTGGAATCGAAAAGAAGTAAAGTTACTCAAAAGTGTAAACTTACTCAAAAGTGTAAGTTACCTTTTGGAATCAGGCCTCGTGTGTGTCACAGAACAGTTTGCCATTAAATGACAAAATATCTTTTATTTTTATACATCTGAATGCATCTCTTTATATGATCTTTTTTAATTTTATGTTGCCTTTTAATGATTTTTAATGAACTTTTGGCTATGTTTAGTCCTGTTTAATGGAACGTGGCTATTTTCAATAGCACAAAACATGGACTACGATAGTTGTGTTTATTAGTCTTTGGGTTCAAAGACATGCACGTTTCATTTTGATATGGAGAACTTTACACTGAAACCTAAGCAATGCAATGAAAACGTCACACGCAGGTGGTGTGTATCGCATCCTCTTGGCTTTCCAATCTGTTTAGTCACATCCTCTTTTTACAAACAACTGTTATACTTTTGACATGTTCCACTGGGGTCCTAATCAATTTACAATAATAACAAGACAGTGGGGATTAATTATGGCCTAAGTTAATTACCCACAATGAAACAGTAAATTGCCATTAGGAACCTAATTTAATCAAACATGATTAGCTAATTAATTTAATTTAGTAATAATGCAAACCAAAATATATCTACAGTTCATCGGAGTCTCTGAATATTCACATATATACACATTATTTCATCAACACAAAATCAACGCAAAAGATATATAATACAGACGTTAGATACAGCCAAATGTACACACTTAGGGGCCTATTATCAAGAAGTTGCGATATTTATCGCAAAACGCGCTAAGCGCGTTCATTTTTATCGCTGCCTATCGCTGGATATTTTAGCAGGGAAAACATGCTATTAGCAACGTTTTTCTCCATTGGGCTAAAATATCCAGCCATAGCGGCGAAATGCGTGAATATTGCTGGAAATCCAGCGATATTCAAGCATTACCGCCAACGGGGACTTAACCTGAAGATCCACCTCCCATTGGATAAAAAGGTAAGTCATGTTTTTAGCATGCGTTAGAATATAGCGATAATCGTGCTTAGCGCGATTTTTTTTTATCGCTTCATCTGCCTTGCTAATAGGTGATAGCTGTGTTAGCGACTGCTTTCAGTTGCTAACAGTTTGGGTACACCCACTTTGCATGTCATTACCGATAAATATCGCTGAAATGCAAAGTGGGCCCCAAACCGGCCGCTATCGGCTAAAAGCTGTCGCTAACTGCTGTTAGCGACAGCTTGCTAATAGGGCGATAGAAATATCGCTGCTTTAGCTGCAAAAAGTGCCGCTAAAGCGGCAATATGGCCCTTGCTAATATGCCCCAAGGTTAGTCCACTTGTGTATGGCACTTAAAGAATGAGTCAGACTCCACAGCAAAAGGAAATGAGCCTCAGGACTGAAATCTCGTTTTGTGATAATTTACCGTTTTCTCAATGAAAAGGTTCAAGGTGACAATGGCCAAAAACGTGGAGAGATGGGAAATCTTGGGCAGACATACAGTAAAGCCTGCATACCCCATCCTAAGCTAATACTGCAAAAGATTCATCCAAGCACCAGCAACCCAACTTTGATCATTGCAGAGAGGCAACACCATTTAAGTGACAGTAAACTAAAAGTACAATGTAAATAATACTCCCCAATGTAGGGCCAGTTTTTAATATTCACCAGCACTACCTTGAAGAACACATTACCAGTGGTCCTTGCAAGGTACCTGTCAGGTGACAACTGTACTTTTAGGCAGGGACACTTGATTTATGCGGGAGGACAGCACCAAATTATGTGGCAGGGTTAAATAAATTATGGAACAAGAACTATTCTCATTAGTACCAGTTTAACAACCAAATACAGAAATAAGCAACTAATGGATGGCCAGTTCACTTTTGCGAAGGGCCTTCTACCATGCATGAACACATCACATCGTTTTTAGTAACTTTTGATGTGTTCAAGCTAGAAAGATTATTTTTGTTAAAATCTCCAGATGATGCAGCAGATGATGGATTATGAGGCAAATGCTGTAAATCCATTGTTATCAGAAAAAAACGATGCTGCAGAATTGCAAAATTCCAGTGGCCCTGCTTATGGCTGACACTTCCAAATTTTCAATCTCTTTATATGTAGCATTTCACTGCCTTATTTATGACATTTTAAGTGATACTTTGTCAGCGAAACACAACAATTACATTTGTGTTCCCAGATCAGGAACATATCCCATCGGTGGCCTTTGAAAGTAGTCTACCCAGCCTCAGAGAGTTAAACGCAGGTGATGATTTCATTGGAGTATCAGGCCTGCAAGTACACACACAGGGCCTGATTCACAAAGAGCATCAGCACTCGTATTGGAGGCCCCGCAGCAGAGCCGGACTGGCCGTAGCATGCCCCGGGTGTTTTCTCCGGTGGGCCGCCAGGGTGGGGCCGGTTTTGGACCTCTAGGAGGCCATTTTTGTTACTGATGGCTGGTTTTGCAGCATCGCTGCAATATCGGCCCCCTGTAACAAAAGCGTCAGGTGAGACAGGAGTGGTGCTTCAAACTAGCAACCCCGCCCAAGTTACTAGTCCAGCTGTGCCTCGCAGTCGTTGAGGAGTCTTCGCACTAGGAGCAGAATCTCCACAATGAGAATTCTCATTCTGCAGATTTTGCGAGGAAGGGACCCACATCTGGTTATACCCATTCCACTTAGGGTGAAAAGTGTTACAGCAAACAAATGGGGTGACACAGTGGGCAAAATAACAATGGATTTAACCCAGATCTTTTGACTGGGGGAGAATGTTTGCATTGTCAGCATTCCGTCCATAATTTGTTTGCTGTAACACTTTTCGCCCTAATTGGGATGGGTATGCCCAGACATGGGTCCCTTGCTCACTGTGCCACTGGATTCAAGCTAGCCTGGCTGAAGAAGGGTGACATACCCTGAAACCGGTCCCAGGATGCTTGTTTCCGGTCTAGGGAGGACCTGGCCTGGCAGTTCGGTCTGGACTGTTCCCATGGGGCACAGGGTCAAGACTGATTTGCATATGGCTGGTTCCAAACTGGGGTGGCGCTCGGGCAAAAGATTGATGGATTTAACCCAGATCTTTTGACTGGGGAGAATGTTTGCATTGTCAGCATTCCGTCCATCATTTGTTTGCTGTAACACTTTTCAACCTAAATGGGATGGGTATGCTCAGACGTGGGTCCCTTGCTCACTGTGCCACTGGATTCAAGCTAGCCTGGCTGAAGAAGGGTGACATACCCTGAAACCGGTCCCAGGATGCTTGTTTCCGATCCAGGGAGGACCTGGCCTGGCAGTTCCGTCTGGACTGTTCCCATGTGGCACAGGGTCAAGACTGATTTGCATATGGCTGGTTCCAAACTGGGGTGGCGCAGTGGGCAAAAGAACAATGGATTTAACCCAGATCTTTTGACTGAGGGAGAATGTTTGCATTGTCAGCATTCCGTCCATCATTTGTTTGCTGTAACACTTTTCACCCTAAATGGGATGGGTATGCCCAGACGTGGGTCCCTTGCTCACTGTGCCACTGGATTCAAGCTAGCCTGGCTGAAGAAGGGTGACATACCCTGAAACCGGTCCCAGGATGCTTGTTTTCGGTCCAGGGAGGACCTGGCCTGGCAGTTCGGTCTGAACTGTTCCCATGGGGCACAGGGTCAAGACTGATTTGCATATGGCTGGTTCCAAACTGGGGTGGCGCAGTGGGCAAAAGAATAATGGATTTAACCCAGATCTTTTGACTGGGGGAGAATGTTTGCACTGTCAGCATTCCATCCATCATTTGTTTCCTGTAACACTTTTCACCCTAAGTGGGATGGGTATGCCCAGACGTGGGTCCCTAGCTCACTGTGCCACTGGATTCAAGCTAGCCTGGCTGAAGAAGGGTGACATACCCTGAAACCGGTCCCAGGATGCTTGTTTCCGGTCCAGGGAGGACCTGGCCTGGCAGTTCGGTCTGAACTGTTCCCATGGGGCACAGGGTCAAGACTGATTTGCATTTGGCTGGTTCCAAACTGGGGTGGCGCAGTGGGCAAAAGAACAATGGATTTAACCCAGATCTTTTGACTGGGGGAGAATGTTTGCATTGTCAGCATTCCATCCATCATTTGTTTCCTGTAACACTTTTCACCCTAAGTGGGATGGGTATGCCCAGACGTGGGTCCCTAGCTCACTGTGCCACTCGATTCAAGCTAGCCTGGCTGAAGAAGGGTGAAATACCCTGAAACCGGTCCCAGGAGGCTTGTTTCCAGTCCAGGGAGGACCTGGCCTGGCAGTTCGTCTGGACTGTTTCCATGGGGTACAGGGTGAAGACTGATTTGCATATGGCTGGGTCCAAACTGGGGTGGCGCAGTGGGCAAAAGAACGATGGATTTAACCCAGATCTTTTGACTGGGGGAGAATGTTTGCATTATCAGCATTCCATCCGTCATTTGTTTGCTGTAATACTACCAGTAATGCAGCTGTTCCCTCTCTGTCCTGCTTCACTGCAGTTTGCACAGAGTCTGATAGAGGAGATGAGAACAATGACAGCACAACAGGGCTCGACACCCTGACTCGGCACCAGAGCACGTGGAGAAGCACAAGGGCAACTGCACTTCGGAAAAGGCCCCTTATGCTGCAGAGATGTTACACTCTGCCCCCTGGGACCAAGCCAATCCAGCAAGCATTAGCGAGACATATACATCTATGCCTTCATTGCTCAGTTACCATATGCATCCAGTCCTTTTTTTTATTTTACTTCTGGTAGATGACTTCCAATAATGTTAAGAACATCAAAGTGCGAGAATGCAAAATTAAATGGACAGTGCTGGATAAGCTACTCAAGCTACACATGTAGATACTGAAGAGCTCTAAAAAACAGCTATAGAGGCACTTCTGTTCATCAAGATTAGGGGTCCGCAGAACTCGAGTTTCATGCCACGAAATTCTGCAGAGTTACAGAAAAACTCAGCAAGATTCAGCAGAATTCCTGTAATAGGCGGAAAATATGCAGCTTGCACTGTGATTTATTACCAGTAGCTGGAGCATCGTTGAAAATCAGTGCGATCAGCACCATGCGCTGTGCAAGAGCAAGTGGCTATTCGGGTTGATTTTGGTGCCACTCAAGTAGAAAATCTTCTTGAAAGGCTGCACATCTACTCGAATGGCAGCCCTTTGGCAGTGACTGCTCACAAAATTTAGCGGCGACCCGTGTAAGAAAATCGAGCTTGGGGATGAGAAACCTCGCTACCTGTCCCCAGCTCGCATATTTTGGAGCCACGCAGCAAATGGCAGAATTCGGCTTGAACTCTACATTAAAGAGTAGTGTGGAATGGCCAAAAATCTGCCAACTCTGCAGGCGGCACAGAATATTTCGTGCACTTCTAATTAGCAAGAGCTTTTACAGGTCTTCAGTGTCAGAAAGTAAATTGCTTTTCCATACTAAGGGGCAGATTTACAAGCCCCTTGCATCATTTTTGTACCGCCGTTGCGTCTTCTTTTGTGGCGCAGCGGCGGCATAAAAATGTGGCCCATTTACAACGAGACGCATCTAGGGAGATGCATCACGTTGTAAAGCCCTGCATCACATTATATCTATGTCGGGTATAAATGTATGCAGGATGGGCGTTCCCACTTAAAAAAGCCTCATAGGAGTGGTGTAGTGAAATCTATAAGATTTCACTTCCCCACTTCTAGGATGCCACTGCGTCAAAACCTTACGGCTGCTTAGGTCATTTGTAAGGACGTGATGGAGCAGGTAAAGCAAAATTTTGTATACCTCCTCTATTTTGCATGAAATACTAATATACATAACCTACTTATATTATAATTTGACTAACTCTTTGCTGTGTTATATTAATCAACTATTTTCACCTTTATTAAACACCAATTACATGTGGGACTTATTGCTATTTGCAAGGCAGAATAACTCTGAAAACTAAATTATGTACGCATATTAATAGTATTAAGTGTGGTAATAGGCTATTGCATGATTTATGTCGCTTTTGTGATGTTTGCGTTCCTGTTTTGGCCTGAAAGGGTGAGTTTTATTGCTTTAAATGTCGCTAAAAGCTAGGAAAATACTAATACATAAAGGGATTAGTGAGAGTTTAACATTAGAATCTTCATTTCTTTGTATTAATTACTCTTTTGTGTTTGTTTCTCTTAAGTTGGCATTTAGGCCTCCCAAAACATGGTGTCCAAAATGGAGTTCAGAAGTGGCCACCGTATCGCAAGCGCGATGCCTACTGCACAGACTCGGATGGCTCTGTAGACCTCCAGGCAACCTCAAGTTCGAAGCACAGTGTTCCTGGTCAAGGATAGGAACATGGAAGACTGCCAAACTTCAGTCAGTAAAATCTGGTCTAAATGAACAATCGAGATATACAAGCAAGACTTTACAAATGTTGCATAAAGACAACATTGACAGAGGAAGTGAACCAGCAAAATCCATGAGAAACCAGATTGATGTGAAAACCGGACGTTATTACAAAATTCATCAAATGCTTCCTTACTCTAAGAATGTTTCATGTTATCCCGAATTTCATTATAAAAAGGGTAGTAGAATAGGGAGGGGCTGGCATTCTGCGGTTTTCGATGACTGCACACCCCTATCGACCCCACAGGCGATGAAAGATGCTTGCACGATTTCTGGTCCTTTGGAGATCTTTGGGACTGTAACGTGCTGAGCAAAGAACTTTTGGACTTTGAGTTTTGGCCTGCTTTATTGGGACAATTAACGGCTAAATTTGGTTATGCAGAGCCAAATGAATTAGAAAAAATCCAGATAGCAAGAATAGGTAAATATAAAATGTCATGCAATTTGTGCTGATTGAACAAAATTCTAAACTTTGATTGACCAAAATGCTAAATTTGATTGCAACAATATTTAGATAAACAAAATAATTTATTAACAGAAATTACGAGTTTGTGGTTATTCAATGAAGAGATTAGAGGATTCCGAGGCTTAAATGTGTTTTAGCTGGTTCTAAATCACCATCAACCAGTCCAACTAATTGGTCCATCGACCAAGTGGTGGAGTGCCTTGATGTTTAAGGTTAGGATCCTATAGGTGGTGTTGCTAATGTATATACTGTAAAATAACGTTTTCCCAAGGTACTTCCCAACATGTCCAGCGCTTGAATTATCATGCCTCCTGTGTGCAGACTCGAGTGACATGTGAGTGTTGGTGTTATGGGCCCCACCAATGACTGCATGTGTGAATGAGCTAGTGTGACGTCGGGTCTGCGACGCAAGGAGGATAAGTTGTAAATTTGCCCTCTTTTTCCCCGGTTTCTCGCTGGATCAGTTTTTCTGGTAGCAGAGGATGGTTATTATTGGCTAGTTTGGTGATTATTGCTTTTTTCCGATTTTTTTAATATTGTTTATTGATTGCGGATGTTTGTTTGAGTATTGATTTATGTACTAACATTCTATGTTGAGTCGCGTTGCGTTGTATGTTGTTTTTGAATACCTCTGGGATGTAGGAAGTCGGATGGCCTGTGGCAAGTGAAGTCACATGGTGAATTGTTTGTTGCCCTGTAGGTACACGGGGAAAACGTGTGACGATTGGAGTTGCATGACGCATTGTCTGGGTTCGATTTGGTAACATCACTGTGTGTTATTGTTAGGGACATTTCTGTGTGAAAGTGGTGTATGGGTAGCAAAGGCCACCTGTGAAATTTTGGTCTTAAGTAAAAGGAGTCCATGTGAACTCTGATTACGCTTATCACTGGAAAGGTATGTTCCCTAAGCTTGTAAGAAGGATAAAGTAGAGGGAAGATCTACTTTATTAACGAATGAAAAAATTCTGTAGTAGGGCAGAGGTAAGCGCTGCTCTTGGGAAAGACAGGATTCTATGTGAATTAACTACATTTTCCATATGCATGTGTGTAAATGAAATAGCATTTGACTTAATTGTGAAACTCTGGTCTTATTTCTCAAGAGCAGTGTGTCTCCAACAGGTGTCTTATCTCCAGAGAAACGGTTAGTTAATGCTTGCTAGAAGGGTAAGGTAGAGGGAAGTGCTACTTTATCGGCGAATGTAATGATTCCGTAGTAGGGCAGAGGTAAGCGCTGCTCTCGGGAAAGACGGAATTCTTGTGAAAAAGGTCAAGACTATCTCTTTTGTTAGCAAAACAGATAATGGTGGTGTTTTTATGTCGTTACTTACAGAATTTGAGTATAAGAGAACGTAAGAAAAGTTTGCCGATAAATTTTGTAAAGGAGGGGTCAGCAGAAGCAGGAGTAGTGAGAAAAGCTGACGTCAGAAAAGATCGCGCAGGGATTGGCAAGTCAGTAAGAGACCTGATTAGTGCGTTAGTGTATGCCGCGCTAGGAGTGGAGAATTACAGGGTGACGTAGACACTCCGGATTGGTGCGTTAGTGTAAGTCGCGCTGGGATTGGAAATTTACAGAAGTGACATAGACGCTCCGGATTGGTGCGTTAGTGTGATTTGCGCTACGATTGGATAAGACAACAGAACAGTCATAGGAGAAATCTAGCGATATTAAAAAAAGAAAATGATGTATTACGATCCACCCGAAAAAGATAAAAAGTCCTGGTTCAGAAATATCAAGAATTTATTTAAAAAGGACAAACCGATTGTGACTAGAGAGGGACAGTTGCTTCCTCCACCGAAATCACCCGCATCCTTTATGGTTGCGAAATATGGATATCATACGTGTATTAGGCTAGATAATTGGACAAAGTATACAAAAGATGATGGAGTTTTAGCATTTCCGGAACATGGTTCATTCAATTTAGCAGTATTGAGGAATTTAAGAGAAAGAATGATGAGATTAGAACCGAGACCTAGACCTACTCAGTTTGAAGCATTGACAGAAGGGGAAGATGAGATGTATGAAAGAGAACGACAGTGGAGTGACGGAAGTTACAAATATATGTTTGTTAGACCGTGTGGACAATAGAATCATGATGACAGAATGAGGAGATGGTGAAGTGCAAATATGGCTGATGGTATGTTCCCTATGAGAAGTGCTGAAGAGACTGGTAGTAGAAAATGTACAGAGAAGAAAAATAATACAGGATCAGAAGGTTATAAGTATGGTGTGTATGAGTCGGAGGATGATGTACTTGAGGACATGTTTTATAAAAATCCACCCATGTACCAGCCAAATTCCACATTGTTGACACCAAGTGCCCCAGCAAAGTATCACCACAAAATATAAAGTTTGAGTCAATACCACTTGAGGTACGAAGAAATAATCCCTTTAGAGAAACAGCAAATACACAACCTGGTAAAATGACAAATGAAAATTCAGCTGAATTAGCCAGAACTACTTTAGAGTTAACTGAAAAGATTAGGGAATTGACTAAAAACATGGAAGCTGTAACTGTTCCTGTAACAATAGGACCCGTGATGCCTATTTTTGATAAGCAAAAGGATAGTGAGCATTGTCTGACGATTCCTTATAACAGTAATAAACAAACCGAAATGGAAAGAAGAGGTTCAAGAGAAAATCCATGGGGACAGGTGGTAGGAACTTCTGGACTAAGTACTCCTAAAATTTTACCAGGGCACCAAAAAGTTTAGAACAAACACGAAATGAAAGAATTCCTGTAGGTCCTACTTCTGATGAATTAAGTGAATGGTTAAGGAGTTTACAGCCAAAAGATGCTGAACCTCGACCTTTAGATGTGGCTAAATTAAAAATAGTTTTAGAAGAATTAATAGTAGGAACTATTCCCACAGAAAAATTAAAAGCATATCAGGATGAAGAACTAATGTTTCTATGCAAAAGTATAACATGGAGAGCAAGAAACTTATATGAAAGATTGGAAGAAGTAGCAAGTGAAATTGGTATTGACTTTGCAAAAATAAAATCATTACAGAAACCATACAGAGTAGACTTTGCCGAACAGGACATTGAAAATTTGAATACAGCAGGAAGAAAATGGGGCGATGTAGACAAATGGAAAAGCAGGTGGTTTCAAAAACGGGATGATGCAACAGACAAAACGTTTGCAGCTTTCCCAGTAAGAGAAAAAGAAAAGGTGGTAACTGAATGTCCTGTGAGGGAGATTCCAGGCGGAGGCTATGTGCATGTCCCCTGGACCAGACAAGGCATTTTATCATTCACCAATTACTTTCCTCGCTTGCTCGAGAAGGTGGTTGAATGGTACAGGCAGGTAGACAGGTTTGTAAAATTATCAAAAGTACTATGAATTGATTTGAACAGTTTGTTTGACATAATTGTGCCAGCAGACCTATGGGCAGAATGTAAAATTACAATAGGTTGGCCTACTCAAGAATACCCTAGAGATCCAAAAACAGGTGCTCCTGATCCAGAAGTAATGAGAAAATATGAACAGGTAGTCACCGTCCTGAAAAATAAAGTGCCTCCTAAAGAAGCTGATTGGGTAAAAATTGATAGAACTCATTAAGAAGTAAAATAATCTGTACATGCCTCCTATGAGAGATTGTTGTTGACTTTTAAACAATACAGTGGTGATGAAAATTTGAGTGAGAAGGATTTGAGTCATTTTGTATATCGATTTGTCTTTGGGTTGCGTCCTGAAGTAAGTGAAATGATTAAACAGCATACAGTGGATTGGCAAAATAAAAAGATAGATGAAGTACTGAGACATGCAAAATATTTTAGTGATGAGAATGAAGCCAAGCAGCGTAAATTAAAAGAAAAGGCCATGTGGGCTCAAGTAAAAGTGGCAGAGAGACAGGAAGCCCAACTGATTGAACAAGCAAATGGTACAAGCGTGAAACAAAAACCCAACATTGGGAAAGGGAAAGGACAGATAAGTATAGAAGAAGCCAAAAAGAAGTGGCCATGTCATAATTGCGGAAGAATAGGGCATTGGAGAACCGAGTGTAAATTTCCCCCAAGTGCTAATGGCGATAATGCATCATTGAATCCACAGGTGCAGAATGAGGTGAGTTGTCAACCGCAGCGACAGCAGCAGGTTGTTGCCCTGCAGTGTCAGGTGCCAAAACAGCCTTTTCTACAGAGCGTAAATCCTCAGAAATACAGTAATGAGACAGGATTCTACAATGAAGAACAAGGTAACTAAGCTGCCGCGCGCTAGTGCTGTTTCGCAGTATTGGTGATGAGAGTGAGTCAGAAGAAAGCTATTGACGGTGCCGAGGGGAGGAAGAAGAGTGCGTACTTGGCACAGCTCTAGAAGTAGACCCTTTTGTGGATGGAAAGGTGAATGACAAAAACATTACTTTCCTAGTAGATAATGGTGCTACTCGTTCAACCGTTAGGTCAGTTGATGTAAAAAATCTTCCTCTCTCGGATGAAACAATCCAAGTAGTTGGAGTATCCACAAGACAGATAAAAACGTATCTCACTGAACCAGTTCAGGTTAAAATAGGGACATTTTCTGAAATGCACCGTTTTGTCGTATGCGATTCAAGTCCTGTAAATTTGTTAGGGAGAGACTTGTTGTGCAAAATGAACTGCACAATATTCTGTACTCCTGATGGAATAGCTTTTGAGACTCTTGATGAGGATGTACTGTACAAGATGACTATAGCTAATATGGAACCTGAAATTACTGAGGCATTTGCTGTATTTGACCCCGAGGAAGTGCCTCAAAAATTGAAGAAAACAGTAAAAACTGAAGTATGGGATTTCACAGGAGAAGATGTGGGATTAATGAAAAATTTAGATCCCGTAAAAATTTCTGTAAAGGAAGGAGTAAGTTACCCAAATATTCCACAGTACAAATTGACACCCGAGATAATTACAGGAGTTACACCAATTATGGGTCTGAAAAAGCCTATCGGAACTTTCAGAATAGTGCAAAACCTGAGAAAAATAAATAAAATCGTTGTATCATGTTGTCCCATTGTACCAAATCCATCTGTGATTTTATATCAGATTCCTCATGATGCAGAATGGTACACAGTGATTGATTTGTGTCATGCTTTCTTTTCCATTCCTTTGCACCCTGACAGCCAACAGATTTTTGCGTTCCGGTTTGGCGAACGTACTTTGGCATGGTGCCGAATCCCACAGGGGTATACAGAAAGTCCCTCGATATTCAATCAGATTCTGAAAAAGTTCCTGGAAGATTTAAAAATGCCCAAAAGTTCGGTATTGGTCCAATATATCAATGACCTACTTGTGGTATTGAGATCTCGAGAAGCTTGTGTAGTGGATACCGTTGCATTGTTGAATCATTTGGCAGATGGAGGACTTAAAGTATCCCCATCGAAATTGCAATTCTGTCAGAAAGAAGTACAATATTTAGGCCACAAAATTGAAAAGGGGCTAAGAAAAGTAACTGCAGATAGAATCAGGATAATAAAAGGAATTAGAGCCCCAATGACTCAGAGAGAAGAGAGAAGTGAGAATGTTTCTTGGAATGGTTGGATATTGCCGTCAGTGGATTAGTAATTTTTCATTGATTGCAAAACCTCTGGTACGCTTGACAAAGAGTGATGTAAAAGATCCCATTGAATTAAATAAAGAAGAGTTGAAGGCTTTTAAACAATTGAGAGATGGTTTGTGTGAAGCCCCAGCTCTTGGCATGCCTGACTATGAGAAAGAATTTGAGCTCTATTGCAGTGAAAGAAATGGATGTGCACTTTCTGTGTTAATACAGAAACATGGAAAATTGAGGAGACCAACTGCATATTTTTCAGCTATGTTAGACCCTGTAGCTGTAGCATTGCCTGGTTGTTTGAAAGCTGTAGCAGCAACTTGTAAGAGTCTGGAACAGAGCGAAGGAATTGTGATGGGATATCCTGTAAGAGTGTTTGTACCTCATGATGTGGCAATCCTTTTAACCAGGAGCCACACTCAGTTTATGACACATAGTCGTCTAACTAAATATGAGAAAGTCATATTGGGTGCAACGAATGTGAGCCTTGTGAGATGTCTGAATGTGAACCCTTCCACACTGTTACCTGATGCTGAGAATGTGGAAGTCAGAGATGATGTGGATCATGACTGTTTAGAAGTGCTTGATTTTTGTACCATACCAAGTCCTGATATAAAAGATGTACCTTTGACAGAAAGTGACTATGTGAAGTTTGTGGATGGATCATGCCTGAGAACGGATGAGGGAATTTTGAGTGCAGCATATGCAGTATGTATGGTAGCAGCTGTATTGGAAGCATCTTGTCTGAAAGGAGTGAAATCAGCTCAGGTTGCTGAACTTTTTGCATTAACAAGAGCATGCAAATTGGGAAAGAATGTGAGAGTGACTGTGATAACCAATAGTCAGTATGGCTTTGGTGTGGTGCATGACTTTGGGCAGAGTTGGTCCCAAAGAGGGTTTTTGACATCGAGTGGAACTCCTATAAGGAATGCTGAAGTGGTTGGAAAATTGCTAGAGGCGATACAGCTGCCTAAGCAATTAGCAGTGGTGAAATGTGCTGCACATTCGAAGTCTGCTGATTACATTTCAGCGGGAAATCAGTTCGCCAACGACATGGCTCAATATTGTGCACGAAATCAGAATTCGGTTAACCGTGGTAAGGAAAAAGAAATGAATTCATGTCCGTTGCTGTTTACTAACACTGTGAATACATGGGAAGAAGTGAGGCAGTTACAAGAAGAAGCAGGAGATGAGGAAAGGAGACAGTGGGTAAAAGCAGGATGTGCACCACGGGAGGCAGATCATGTGTGGATTTATCGGGATGGAAGACCAGTCATGACTGATAGCATGGTTTCTATCATGGCACGGATATATCATGGACAAGCACAAGTAGGAAGAGATGCTATGATCAGACTTTTCAAACAAACATGGTATAATGCAAAATTCAGACTTGTAGCTGAAAGCCTTTGTCAGAGATGCCTTATATGTCAGCAGTGCAATCCCGGTGGTAAGTCTGGGAACGATAGGACGAGAAGGAGGGCCTTTCACAAGAATGCAGATTGAATTCATTGAAATGCCCCCCCTGCAACAGGTTGAGGTATGTTCTAGTGATAGTTTGTCTGTTCTCTCGATGGGTCATACCCAACTAGAAGGAGTGATGGAATCACAGTAGCAAAGTTACTATTGAGAGAGTTCATTCTCAGATTTGGTTTTCCAGTCACGATCGAGTCAGATAGAAGAGAACATTTCCATAATGAAATCATGAAATTAATTTGTGAAGCATTGAATGTATAACAGAAACTACATTGTGCCTATCGCCCAGAGGCTTCTGGTGTGGTGGAACAAGTAAATGGCACCATTAAAAACAGATTGGGAAAAATGTGTTTAGCCACAGGATTGAAATGGCGTGATGTCTTGCCTCTGGTACTCATGACTATTAGATCTATTCCGGATAGGAATACTGGCATGAGTCCTCATGAGATTGTGATGGGGAGAGCAATGAGACATGTTTTCATATCTGTCAACAAGCTATTGCCTATATCTGATGACTTAGTGTTGGATAATTGCAATGGGTTGACTGATTCCGTTCATTCTGTGTTTCATCAGGTTGGATCGGATGCAACCACTCTTGAAAAGAAGCCAGCCCATGATCTGAGCCCAGGTGACTGGGTGAGAATCAAAGTGCATAGAAGAGGAAATTGTTTGGTCCCAAGGTGGGGTAAACCACGTCAGGTGATCCTGACCACGACGACAGCTGTAAAATGTGCAGGAGTGAAGAATTGGATTCATGCTAGTCCTACCTTGCGAATTCCAAATCCAGTGGATAACAGAAAAGAAGAATACTTTGAAGAATCTGAAGTTCCGAATCAGATACAGAAGAAATAAGACCAACTCCTGAGAGGGGGGAGACGGAACCAAGTTCAGCTGTAGCACCAGAGAATCTACCATTAAGAAGAAAATTGCAGATTTCTGACACCAGCTTTGAATCAGACACTGAACCAGTACAAGCACATAAGAGTGTAAACAAAAACAGTGAAGAGACTGTCAAAGAAATTCTTGATAAAGAAGTTCCGTATGAAAAGGCAAGGCGAAATTCCACCTGAAATAACAGAAGTAGATGGTAAGGTACCAAATACAGAGAGAGAGGGAAAGTTTGTTGCGGAATACCCCCGAGGAGATGTAGGGAAACCATACATCCAGGTAGAAGAAGGAACAGTTAGTCAGCAGGAAGATTGTGTGGAAGAACCATGAGGAGGGACAGAAGTAGATAAGAAAAATGAAGTGGTGGAAAGAAGAACTACTGAAAGTGAGAGTCAAGTTGGAACTGAATCTGAGGACAGTGACGAAGAAGTACCAGAAGGTCGAGTCCTGAGAAAAAGAGCATGGAGAACTGAGAGAAATGAAAAGGGAAATACGTTAAAAAGGCCAGCAAAGGATGAAGTTTGGCCAAACAAGATAAAGAGATTGAGATACAGATTGACACAAGTAAAATCATCCAGAGCTGAACAAGTGAATGAGGTGTCTAGCCAAGAGAAATCAAAAGAGGTTGAACAGACACCATCAGAGGAAAGCAAAAGGACTAGAAAGCCTATCTAGAAGTATAAGTCACCAGAATGGTCATATGTGGCACTTCCTGAAGTACCAGAGAAAGCTGACAGCCAAGGAGATCTAGAGGTGACTATACCAGAAGTGGTTGAGGACGACGAAGAATCGGAAATCCTGAGAGTTATTTGTCCGACATCGGGGAAGAGACGGATGTTCAGGAAATTCTGAATCAAGATTGTGAAAGAAAAGTGAAAGATGATCAAATGCCAAACTGAGGAGATAAAGGTGCTCTAGAAGAGAAACTCGAAAATTACTGAATAAAAGACATAACAGGAAAGAACCAAGTAGGTGCTTAGAGCCTTGGGTTTAGACAAAAATAGTTGTGAAGTAGACGAGGCTAAGTCCAAAGACACTGATCATTTTCTGAAATGGCAAACACAGAAAGTAGAAAATCTACATATGTGTTCCTTCGAAGATGGTGCAAAATGTGTTATTGATGTACAGGATTACTAATGCTCCTGTGGAGTGTGTTGGCTTTAATGGTTTCAATTAAAGTTACATTTGAAACAATAGAAGGTCATAGTGAGAATAAGACTGATGTAGGAAAGATTCAGAAGATTTATCCGACTAAAATAGATAGAAATTATTTACATAAAGATAGGTCCATAACGGATTTTTCTAACAATGTTTTCTCAAAATTATCATATGAATATGTAAAAACAATGGATGTGAGAGATTGCTATGTATGCATGCAGTTGCCTGCATCAGTGTCTGAGGGAGGGTACCATTACCTTCCAGTGACATATGGAATAACATGTAGCGTATTAGCAAGTTTGTTTTACAAAACTGGGAAGCTAGAATATTATTTTTCAGATGTAGATAACATATTTTCACAAGTATCTGTAGTCCATAAACTGAATAAAGTAAAACCTGGTAAAGTGTTAGGTGAATTGTTCTTAGAAACTAGAGAATTAACATTAGAGTCAGTATTAAAAAATAACCTCACTTGTAGTCTGAAAAGAGAAGAGAAGACTTTCTTAGATATGGTAGAAGAGAGGAGAATAAAAATGCAAAAGAAGGTACCTGAGGGAAAAGAAGAAAAAACTGTTTGGGATGTTTAAAGAGAAAAACATTTGAAAGGTGAAGCTAGTCCAGCAATGGCTCTAGATTGGCCTCAGAAAGGGAAATTGTGTATTAGAAGAAATCAAACTGTGTATGATAACTATTTCATAGGGGCAAGTGATTGCCATGATACTTATAGAATCATGGGTGGATGGGGATTTAAAGGAGGAAATTATCCGGTATTTCCTGGATTATATTTATCTGCGGGAACAAAGCTTATTATTGATAACCCGACCATTGGTATGGCACATGTTATCTAGGCCTGGTTTTCCCAAAGATATTTCATGTGGGAAGAGGAAAAGATGGTGCACACGAGATAGGTAGAGAACTAACACGCAGAAGAAGAGAATCTTGGTCAGAAATTGTAGGAGACATTTTTGGAGCATTGATACCAGCTGTTGGAATATCTCTGAATGCACATAAAATTAGAAAATTATCAACAGTAGTGGATCGCTGGAGGATTTTTATTGTTAAATTCCGAAATGGTTGCCATGCGAGCCATGGTGATGCAAAATCAACTTGCCCTCGATATAATTTTGGCAAAAGAGGGTGGAGTCTGTGGAATGCTGAAGGTTCAACATTGTTGTACTTATATTCCTGACGAAAGTAAAGATTTAAAGACGTACATACAGAATATAACTGATTTGCATGAGGAGACTGTTCCACTGGAGGTTGAAGGTATTTGGGAAAAGATTGGAAAAAGGTTTTCTACTATTAAGTACTTTTTACTAAAATTAGGTAGTACCTTTATTGGTCAGATTTTATTTCCAGTAACGTGTGATTATTCTAGTATTAATTCTGAGATTAGGATGTTTATGTAGCAAAAGAAGAAATTACATAAAAAGAGAAACTGTAAAGAAAAGAGAGAAAGAAAGAAAAGAAAGAGAATTTGAAGAGGTAGAATTAGAAGAATGGAAAGAGAATATATATAAGAAAACCAAAAGAGGAAGAGACAGAGGAAACAATTATGTGATCTAACAAAACTTAAAGAGAACTGAATTCATTTCTATTACAAATTTTATCAAAATGTAAGGGTTTGTGGTGATATTAAAAATCACCAAAGGGGGGATTGATGGAGCAGGTAAAGCAAAATTTTGTATACCTCCTCTATTTTGCATAAAATACTAATTACATAATCTACTTATATTATAATTTGACTAACTGTTTGCTGTGTTATATTAATCAACTATTTGCACCTTTATTAAACACCAATTACACGTGGGACTTATTGCTATTTGCATGGCAGAATAACTCTAATAACTAAATTATGTACGCATATTGATAGTAGTACGTGTGGTAATAGGATATTACATGATTTATGTCGCTTTTATGATGTTTGCGTTCCCGTTTTGGACCAAAAGGGTGAGTTTTATTGCTTTAAATGTTGCTAAAAGCTAGGAAAATACTAATACATAAAGGGATTAGTAAGGGTTTAACATTAGAATCTTCATTTCTTTGTATTAATTACTCTTTTGTGTTTGTTTCGTTTAAGTTGGCATTTAGGCCTACCAAAACATGGCGTCCAAAATGGAGTTCAGAAGTGGCCACCGTCTCGCAAGCGCGATGCCTACTGCGCAGACTCGGATGGATCCGTAGACCTCCAGCCAACCTCAAGTTCGAAGCACAGTGTTCCTGGTCAAGGATAGGAACATGGAGGACTGCCAAACTTCAGTCAGTAAAATCTGGTCTAAATGAACAATCGAGACATACAAGCAAAACTTTACAATGTTGCATAAAGACGACATGGACAGAGGAAGTGAACCAGCAAAATCCATGAGAAACCAGACTGATGTGAAAATCGGACGTTATTACAAAATTCATCACATTGACCAATCATATGCTTCCTTACTCATGTTATCCCGAATTTAATTATAAAAAGGGTAGTAGAATAGGGAGGGGCTGGCATTCTGCGGTTTTCAATGACTGCACACTCCTATCGACCCCACAGGCGATGACAGATGCTTGCACGATTTCTGGTCCTTTGGAGATCTTTGGGACTGTAACGTGCTGAGCAAAGAACTTTCGGACTTTGAGTTTTGGCCTGCTTTATTGGGGCAATTAACGGCTAAATTCGGTTATGCAGAGCCAAATGAATTAGGAAAAATCCAGATAGCAAGAATAGGTAAATATAAAATGTCATGCAATTTGTGCTGATTGAACAAAATTCTAAACTTTGATTGACCAAAATGCTAAATTTGATTGCAACCATATTTAGATATTACGAGTTTGTGGTTTTTCAATGACGAGATTAGAGGATTCCGAGGCTTGAATGTGTTTTAGCTGGTTCTAATTCACCATCAAACAGTCCAACTTATTGGTCCGTCGACCAAGTGGTGGAGTGCCTTGATGTTTAAGGTTAGGATCCTGTAGGTGGTGATGCTAATGTATATTCTGTAAAATAGCTTTTTTCCTATAGGTAATAAGGTACATCCCAACATGTCCAGCGCTTGAATTATCATCCCTCCTGTGTGCAGACTCGAGTGACGTGTGAGTGTTGGTGTTATGGGCCCCACCAATGACTGTGTGTGTGAATGAGCTAGTGTGACGTCAGGTCTGCGACGCAGGGAGGATAAGTTGTAAATTTTCCCTCTTTTTCCCCGGTTTCTCGCTGGATCAGACGTAAGGAGTGACGCAGCACAATGAGGATAGGCCTCACCATGCATTGCTGGAGTTGCATCGTGCTTGTGACACAACTCCAGCAATATATGACTTTTGGGTTAACAGATGCGTCAGAATTTCTGACGCATCTTTCAATCCTTGTGCCATGTTGTGCCGTGGCACTGGGGTTTCTCAGGGTGGCCCAGGGAAAGTTACACATCTGTAGAGATGCGTCACTTTCTTGTAAATCTGTCACTAAAAAGGTAACTTTGAATAGTTGGCACAGACTTATTCATTACAATTTTCGATGTCACCCCCATAGGTCCACATGAAGGTGGATGCTTGTTGTAGGTGCTGCCATTATCTAAATGTGATTTCATACACCTAGCCTTACCATTTACAGGTAGCAACATATTAGCAGGAAACTTTTGATAACTTACCCATGATCAGCTTCTGTAACTTTTTACCTTGCGCCACTACTAGCGTTGTGCCAGTGAAGGCACGCAGGTATTTGGCTATAGCTCTCTACTTTACAAAGATTCAGGCGGCGATACAATGCGGGTGAAGGTCGGCTTCAGGGAGCTGGACTGGCTGAAGAATCTCATTTATTGTAATGAGGCAGTAGATATATATGAGATGCTGCCGCTGCCTGCAGGCATGAGATAGATGGAACTCCTGTGCTTATACTTATTAAATCTGGAGTGATCCTTCAACCTAGCATGTACTGCTGCCCATGGCACCCCACCGAATGAGATTCGTGAGTGTTGGGTCAGCCACGGCTACTGGATGCTAGCCTGCAAGATGCACTGTAACTGCTACCTTCATTTCAATGGAAAGCTTTCTCCTTACTTGCCAGGTTAAATAAGCTCTACCATATGTTCAGGACACCTGTGGCAATATAATGCTATATGTCTAAAAATGTACATGTGGATGTACTATTGCATCTCTGTAAAGGTGAAAATGTAGGTCCACACCAAACAGCAATGCCTTTGTTTATCACAGAAGAACCTTCCTTTCTCTCAGTGGCAGAGCTCTTGATGGCTATGTGGAATGTGACTGGCAGTGCATTGAAGTTCTGCCACGAGCTCTACAGTGCCTCCTTTTAAAATGCTCCCCAAGGAGCTACCTATGTGCCCTCCTAAGAAAACCCTGAAAACCTTTCTACCTCTGACCATTGCAAAGGTTTTCAGTTATGGACACCTGCAGACTAATGTTGACAGCCTGCTTTCAGAACCCACCTTTTGACACTATTAAGGCATGTCTAATGATACTGGGTTACTTTACTGCTCCCTCACTGCTTCAGCCTCCCCCTATCCACCTCCCCCTCGCCTTATCCAGCTAGAGTACAGTATTTCAGCCACTGAAGCTCTAACTTTGCACCCAACATTTGCAGGTCCGGACCATTCCAAAAGGCTTTTCTTGGCCTGTGTCCTGGTGTTGTGATGCTTGAGCTCCTTGTGATTCCAGAAGTGAGCCAGGGAAGTAAAGGGGTGGTAAAGAATACCCTCCAATTTGTGGAAGAAACCCTAGAACCGGCTGATGAGCCACTGTTGGTATTTCACTCAGGGGAGAATATTCCACCGATGAATCTGTCGTGTAATTTAGCACTTCTTGCAGGAACTGGAGGATTCCCTGCTAACATCCGTCTGTAAATCAAGCCCCTAGGCTGCTGGCTGGGAAGGGAACTATGGAACAATGGGGCATATGTATCAAAAAACTATTTTGCAATTCTCAAATAGCGATTTTTAAGGAATCGCAAAACACGATGTAAATAAATATTCGCTAAAAAATTGCGATTCGGTAATAATCGCAACCGCTATTACCGATTACTAAAGTTGCGATTTCTTAATTGCGAATTCGCTCTTGAGGAATCGCAATTTTGCGAATCTACTATCCCGGAGCAGAATGATGACATCACAACCAGTAAGTGTGACTGCCCATGCTGTTCCTGATTGCCTGAGGCTGTGTTAGAGGCTGGGGGCAGGAGCACACCACTCTAAACTGCAACACTGTCCAAAAGACAATGGACACACAGGAGAAGGAAAAGGAGGTAGCTGGAATGAAGAGAAAACAGAAATTTTGTGAGAAGGAACAGGAGGACCTCATTGAGGAGATGGTTAAGAGCCATGAAGTGCTCTTTAGAAAGAAATCCCTGCACATTCCCGAGTCTGAAAAGCGTAAAGTCTGGCTGGACATACCGGCTAAGGTGAATGCCATAGGTGTGACACCAGTGGTGACCTATGCAAGCCATGACATGCGTCCAAGGTCGCGAAGAAAACTGGTGGGGGTCTATCCACAGAGCCTGCATCCACACCCCTTGAGGAGTTGGTGGAGTCCCCTACAGCCTGAAAGCATCAGTGGGGTCACAGATATCGACATCTCCGCAACGCCCAACACCAGACAAGGTAAGATGCATGCTAAATCAGCCCTGACACATTACCCACTTAAGAACACACTCAGGAAAGCCCCAGTTAGGATGCAACTCCATTCCACATTTTCCTGCCCACCCAGCAATGTATCATGGGAGATGTAGTCACACACATAACACAGTTGAGCAATGACGCACATCAATGAGTCTGCAGTTGACATAAAATAGCAAAACCAAAAGTGTAACACAGCACTTAGGTACCCAAAATGCAACCTAGTTTATTCAGTGACAGTGGAAAGCAGGTGAACCTGCAACACAGGGTGGAAACACAGAACCTGAGGAGGCGCAACAGCCACAGGACCAGGCAGGGGGAGAGGACACAGATCAGACAACACAGCCAACACATGTGCCAAGGAAACGCTGTCTCACTGTGCCACCACTCCCTGAGTTGGAGGTAGACCTCAAAGGCACACAGGATGAGGCACATCCAGACCAAGAGGAGCAAGCACAGCAAGAACATGAGCAGCCCCCTATGCATCGTAGGGAAGACAGCTGCAGGACACGCAGGCCCTGGGAACAAACTAGCACAGTGGTAGGAGAATATCCTTCTGTATTTTCAGGCCTGGAAGGCAAAATGATCACAGTCCAGCGCTTGCAAGCCAAAAGAATGGGATCAATAAACAGGCAGCTGGTGTCTGTCAACCATAATCTCACAGATATGAAGGAGGGCATTAGAGAGCTCAGTCAAACAGTTGTGGAGGGCAATAAATCCTGTGCAGAAAGCATCACTGAAAAGACTGGAGCAATCAAAGAGCTCTGTGCTACAATACAAAGGGACCATCCATCCAGACGCAGGGAAAAACAACGTCTGTACACCCTTCTTGATTTATACAGTAAGGCGGTCAACTGTATGTGCACTGCCACATCAGTACTCTCAAGACGCACAGTGGCGATGCAGATAGAGATGGCACACTACAGCCAGGATGTTGTAAAAGGTTTGGTGCAGGCCACAAATGCAGTTTACCAGCTTCAGACAGCAAATATAGGTGGCACAGGTCTCCTGGGGGCAGGGGACAGTGAGGAGGTCTCCAGCCGCAGCAGCATCACCCCACCAATGACAGAAACCAGGCGGCGTAGTGTGAGTCAGGGAACACCATCAGATGCCTCATCAAGGGAGGTCAGTCAACACACTGAGCGTGCAACTGCAGGACGTGGATGGAAGAAGTAGACAGAGCTGCCACAGCTGGATGCTTACTCATGTCCTATGTACATGACATATACAACAGCATGTAGCACACATAACGTGTGTTTGTAGGCTGTGTGAATGTAATTTACCTGACGCTAAGGTACATTAAACACAGTCAATCTCCAATCATTATTGGCTATGTGTCATCATTACTCACCTAGAAATAGTTGTGTGTTATTTCTGCACGTCTGTGTCGGCCATCAGCTGACCCTACACCACCTGCTGGTCTGCGACGTTGACCTGGTACCTCATCTGATTTGGTATCTGTGAGTTCCACTGGTATGCCTTTTCTTGTCGCAATGTTGTGCAGCATGGCACAAGTAGCCACAATCTTGCCGCAGGTCTCTGGCCCATATTGCAGTGCTCCTCCGCTCTTGTGGAGGCAGCTGAACCTGCTCTTCAGTATATCAAATGTCCGCCCGATTACACAGCGTATTGATTTGTGTGTGCAATTGTATCTTTGGTCACTTGGATTAGCCGGATTGAGGTGCGGTGTGAGGATGAATGCATGCACAGCATATGCACTGTCACCTACAGGTTGAAAGACATATGTCACTGTCCTATCACTGCAGCTCTAAACTGTATATCAGAGTGGTTGACATGCATTTACCTAGCAGGTATCCCTCGCCAAATTTGCCCCCAGTGAGACGTGTGTATATTTCACGGTGTCTAAAAATGAAGGAATCGTGTGTGCTGCCAGGATATTATTGGAACTGTATCAGTTATGATGTGTTTAGTGTTGCAAATTAGCTGTATGTTTAATGAATGGAATGATTTCCGGTTCCTGAATACGTACTCATTGTCTGAGGGGGGTAAGAGGGCTACATGTGTCCCATCTATGCAACCAATGAAATGGGGAACCTGGGCAGTCTGGTAAAAGTCCAGTTTGGTCTGCTGCAATGCCTGTTGTGTGTTGGGGAATATGATGTGATGGTGTATCCTCTGGACCATTGCATCTAAGAATGCATGGAAGAAGCGTGACAGGCAACTCTGGGACACCCCTCCTGCTGTAGCTATCACCCTCTGGAAGCTCCCTGATGCCAGTAAGTGCAGTGAAAAGAGGTCCTGCACATGTGGTGGAATTGTTTGTGTCCTACGGGTTGGTTGTTCAAGCATAGGTTTTAGCTCAGTAATCAAGTCTAGTATAGTAGCTGAGTCGAGCCTATACTTCTTAGGCATCTCTTCCTCTGTCTGCTGGAACAGAGTGATGCACACTCTGAAGACCCGTTCCTGTCTCCTCCCTCTCTGTGCTGCAGCTTGAATCTGCATCCTCCTGGCTATGACATACAGTGCTGTCATTGTGGAAGTCCCTGGGGCATTCTGGGCCTGTTTAAATAGGTCGCACCTGGTTAACAGCTGGCTTGAGTTGGTGGCAATTTTCCAGGTGCAAAATTGCGAATTCTAGATATTCGCAATTTGTGATTTTGTGATACATTGATTTTGCAAATTCACAAATTGTGACAATCTATATAGCGAATTTGAAAATTGCGTCATACAATTTGCAAATTTGGAATAGATTTTTTTTAAACGGTGGCCTTGCAAAACTGGTATTCGTTATTTTTGTAAATCTCAATTTTGCAATACGAAACACTGGTTTTTTGCGATTTGCTGCGTTTGCGACCTCAAAATTGCTTGATACATATGGCCTTATGTGAAAGACACTACCTTGGCACCCTCCCCTCCCTCCTCTTCCCTCTCTCCGTTCTTCGCTTTGCCATTTAAGTCTCCCTATTTAATTTGTCATTTCCACCACTACTGTATTTTCACATTCCACCCTCTTCTTGATATCCACTCCACCCTCCTACCTTCACTCTAATCCTCTCTGCCCGTCCCGATTGTTTGATCTCCCCATACCTTCCTCTATCCGTGTATGTGTTGTATCTTCATCTCCCTCCTTATTCTTCCTTCTTCCTCCTTTCACTTCTCTCCTTCATTCTTTCCATCTATCTTTGTATTTTTCCCCTCCTCTTTCCCTCCTATCCTTTCTCCCTCTCCTTTTTAAGGTGATCGTTCACTCTGATGCTTAGACTTATTTTTGTCCCTGTGGGAGACAAGGCCACTCCTGAATTTGTACTTCAACATCCTTTTCTGGACCTCTCTCACCTGGCGAACGTTGCCTCCACAGTATTGGCAACTCATTATTCAGGGGTATTGAATGACTATACATACTAATCAGGTTCCATTACGTTGCTCCTTACTATAGCAACTAATTTATCTATGATCCTAGTGACCCAAGTGGAAATTGTAAGCTACTTTGTTTTTGGACAAATCAACACCAAAATTAGTTTGTGCACCTAATGGACATTTATGTTCCCTCTCTTTCGGTTTTCTGAGATGTTTAAAATATATTATTTTGGTTCTGAAAATTACTTTGTCATTCAAACACCAGACCCGAACATTTGTGGCCCTGATATGATAATAACTGGCCTGTCACTATAATCGATATGTGTGGTCTTTGCCTGATTCGTTAATCGGGCCACTTTTTGTGTACATAATGTCTGGCTAAAATATGTTTCTTGTTTGAGTATCTTATTTGCCCTACTGAGCAGGGCACCATTATCACCACTTGCCTTGCATTTGTTTTAATAAAAATAAATGACTGGTGTGTTGTTGGTTATTGTAAAACTGTTTTTGGAAGGGACCACTGTTGATCTACTATTATATTCCCAGCTTCCTCTCTACCATTAGGTTTCCCCCTCTGAATGTATACACTATGTCAGGATGTATGCATATGCATGTGTCACAAGCATGCAAGGTCCCCCGACTGATGTCTGTGCCATGACGTGCATATAAGCATGCCTCATGATTGGGTATCTGGAGCCATCTTAGAATAGGTTTTCTTTGTTACAAAACTTACTACAGGATTGCCGGACAGCTGCTTACATGTATCTTGACACCTGCATTTGGCAAAACACATTGTCAAAACCAACAGTTCTACTTTTTAGAGACAAGGCATATTGGGCCCGATTCACAAAGAAAATCTGAGACAAAGGTCTAACTTTACGACTTTTGGTATTCACAGAGGTCATTTAAAAGTCGGACATTTGAAACATGTGATAATTGGTAGAGGAGGTCATAAAAATTAGTTTGGGCAGGAAAAAGAGTGTGGCCGGACATTACATCATATTCTTTGAAAAGTTTGCTCCTTTGCAGCATGGTGCATGCAGTCCACAATTTGCGCTCCCCTCCATGTTGACTGTAGTGTTGACAAGTCAACACTGAGGGGAGCGCAAATTGTGTACTGCATGTACCATGATGCAAAGAAGGAGATTTTTCAAGGAATATGATGTAGTGTCCGGCCACACTCCTTTCCTAGCCCAAACTGATTTTCATGACCTCTTCTACCATTTATCACACGTTCCTAATGTTCCTTTTTGTAAAAATTGCATTTCGGCCCATTGATTACACTTCATTCGGCCCGAGCCGGAAAGTACGGCCTGTGTGCGGAGAGTACGGGCAAAACCAGAGATTCCGGCCCAACTGCGGACGTAAAGATACATCTCGTAAATGACCTCTGTGAATACCAAAAATCATAAAGTTAGACTTCTGTCTCAGATTGCTTTTGTGAATCAAGCCCATTAACTTTGTCCGTACTTGTTATTTCTTCTTTCCCCAGCATTTGCACAACTAGGAAATAGGGCATCTTTAAATGTGATGAACAGTCTTTGAGCATGCCTGTGTTTACATGTATTTATTGACACACATTTTGACTTTGCCATTGCTTGTTTTAAAGAGGAACTTTTGTGTGCCGTCTGGCATGCGCACTCACATCCGCTGCCTCCAGCGTGCTGTTTTCAGAATGCAGGCAGAAGGAAAATGTCTAGTTCTTGCTTGTGTGGTATGTTTCATCCAGCTAAGTTGTTGCACAGAGGAGGCTGGTAGGAGTCCTTAAGGCCCTTAGGTGATAAACCCCCTCAATAAAGTAGCTAGATTATAAAAGTTGATATTTTAAAATTAGTTTCACATGATGGTATTACTAAATTATACTTTACCAGAGGGTACAAATGTAACATTATTTCAATCTGCTTTAATATAAAATACACATAGGAAACTTTGACTTCAGTGTAAGTAATTATAGGTTAATGACCTTCTTGGGAAGTCTCAGTGGATTTTCTCAAATGTGTGCTGATGAGGCTGTTGAATCCAGCCCGGACTGCCAATTATTTCCACAGGGCATTTCCTAGGTGGCTGTAGCTTTTTTACGGCAGGTGCCACTGCTGGCACCTCTTGCCTTTGTCATTTTCTCCAGCTTTCCCAGGTAATTCCCCATGCAAGGGAAAAGCGAGAGATGAGAGGTAAGAGAGCAAGGAGAAAGGGAGCAAGGCTGGGTTGAAGACTTTTTCCAGGGCTGCTTTGGGTTCCCAGTCCCATTGTGAGTTGAATTCCTTGACCCCATCAATCACTAAGGGGGGGCACATGCCCAATATACGTCACTCCCCTGTGCCTCCTCATCACTGGTGACCGTTGGAAGTGGGGGTCCTTACCGCTTACCGCCGCCACTAAATGATGGAGGTGGGAGTCCCCGACCCCTTGCTTCAACGTTAGGCTAAGTAAGGACACTGTCTACGATAGCCCTGCTCACCCCTTAGTAGCTTGGCATGAGCAGCCAGGCTTATCTCCAAGGCACGAGTGTACAGTTGTGCAACCACGCTCACAGTAACCCAATGATGTCACCACAAATAGACTCCACACGAGTTTTGATATATATAATTATACGATACGACCACCCGTAACAAGGTCAACATATAAGAATGGGTAGTATTCTTTCCAGTGGGTTTGTAGGTTCTAATACCAACCCCCCGCTTCTAACCAACAGCTAAGGTCACTTCTAACTGTTTTCCAAAAGGTTAGGCAAGTCATATTGCTAGAATCACACACGTTGCAAAAGGAAGAAAATACTGCAATTCGTAACGATATTCTCTTGTACTGTGCAACAGAGAAACAATGCCATACGCAGCGCCACAGTCATATATTTTGCGATTGAAGGAATAATGCAATGCGTATCACCACCAGCATGCCCTGTACCAGGAAGTAACAAAGCAATAGTAACGCTACAATCCTGTACGGCGCAATGAAGAAATAATGCACTGCGCCACGTTATAATCAGATACTGTGCACTGAAGAAATAATGCAATACGCCACGTTACAATCCGGTAATCTGCAAGGGAAAAATAAAGCAGTGCGTAGCGCACCAAGCATGTAGTTCGTCAGGCACAAATGAGGTCAGGCGTCATATGACAGTTTGATAGTTCGTTAGCAGCAATATTGCAAACTGTAATACGACAGTTTTAGGTGCTCGTTAACAGTGCCCCCACTGTAGATCAAATGATGACACAAAAGTACTGCTTCCCACTCCAGCCCCAGTACTGCCCCTCCGTGGGTCAGCGCGGGCCGAGACCCGAGCCGAAGTAATGGCTCGCAAAGGTGACAGAAGCGAGAGGCTGAGAGAGTGTCCCTCTGGGCCCGCACCCCACCCCAGGTGGTGATCCACGTTACCTGGGGACCGTGACCCCACTCTCTTCTCCGACGACAGCGACTTGGGCCTTGATCCAGAACTCTGTCACGGGGTGCAGCGGACTCAGGCCAGCGGCTCAGCTCCTCCGGGGATGCCAGTCTCGGCCGCTGCTGGTTTACTCCAAGGGCCCAATGACTTGGTCCTCCTTCCGGTGGTCTCAGTCAACACTGAGATCCATCCTCAATACTGTGGAGACGTTTACCTTAAATTCGGTGCACACCCTACCCAGGCACTCCTCACCAGTGCCTCGGGTTGCACTTCGACACACACGCCGCGCGTTCAAGACTCACCTTTTCTCTGGTGCTCACGACGACCCGGCAATCTTCACAAACACCTCACTTGCACCTCGACATGCACCCTGCGCGTCTGAGTCTCTCCTCTTCTCCCAGTGCACAGGATGTCCAAGCGCTCTTCAACAATGCCCTGGCTGCACCATGACACACACTCTGTGGCTCTGAGACTCACTTCTTCTTTTGGTGCACATGATGCCCAGGTGCTCTTCACCCATGCTCTGGCTGCACCACCACATGCACTCTGCGTGTCCGAGTCTCACTTTGTCTCCCTGTGCACACCACGGCCTGGCGCTCCTCACCAACACCTTGGCCTGCACCACAACACGCACCCAGCGCGACCAAGATTCAGCTTACTCCTGCATGCCCATGATCTCAAGGGACAGCTTCTGAGGGTCTCAAGCTGCAAAAGCACATGCACATCGCGTTGCTTGGGACTTCTCCGGAAACTTTTATGATCCTGTATTTCCAAATAGGGAGCCAGCTCACCTAGGGCCCTTGTGGTTACAAGACACAGCACAAAGCACAGTCTTCTTCAAGCAGGGGGACCCAGAGCCTCCAAGCACAGTCCCAACAGCCTCTTCTTTAGTTAAAACAGCAAACTGCAGACCAGTCCCAGATCACGACGCAAGGATTGGTCTTTCCACAGCAGTCTCTTCAGTTAGTCCTTCTTTAGCAGAGGTTCCTCTTGACCACAGAATGGGTCAAAGCCTTTTCAGTCTCAATTCATATCTGTTTCATTCCAACGTTTCAGCTCTCATAGTTATACCATTTAATGTCTTTGAAGTTCGTTTGTGCTCCCTGACCCCTCCTTAATTCAGTTCTGGGTGTCTCCATCCCAGTGTCACCTCTCTCCCTTTGATACTGGGGGTCTGGATCCTTAATCACTCAGCAGGAGATGGGTCAATTGGTTTATAGCACCAGCCCAGGCCTTTTCACATCCCAGGCTTTTCCTCTCCCTACTCTCCAGATGCAGGGCATCCTGGTGCCATCTTAACCCCTCCCTGGGTCAAGACCTCTTCCAGCTCCTCTCACCGTTCCAGAAAGACAATCCACATTTCAGCAGAGACACACAGAAATGCCTAGAGCACAAAACTCAGCCACTTTCTAAAAGAGTGGTTTCTGAACACACAGTGACAAAACCACCTTCACAGAACGATGCGTTATGACACTGTGAGTTCACACATACTAAACTTCACCTCTCCATTATAAACTGACAGGAAACTAGGCTAACACAACACCCAGCCTCCCCCTTCTATCTTATGAGCAGGATGGCCTTTCAGCAGTGAAAAACGAAATGGAGTGTTTTTCACTGTCAGAACATAGCACACACCTCAGTATATGTTCAGCCTTTTACTTACACTGCACCCTGCCCAGGGGCTACTTTGGACCTACCACAGGGGTGCCCAATGTGTATGTAAAAGGGAAAGTCAGGCCTGACAGGTGGTTGCACTTGTCAGGACAACATGCTAACTTAGCATTCTGCGCGCAGGCCCTACACTGCGGGCCTGAGTTAACTTCTCCGCACGCCTTTAAATCACTAGCTCTGGCACACACAGTGCACATCACTAGATACTTTACTAGTAAGGCAAACATACCAATGATGGTCAACCAATCACCATTGCATTTTACATAGGGAACACTTGTACTTGACACTGATCAGTACTCAAAGCATCTAGATTGCAAAGGAGGCAGAGGCAAAAAGTCAGGGGTAATCACGCTAAGATATGCTAGGTCTAACAGTGCCACACTGAAGTAAAGAACAGGATAAAGTGAGAACAGGGAGCACATCTACTGCCACACAACCAGCTTTCAGATCTCTGAAAATAAAAAACGAGAAGGCTGGAAAATTGTATCTGCTTGAAAGAAACTCTCTCAGAATCTTGAGGGAAATATGAAGTAAGTCATTTTAAGGGACCAGCATAAAACTTAGCCTTTAGCTGCAGGATTTTCACCAACAGAGCTTGATCTAGTGTCTGTTCTTACTGGTTATCTGAAAGTGGTTGCAGCTGCAATTGAACATAGTGAAGGCATTGTAATGGGACATACACTGATTGTGTTTGTTCCTCAGGATGTTGATGACCCGTACCAGAACTCAGCACCTGACACACTGCAGCAAGTTATTGTGTGAATGCCACTGAACTATGAACCAAACCAAGTGCAGGCATCAAGGATATTTATCTTGAAATGGCTGACCTGATTTTGTTTGTCGATGGTTCTTGTCTGAGAGACCATTGTGGAATGTGGAATGCTACTTATGCAGTTTGTTTTTTCCTGAAATTGTTGAAGCATCATACGCCTAATATGACTTCAGCAGAAGTGGCAGAGTTGATTGCACTGACAACAGTTTGTTACCTTGAAGATAATTTGTATGTGACGATTTACACAGACAGCCAGTATAGATTTAGAGTGGTACATGATTTTGGGCAGCTATGGTCACAAAGGGGTTTTATGTCATACTCTGGTGCTTCCAGCAGGAATAGTTCCTATATTCTTGATTTTCTGGAAGCAATTCAACAGCCCAAAGACATTGCAGTAGTCAAGTGTGCTGCCCATAAGGCTGGTAATGATATGGGCACATTGGGAAATAAATACGCTGACCAAGTGGTGAGATACTGCACACAGTGAGATCAGATGAGCAGGTTGTACTAAAAGAAACAGAACAAAAGGAACCAAGTGAAAGTTCTGCTGAAGGAACAGATAGTGTAAATTGTTTCTTGTTAAGCTTATACAGACTTTATTAAAGCAATTAAGTGATCTCCAGGAGGAAGTACCATAGGATGTGAAATATTAGGTGTTAAAAAGAGTTATAATGATGTGTAGATCACTCCAAATACATTCTTCTTGACTCAATGCTATATTGAATGGCCGTTATTTACATATTTACATGGCCAGACACATCTAGTAAGGCATGCAATTACCAGGACCATTAATAAGTACTAGTTTAATAATATATTCAGAAATGTTGCAGAAGATTAGTGTCAAAGGTGTTGTTGGACCTGACCCTTTTTGCAGGGTTATCCTAAAACCTTTTGCCTTCTTCCTCCGATTTGTTTAACTTTTCTTTGTTGGCTTTAGGACTATGGGCATTTTACCACTGCTAATCAGTGCTAAAGTGCATATGCTCTCTGTGTAAAATGTGATTGTAATCGGTTATCCATGATTGGCATATTTGATTTACTGGCAAGTCCCTAGTAAAGTGCACTGTGTGCGCTCAGGGCCTTTAAATCAAATGCTACTAGTGGGCCTGCAAAACTTATTGTGCCACCCACATGAGTAGCCCTGCAAACATGTCTCAGGCATGCCACTGCAGTGTCTGCAAGTGCAGTTTTAAACTTCCATGTCGACCTGGCTAGTGCACCCACCTCTTCAAAAGTTGTGGGATGCACTCCTAATTACTTATGTTCTAGACATTTTATGATGCTCAAAGGCGTTAAGTCATTGTGTGCCACCCTGGAGCGCACTTCGCCCGTGTGGCATTGAAATTCAAAGTATGCTGGAAACTCATATGTTTTCAACCCAGGGTGCACAGCAATGCAGTCAATTTACAGATGAATTCCAATCATTTTCTCATTTTTAAACCATTTTATTGCCAACAGTTTTAGTCTATAGTTCATTTTTGTCCAAACCAATTCATGCTTTCAAGCTTTAACCACAAGTTCAACAAGTGACTATAATGGCTTTTGTTCCAAACACTTGGGGATTCAATGTTCCATATGGTGCTGCAAAAACATCTATGACCCAATGCATTTTGAACACATAAAACACAAATCAATCCTATTATTATTTGATGCACATCTCTTTGAGTATAATCTGTCCTTTGTTTTTTAACATCCATCCAAAGTGAATGAGAAAAACAACCCAATCGTGTGCACAAGGCATCCATACAAACTTTACTTTGAACATTCACAGTCCTCCCATTGGCCTATAATACACAAATAACGGAGGTGAACCCTTTATTGTCAACCAGACTCTGTGTTTCATTTGATAAGCATTTCCAGCATTGAAGAAGGCAATCACGCCAAAATGCGCCTGCAGATGGAACTGCTGCCAATTAATACATTTTTAAAGAAACAATGTGAGTGCCCATATTTTGTTTTGAAGTAGCTGAGGAGACAGCAAGTTTTCATCCTTGCTGTTGTTGATTATAGCACCTGCCCTGAGTTTGGAGGTTGTGATGGGAATGAAAAATGGAGATATGTGTTTGAGCTCCTGAACCACCGCTGACAGATGTTCCTGATGACCATGGATATCATAAGTTATTCAAACTTATGGTGTATAGTTATTTAACTGACACTTGTGGGCGTATCGTTTTTTTTAATCCAGCGGTTGTGGCGAGGGTATTTGATGCTCACAGAGATTTGGTTACCCCAAATCTGGGAAGATGCGCTGCATGTGGGGCATCGGATATGGAGAGAGTGTTTTGAATATTGACCAGAGATGGGTGTGAGGTACATTGACCCCCATTTAATTTCTATCGGGAAAGGAAATGTCATGTGGAGCATCTCGGCCCGATACAAGATTTGCTGGACTTTGAGGAAGTTACGATATCAGAACGACATGGCGGCCATCCGAACTTTATTTTGACCATTCACAGTCCTCCTGTTGGCCAGTAATACACCAATGGCAGAGGTAAATAAACGTGTTAAAGCCAACCAGACTCTGTGTTTCATTCAGCAAGCATTTGCAGCATTGAAGAAGGCAGTCACACAGAAACCCGCCTGCAGAGGAAATTTCTGGTGATTAATACATTTTTTAAAGAAGCCCAGAGAGTGCTCCATATTTTGTTTTGAAGTAGCAGTTGAGCCAGCAAGTTTCCGTCTTTGCTGTTGTGGATTATAGCACCCGCCCTGAATTCGGAGGTCGTGATGGGAGTGAAAATGGAGAAGAACAATCATCACCGGCCTAGATGCACCGAACGTACATCAGATTGCCAACAAACCCAACCACATCAACACACCCACCCACATCGCTGGATACATCCTAGATGTAATTTTTAACAAATCCAGAACTAGCTAGCTTTCAAACAATTACTCCAGTAAACCACCTTACATGCATCCACCTATCGACCTCGGAACAAACTCAATTTTTAACACTTAGAAACACAACTAACATCCAGTACAGGTCTAGACACAATAAATTCCATTAACAAACTATATGAGTGGCTGCAGGTAGCTTTTCATATCCTAATACCACTGAGAATAGCAAAACAGAACAAAAGAAAACAGGCACCTTGGAGAAATTCAGAGATAAAAGAGATAAAACAGTAAATTATAGAGCTGCAACGCACCTGGCTTAAAACAAACAAAAATCAAGATAAACTTCACCTGCAGAAACCTAACACATTATACAAGTCAGCAATCAAAAAAGCTAAGAATAAATACTACTCAGACAGAATTCAAAATTCTAAACGTGCAAATAAAGAATTCTATCAAATTCTCATGGAATTTCATAAACCAAATTGACTAGAAGGAACTCATTCCACTACTCAAGAATTCACAGACAAACTGGCAAATCATTACACGACTAAAGCAAACATGTTGGACTCCTTTTTAAAACAAAGAAAAACCACCAGCACCAACCCTATTCCGAAAAAAGTCTCTAAGAGTAGGCTAACCCAGCCTCTGCATTCCTTCCATCAAATATCACACAAGGATTTTATGGACCTGGTCAAAGCAAGCAGGCCTGTAGGCAGTCCTTCTGACCCACGTCCACCACACACCTTCAAGAAAATTCTTCTAACTACCTCTGCTGCCACTCCAGTATGAAGAATAATCAACAATTCCTTAACCACGGGAATATTACCAGAAGATCTAAAAAAGTCATACATACGGCCATTAATAAACAAAATAAACCTTGACCCACTTAACCCCGACAACTATAGACCGATTACAAATGGAAGTTTCCTGGGCTAGGCAAGCTGATAGAAAGAGCAGCATTCGCCCAGATGTAACAATTCATTGAAGATAATTCCACACTTTCAGACTTTCAAACAGTATTTCTTCCAGGAAGAGGCACAGAATCTGCCCTCATTGCCACCTGGGATGACCTTAAGAACACAGTTGACCAGAACAGGGTTCGTGCTTTACTTCTCTTGGACCTCTCAGCTGGCTATGACACAGTTGACCATGACACTCTAATAAAAAGACTCTACGAAGTTGACATAGAGGGGACTGCTCTTGACTGGATCACATCCTACGTTTAAAACAGAACAAATGTCATCCATACCCCTCTTTCTTGTCCAAAACATACTTCACAAAAAGCAGAGGTCCATCAAGGCTCTGTCATCTCACCCATGCTTTTCAACATCTACAAGTCATTACCGGCACTGATCAATCAATTTCACCTCACATGCTATAACTATGCAGATGACACACAAATACTCCTTAAACTGGAAAGCCCCAAAGATATTGGAAACTCACAAATTTTCAGTCGCCTCAAAGCTGTTGATCAGTGGATGACATGAGCCCTCTCAAATTGAATGCTTCCAAAACAGAAATGCTCACAATGTGATGATAGGAAAAATTATGACCCACTCGCCACCTGGCCTGATGATCTAGGAACACTGCCTAAAGTATGTAAGGAAGTAAGAAACCTTAGTATTACCATGGCCTCCAAACTATCAATAAATGCCCAAGTGGACAAACTAGAATGATCAAGCTTCATTACTATTAAAACTCTGCAACGCATCTACCCCCACTTGGGATTTCCACACAAGGTCCAGCCTACTATTTTTCTTGTTCTGTCTAAACTCGATTACGCCAATAGCTTCTAACACGCATCATCTTACAAACTATGAAAAGACTAGAACAGATTAAGAACTCTGCTGCCACACTACTCTTACATATAAAGCTACTAGCCTACATGTCCCGTGCCTCGAAGGCCCTACATTGGTTACCGGTTGCCAGAAGATCTACATTCAATCTGCTTTGTATCACCTACAAAGAGATACATTGAACAGGACCACTCTTCATCGGGAATACAATCACCAAATACATTCAACGAAGGAACCTCCGCTCTAGATTGGCTCCTCACCTCAAAATTCCACGCTACAAGAAAAAAGGCGTAGGTGGCACATCCTTTTCTGTTCAAGCTGCCAAACTTCGGAACTCTTTACCCCCAAACATAAGATCCATGGATAACTACCTTATCTTCAGAAGACTACTCAAGAGTTTGCTCTTCCCCACATAACCACCATACTCAGGCATAATTGTGTGACATGTCCCTGTCTATGTGAGCATTTATTTGGTATATATGTGCGTACCTACGTGTGTGTATGCCTTTGTATAGATGTGTATAATAATTGTGTGTATAAATGTATGGATTTTAGTTGGTTCTCCTTGACAAATACCCATGTGTACATTTTTATATTTATCTGCAATTTCTTCCCTATTGAATTGCAAAAATAACTAAATATTTTTTAAAAATTGCTTAATGTGAAGTAACACTTGAATGTCTGAGTTTAGTAAATGCAACTTAAAACTACATATATTACCTTCCTTATACACACACATATGTATGTATGTATATATATATATATATTCACTGAAAAAACCAAAGGTTTCCGGGGCGTTATAGTTAGGAATTGGCATTTAGAAAACCTTAGAAATTCACTGAAAAAGCCATAGGTTTCAGGGGTGTTATAGCTGGACATTTCCCTCGTACAAAACCCTAGAAATTCCCCTGTTATAGTTAGTTCAGCTAACTATAACTCACAATGCACTGCTGATGACGTCACATATTACATCACTCATGACATGACAATGCGTCATCTGCGTCTATGACGTGCTAGGTGCGCGGATCCCGCGAAATGTTTAACATTTAAAAAAAACATATATATATGTATTTCATATGAATATTAATTGAAGACAAACTCTAAACTAGTCTTAAAACTAATGTATTTTTACATCTAATCCTATAATTTTTTTTATTTCAATTTCGCGGATGCACGCTGGGTGCGTGCTGCATACGCGCACGGTGCGCGGATCCCATGTGACCTGCAAAAAAAAGAGATTTGATTGGTTCATTACACTTCCTCTTCTAACTATTGAAAGACCCCACCCATTTCAATCATTCTTCTTTGACCTTCTTTAGAGCACCATCTCTTTGGAGAGAAGAAGATTTTTTAGACTAAGTTTACACTTAGCTCTAACTTTTTTCAACCAAAAATGGCTTCAGGGCAGCAGGCATCACCTCCATCTCCTCATACTTCTGAGGATGAATTTTTGGAGGAAGCACCACCCAAAGAACGTTTTTCTTCAGTGGTTTGGACATTTTTTACTTTTCCCGAGGGGCAGAATAAGACCAATGCCACCTTGGTCACGTGCAAGATTTGCAAAAGAGTGCTGTCACAAGGGGTTCCTAACAAGAAATACTCGTGTGGCACGGCAAGTATGATGAAGCACCTGAGGAGCCTTCATCCAAACAATCTTGCACGACAAGAGTGCAAACGGATGAGAAACACTCCTGCTCCTGCGCCTTCCACCTCATCACAGCCGAGCACATCAAGAGTGCATCCATCAGCCCAAACCTTGGACATCCGTCCTCAATTTCAATTTTTAAAAGTGCTCTGCACTAAGTGCAATAAGACTTTGTGCTATGGTGAGCAGTCGATCGATATGATCTGCCGCCGGCAAGAAAGTCACATTTGCTAGTTTTTTCTTTTTTTTTTTATTGTTCCCTGAAGTTCATTGTTTGGTTTCTCCTGTTTTGTTTTTTGTTTTGTTTTTGCAGAAAAAAAAAAAAAAAAAAAAAATTGTTCAGAAAACCCCAAAAAAATTATAAAAGAAGAAAGAAGAAAAAAAAGTTCTTGTAACAACTAACTTTCCTGGTTTAAAAAAAGAGCAAAATGTATTTGTTAGTGTTAGTTTAGATGAATGTATGTGTAGTACGTAATTGACTGAATGAATGCATTAGTAGCGTATGGTGAATGTATAAGTGCAGAACTATGAGGAAGTCCTGCGGCATCACACAGTAACCTCTTTAACTGCAGTGTGCTGTAGTACTTCCGAAGCACAGGGATGCAACATATGTACATAAATATGTTGCAAATCTATGCTTCTGTCTGCACTTAAACTGCAGCCATGTGGTGACACAGGCACCCTTGCACCATAGTGCAAGGATATCTGTGTCATCTGCTGTTTGTTTTTCTACAGGAAGACACACCTTCCTGCACAAAAACAATGAGAAAATTCATTTTTCTCCTTCAATGTATGCTGAACATTTCAACATGCATTGAAGATATAAAAATGTGGAGAAATTAAAACAATTCTCCTTGTTGTGCTTTCTTACACCAATTTTAGAATGTTGCACCATTCACACACATATCGAGATTTATGATTTATGATAAATCTAGACATCTGTCTTGTTCTATGAGTATTAAGTGCAATCATGCACAACAACACTTATAGAACACCCTTTCAACACAAAGTGGTCTGCATGATGAGGTTGTATTTACATGGAGTATAAAAAGTGCACAGAGTGCCTTTTCCTCTCTTTGTAAATATGAAAGAGTATCTTACACAATAACTATGTTACAACAAGTGACATATTTCTGTTTATAAAATTCCTTGCGAATGATAAAAGGTAAGCACAGAGTTTTGTCTGCAAAGATGTTCAAAGAAGAATGATTGAAATCATTGCGGTCCTTCAATAGCTAAAATAGGAAATATTATGAACCCCTCAAATCTCTTTTTTTGCAGGTCACATGATATCTGATTATGGTCAGATTTCAAAACTACATAGGTATAAACAGAGTGTTTTTAGAAACATGTTTCAACTTTGTAGCTTCTTGCAGACCTCCTCATTCTGCATATTGAGACTTAGTTAAACTTACCTTCACAGTAATAGGAATAAAAAATGGTACACATTTTTCCCATTTTCATTCCAATCTAAATTCATAAAAATTGCTTAATTTAAAATTTGGATCTGTGAAAGAAAAGGAAAAAAAATATATAACATGTAATAATACATTTTTTACAACACAGCATAATTTCCACAAAGTAATTTTTTTGCTATTTTTGCTGTTCTCAGAATATATTAAATTTCACTAAAAATAGTGATTTCAATCGTACTCATCACTTAACAGCGGGCAAAAAAAAACCAATCTCAAAGATTGTTAAAAAAACAACAACATGCTATTCTCAAAAAAAAAACAAGATACAAATCACAGATATATAAAATGCATACAGCTAACAAAATTTTATAAGTTTAACTTACAAAAACTGTAAATGTTGTCGCTTTAAAATATTCACCGAATCTAAGGATGATTTTTTGGAGGATGCACCACGCCCACAACGTTTTCCTTCAGTGGTGTGGAAATGTTCTACTTTTCTCGAGGGGCAAACAATGCCACCTTCGTCACGCGCAAGATTGGCAAAAGAGTTCTGTTACGAGGGGATCCTAACAAAAAATACTCGTGCGGCACAGCAAGTATGATGAAACACCTAAGGAACCTTCATCCAAACAATCTTGCATGAGAAGAGTGCAAACAGATGAGAAACACTCCTGTTCTGTATCTGTAAAAAAGAATCACAAATAAATGTATATTAATAACTTTCAAATGTATACTATTCCATTACTGTACAAACACATATTATATAAAAACTGACTAAGAAACTATAGCCCTGAACCACAAGTGTGACGATGGTTAAAACACTACATGCATAGTGCATACTACTTTGAAGCAGTTCATGCCCTAAAGCCTACCTCACTAAAAGACAACATGCTAACTGACTAAATGATTACAGTACTATAAGGAGACACACTGGGTGAGTGACTGGGTGTTTGCTAGAAGTGTATGAATAGTAACTAGGGAATTGAAGGTGTGAAAGACAACTGTGTAGGTGATTAGAGGACTGCATCCATACTGCATAGGCATTTAAAGCAGTCCATGTGCTAAGGCCTGGCTCACTGCATGACTACTTGGGTACTGACTGAATGATTAGAGTACAGCAAGGAGAGTGCCTAGGTGAATTTTTAAGTGGTAGGCTTTTCGCACACGGAATGGATTAGTACTTGGTACTGAATGGGTCACTAGAGGAGTGCAAAGGGAGTGGCAGGATGTTTGCTGGACTGTATGGATACTGACTAGGGAATTGAAAGTGTGAAAGACAAGTGTCTAGGTGGTTAGAAGACTACATACATAGTGGATAGGGGTTTGAAGCAGTCCATGTGCTAAGGCCTGGCTCAGTGCATGAATACTTAGGCACTGACCGAATGATTAGAGTACTCCAAAGATACGATCTTGGTGAATTTATAAGTGTTTGGGTTTTGGCACAGTGAATGGATTAGTACATGATGCTGAATGGGTCACTAGAGGACTGCAAAGGGAGTTACAGGGTGTTTCCTGGAAGTGTATGGATACTGACTAGCGAATTGAAAATGTGAAAGACAAGTGTATAGTATGTTAGCAGACTGCATGCATACTGCATAGACATTTGAAACAATCTATGTGGTAATGTATGGTTCACGACATGAGTACTTGGAAACTGACTAAATCATCAGACTACTGCTAGGTTAGTGCCTGGGTAAAACTTTTACATTTTCAGTTCTGGCACAGTGAAGAGAATAGTACATGGTACTGCACTTTAGTGTCAAACCCTGACTCATTTTATCAATGCATAAGCAAAGAATAGCTTCTAAAGCTACTAAAACTTGACAACATGACCGATTTTAAAACAGTTATCTGTCATCAAATACACTATGTTACCAAATGCTTCTCTCACAATCCTTACCCAAATGTACACAGACTCACAGTGTGATTTTAGACAATCAACACTATCCCTAGCAGTTTACCAAAACTCATTCACTAGTCTAGAAGAGGTAATGGTACTGCACACAATCTACATATTTAAGTACAGCACATTAGTGTCAAAGCATGACTCATTTAATCAACGCATAAGCAAAGACTGGCTTCTAATGCTACTAAAACTTGACAACATGACAGGTTTTAAAAGAGTTATCTGCTAAAACATACACAATGTTACCCAATGCTTCTCTCACAGTGGTTCCCAAATGCACACAGACTCACAGTGTGATTCTAGACAACAACCACTATCCCTAGGACTTCACCAAAAATCATTCACTACTGTGGAACTGATAAGGGAACTGCACACAATCTACATATTTCAGGACTGCACTTTTCTGTCAAAGCCTGACTCATTTAATAAAAGCATAATCAAAAACTAGCTTCTAATTCTACTAAAACTTGACAGGTTTTAAAAAAGTTATCTGTCAGAAAATACACAATGTTACCAAATGCTTCTCTCACAGTGGTTCCCAAATACACACTAACACACAGTATGACTCTAGACAAGCAGCACTATCCCTAGGAGTTTACCAAAACTCATTCACTACAGTGCAAGTGGTAAGGGAACTGCACACAATCTACATATTTCAGGACTGCACTTTTGTGTCAAAGTCTGACTCATTTAATCAAAGCGCAAGCAAAAACTGCCTTCTAATGCTACTAAAACTTGACAACAAGACAGGTTTTAAAACAGTTATCTGTCAGCAAATACACGATATTACCACATACTTCTCTCACAGTGGTTCCCAAATGCACACAGACTCACAGTGTGATTCTAGACAAGCAACACTGTCCCAAGCAGCTTACCAAAACTCATTCACTACTGTGCAAGGGGTAAGGAGACTACACACAATCTACATATTAAAGTACAGCACATTAGTGTCAAAGCATAACTTATTGTATCAATGCATAAGCAAAGACTGGCTTCTAATGCTACTAAAACTTGACAACATGACAGGTTTTAAAACAGTTATCTGTCAGCAAATACATGATGTTACCAAATGCTTCTCTCACAGTGGTTCCCAAATGCACACATACTCACTGTGTGATTCTAGACAAACAACACTATCCCTTGCACTATACCAAAACACATTTCTTCATCTAGAAGAAGTACTACATTTTAATACAGAAACATAACAAAACTCATTTCACAAATTCATAAACAATGACTGGTTTCTAAATCTAAATCTACCGAAATATAAAAACAGCACAGTTATCTGTCTGCAAACACATGAAAAACACAAATGCTTATCACAGAATGGTTTCTACATGCACACACACTGTCAATAAGATTGTAGAGAAAAAAAGTACTCCCTACACTTTAGCAGGAGAAATACATTAGTCTGATTAAAATCAAAATAGTCTACATACATCCCCTCACAATTAAATAACTCACCTTTCAAGTTGTTTTGTAGATTAAGAAGTATATCAGTCACTCACCATATTTTCTTTTACAGAATCTCTGCACTGTGCACCTCTCAGCAAAAACAAAGAATGGAAGAGTTTCCCTTTCATTTTCCACACATATACATGGAAACATCAAATCACAATCCTTCACACATAAACTCAAAAGCAAACATACATTTCTATTGGTTAAACATTTCAACCCTTTCCAATTGAAATACATTTCAACCCTTCCCCCAATCTGCCTTCTGCCTGTTACCATAGAAACAGGTCATGGAACACTGCACTGAGCACAAGTTCAGCACACAATGTTGCTAAACAAGACAGGAAGAGTGCTTGACTTTTCAACATATCAGCTTATCATATATAATGTTCCTTACAATCTGTTTTTGTCAACCAATAAGAATCATACCTTTAATAAACAGAAATATACACCCTACCTTTCAGTGTAGAAAGTAGTCATACAACCAATGATTTCTTGTCTTTTTTCAAAAACAATTTCAGTGGATCCGTGCACCCAACGCGAGAGAATCCGTGCACTCAACGCGATAGGATGCGCATTTCGCCGTTTAAAAAAAAAAAAGGGGGACACTTATACCCCTTGCTTCTTCAGCCTCGCTTCTACCGAGGCAGAAAATGGCCACCAACAGTTCCTGGTTTCGAATGTAGACAGACACTCGACAGCCAATTAGCATTTAGCGTGCGATCAGGAGGGTGCGCGCTTGATTCGGGGAGGGTGCGCTTATAGTGCGGGTAGGGTCCGCGGATCCTCCCCGGCCATAGATATTTATGTACTTTTAACTCTAATTTTCTCAGGAACTACTAAACGGATTCACACCATTTATGCAAAAGGCACGAGTCTGAACTGAGGACTACCTCTTTGCCAAATTTGGTGTCATTCCGTTCAGCGGTTCGGGCTGTAGCTGCGACAACAGATCCTATGGGAAATTGCATGGGGAAAATGCGTTTAGGGACCCCTCTTTTTTCTCGGCCCCCGCTTGACAAATCACCACGAAACTTTCAGGGTAGGAGCGGAGCTGGCCAAAAGTTTGGAAAATTTCGCGAGGATTCATCAACCGGTGCCAGACTTATTGGGAATAGAATGTTGCGGATTTCCTATGGAAAATAGGTCCTAACTATAACTACCTACTGGCGACCGCCAGTAGGTAATATATTATATATATATATATATATATATATATATATATATATATATATATACATATATATATATATGAAAACCCACCTGATCCTTCGTCTGCTCGCAGCTTCGTTTCAGCCGACCTAGCCACCAAGGAACTACGAACCACTGATTTAAGGCAGCAAATTGTTTATTCCAGCTGTTAAATCCTTTGAAGACACGTTTCGGGCGTCACTCGCCCTTGTTCACATCCATATATATATATATATATATATATTTTTTTTTTTTTTTATATCTTCCATATACTTTTGTATCTTTGTATATATTACCTTTCTTCTAATTCAGTATCTCCAATACACTTCCCCATAGCTATCCCATATCTCACCCTATACCTCTCTCAATATATCCTCTACCTCCACTCTTAGACTCATCCCAAACCCCATTCTACTACTATGAACCCCAAAATAACCCTTTCTAGACTTTTCCCTCCTCTACCCCTCCTTGTATTATCTCAAACCTCTATTACTATTCAGATCTCCCAACCAAGCCTTTCTAAACCATTCTCTCTGACTCTTCGCCCCTTCACCTCCACTTTACTCAGCCTAAACCTCCTCCTACTGCTATGATCTCCAAAAACACCTTCTAAACCTTTCCCTTTCCATCCCTCCACTATCCTTTACAATCCAACTAACAGACTCACATGTCCACTGCTGTAATTCATATTTCCCTACACTAATTCCTTACTAATCCCTTTTGGGTTTCGGAGTACCGCGCTGCCAGACGAAAAGTGCTTCAACACATCATCAGGAGTAGCAAACACTATATAAATGCAAACCCTTTCCTTTTCTATCCCACCACTATCCTTTTTGAATCCAAAAAACAAACTCATATGTACACCGCTCAAATTATTTTCATATCTCCCTATACTAATTCACCACTAATCCTCTTTGGGTTCCTGAGTAGCGTGCTACTCACCAAAAAAACACTTCAACGCCCGCCAAAGGTAGTAAGCACTATATAAATGCAATTACATTTACAATAGGCACATAAATATATATTTCCCAGTGGTAGTAGTTATAGTCAGGATCACGTTTGCATAGGAAAGGCATTTTTTGGCTTGCTTATAACTTAGGCACCATTTGATGAATCTTCCGAAACGTTCCAAAGAAAAGTGTTATTCACCTCAGGACCTTCAATAAAATTTTCAGGGAGATCCATCAAGCGGGAGCCTAGAAAGAGTGGGGGTCCTAAACACATTTTCCCCATTCATTTTTCTGTAGGAAAATTAGACACAGCTAAAACTGCTGAATGGATTTACACCATATTTGGCAGAAAATTAGATTCTGGTCCAGTCCAGAAACATGCTTTTTGTGATTTGATGTAAATCCATTCAATAGTTTTTGAGAAATGAAGGCTAAAAAAAATAGATATTTCACACGGCAAAAGATCCATGGAGCAGAAAAATCTGCATACAAGATCTGACTGGCTACCTCACATCAATTCCAATGTAGCAGCAACCATCTTAGGACTTTTGTCTCAGTCCTAGATCCTAGAAAAAAGTTTTAAAAAGTTATAAGGGGCAGTGTAGTTGTACCCTGCACCCCTAGGCTTGGTGGGAGGGTTCCTAGAGAGACCCTCGGGGCCAAAACATTTAAAAAAAAATATTTCTGGGAATTCTCAGTGGATCTGCAAATCCACTGCAAAATAAAAAAAATTAAACAGGGTGTCTCTCGCACTTGACAAGAAAGCACCCACAGGTGGGTCAAGGCCCCCGAACCGGGAGCCCCGGGGCCTCTGCATTGATTCATAATTCCCCGCATTGATTCAAAATTAAAGCGGAGGGGGCATTCAGCCACTCTCCCTGAGCCTGCAAAGACACCAGTGACCCCCATCTCCCAGGCCTGAAATTATTTAAAAGAAGAAGGGAAAACAAAAATGCTCCCGCTGGGTGGGAATGCACATTTATTTTCCTGCCCACGCTCCCGCCGGTAGGAAAACAGAGCATGCTCATGCCCAGTGGGAGCATAGATAAATACCACCGGACTAGGGAAATGTTGGCTCCTGCTGCACCCAGGTTGGGTGCATGCAAGGGAGCCGATGGGGCTGTAGGCGCTCCCCCCTACAGCCCCAACTAAAAGGTGACTTGTGGGAGACCCAAGTGGGCACCTACATTAAGCCCGGGGATGAGGTCCTCGGGGTCTGTGAAGACTAAGGGAGGGCGGTTTAGCCCCATCCTATAAGAAAGAAAACAGCTCGAGGAGGATGGGGTCCCTGGGGTCTGAAAATACTTGGGGAAGGGGGGTCACATGCCCCCTCCTCATAGAAAAGAAAATGGCCACAGAGGGTATGAGGTGCCCTGGGCCTGTAAAGGCTTGAGGAAGAGGGTTGCAAACCATCCTCCCCTGAAAAGACAATACAACCCGATCATAGGGCCCCATCCCTGTGGGCCTATTGAGGCTTGGGGAGTAGGACCACATGCTCCCTCCCAAAAATGTTTTTTAAATATTGATGGCTTCAGCCAGCACCCAGGATTGGTGCTGGCAGGAGCGCTGGCAGGGCAGCGAGGGCCCTGGGGATCCCCCTGAACACCCACATTTAAAATAAAAAAGGATAATATAAATGAGTGGCAGGAATCTCTAATTAATTATTCATTGCTCCTTGCTTCTCCTTCCAATGAGGGCTTATAATGCCCTTCAAAGGCTTTTTAAACATATTGTTTTCAGCTTGGCGAGTCTCATAGAAAGCATTTTTTAATGTTATGGGTGCTGCAGGGAGTGCAGCAGTCGCTCAACAACATTTAAAAAACCTTAAGTCTCCTGGGTCATAATCAATGACCCTAGTAGAGCTTACCATATTTTTTTATAGCACTCCTGGTGGGAGCTCAATGCACCACAGCTGCAGTGTTGAGCCCCCATGTGGTTGGTTGCAGTCAGACCATGTGTCCAACCTCATGCCATGCACAGATGAAGGTTGTGTGCGGCTTGGAGCGGGCTGTCTGTGCAAACGAATGGTATAGTAATAATATCTTACATTATATTAAAAATACTTAGAAATTCACTGAAAAAAAAACAAATGTTAAAGGGACGTTAAAGTTAGATGAAAATGTCAGTTAAAATATACTGAAATTCACCAGTAACTATAACTTGTGACCTAAGGTAACTATAACTTGTGCTACACTATGCTCAGTTTTGTCATCAAAGATGTATTTGAAAGTGTTGTCATGATATTATCAATGATGTCATGGAACATGTCACGAGTGATGTAAAATGTGGGGTAATTAGGAGTCCATGGTGAGGGTGCAAGTTATAGTTACCTTATAGCCTCCTTCCCAAGTCTTTACAGGATCCGGGGACCACATCCCCGAGGTCATATTCTTCTTAAAATGGAGGGGTGTGGGACCCCCTCACCGAACTTTAATAGGCCACCAGGACCTCATCTCCTGGGCCATTTGTTTTTTAATGGGGAGTGAGGTGTACGTTCCCTGTCATCAGGCCTTTACAGGCCCCATGGACCCAATCCCCAGACCTAATATGGGTGCCCCAGCGCCCACTCATGTCCCCCACAAGTCATTTTTTGTTGGAGGATAAATGGCGGACCCCAGGACACCTGAGGTCCTATCCGCTCCCCTGCATGAACTCTTCCTGGGTGCAGATGGACCCGGCATTGCTCCCACCTAGAGGTTAAAAGTGGTAGCAGCAGTGGACAGTACCATGTTGACATCAGGGGCTATTATGCAGAAAACAAAGACCATGCATCTGCAGTGTAGCAAGAGCCACAGGCATAATAGGAAAGAATTCAGGGGCATATTTACAAGGGCTTTATCTCGGAGATAAATCCATCGCCCTATTTACAAGAGGGTGCTAACATGCATAATCGCATGTTAGCACCCTTTTTCCCAACGCCTCCCTTTGCATCTCCAATGACATGCAAAGTGGGTGTTACTGGGCGTACCCCGGATGGACTACCTTGCAAATATCGCTGATGTTTACATCGCGATATTTACAAGGCAGACCACATGGTTTTAGCAGAACGTTAGATTTTGGCGAAAATTGACGTTTTCGCCAAAATCTAACGTCTGCTAAAATCCTGACTTAGCCACCCCTAACATAGGGGGTGGATTATGCTGATACGACCCTGTGAGTCGTATCATCAAGGTTATTGCTGTTTTGCAGGGAACGTCACTGGAAAACCAGCGATGTTCGCTGCAAAATGTGATAACCTCACTATCTCTGGAATTTTTATCGCCCTGGAGAAATGCGTTGTTAATAACGTACTACCAGGGCGATAAATTCTAGAGATAGCCTGCAATAATATTATTATCGCTAAGCACGGCCAGCGATAATTATCGCTGGCCGTTGATAATATGCCCCTCAATGTGATGTCATTGACATGGCCCAGTTTCTCATACTTTTTGGGATTCCATGGCTGGCCTTGCACAAGTCCCACATCAAATAGTCCTCCAGATCAAACCCTTCCTTTTGCGTCCTTATTATGTGAGATTGTCTGCTTTAAGTAATTAATGGCAAGTATCCCAGCTCCATGTATAACCGATGGCATAGACACGGTGGCACAAGTAAAGAGAAACAATAGAGGGGCTGTTAGACCTGGCATCTTTGGTGTGGTTTCCCCTGACTTTTTGCCTCTACCTCCTGTATTTTTGACGCTGTGCTGGATTTCGTTTTTGCTGGTTTCGATGCTTTGGGCACTTTGCCACTGCTGATCGGTGCCAAAGTGCAAGTGCTCCCTAGGTAAATTGTTATATTGATTGGTTATCCATGATTGGTATATTTGTTTCACCTGTTGGCCCCTAGTAAAGTGCAGTGAGTGTGCCAGGGCTGATAATTCAAATGCTACTGGTGGGCCTGCAGCACTGATTGTGCCACCCACAGGAGTAGCCCTAAAATGGTGTCACAGGCCTGCCACCGCAGTGCCTCGGTGCAGTCTTGCACTGCCATGCCGAGTGGGTAAGTGCATCCACTTATCAGTCCCTAAACCTTCCCTTTGCTTCATATCATTCACACCTATAGTAGGCCCAAGGGCAGGGTGCTTTGTAAGTATATGGTAGGACAAGCGCTGATGTGTGTGGCATGTCCTAATAGTGAATTACAGCCATTTTCGTTTTTCACTATTGCAAGGCTACCTGTTCTCCATAGGCCAGAATGGGCAGTTTGATTATTACATCGTATAATCCTAAACTGACTCAGGGAACATGGTAACTCGGAATGATAAAATACATCTTTTAGTGAAGTTGGTTTTAACATTCTGTGTTTGAAAATACCACTTTTAGAAAGTAGGTATTTTCTTGTCTAACCATCCAAACCTGCCTTTGCTAGGCTGTGTAATCCTTGTCTGGAGTTTTGAGTGACAGGGGCTGGGGAATTCCAGGGGGCTGGGGAATTCCCGGAGACAGGGCGAATCAGCACAGGGCTGAATAGAGAGATCTGCATCTAGATGGGAGGGAGGAGTTGCACCTGGTACCTGAATAGGACAGTGCCTGCCCCCCACAGTGCTGGCTCTACCCCCTGTGGTGCATCTGATGTCTCTTCCCTGCACTGTGAAAGGAGTGAAGGAATCATGTCAACAAAGTGCTCCAGGGCTGTGCTTTCCCTCCACAATGCTGGCTCCACCTCCTGGGGGGCGTCTGATGTTTCTGCCCTGCACTGTGAAAGGAAAGAAGGAGTCATGTAAACAGAGTGCTCCAGTACTGGTTTGGACTGGGCAAAGGCCCCTCTGCCTTCAGAGGATAAAGGATTTTGGGGTATAAATATTGGGACCCAGACTACAGAAAATTAGATCATCCTGGAATCAAGAAGGAACCTCTGCCAAGGAGAAAGCTGGAAGACTGAAGAAGGACTGACCTGCTGTAAGGGTGACCTGCAGTTGCTTTGCTGCTAAGGGGAGGGGAAGGACTTTGCTGTGTGCTGTGTCCCCTTGCTTGAAGGAATCTCCAAGCGCCTGAGTAGAGCTGGCCTCCTGTTAAGAAGACCCAGGAACAAAAGGACTTCACCCCCAGCTTCCCCCTGAACTCTGCTGTGTGAGTTCTGCCCTTCCAGGAGTGCTTGATCCAATTGCGGGGCCTCTGGAAGTTGTGCCTGCTGTTGGGAAGCTGACCAAGAGAAAAGAAGTAAAAGATCTGCAACTTTTTCACGCACTGCCGGCTTAGCGAGAACATTTCCATCACCGCGAAGATTGTCGCAGCGCCTGTCGCCGCTGCAACGTCAACGCCGCGTTCGTCTTCGGAGCGCATCGCCCCAGGAGCGGGAAGATTCCTGTTGCTGCGAGTATCGTCGCAGAACCTGCTGTCGCTGGGGGGATTGTCGCACCGGTCGTTAGCGGATCGCATTTCGTTGCTGCGAACATTGTCGCAGAGCCATCGAAGATCGTCGCATCGTGCCTTTGCGAGTAAAATTCTACCGGAGAAGCTACGCCTTGGAATCCATACAGGTATCGCCTCACTCCCCATACAGACCGGATTCGTCGCACACACCCGCTGCATACAGCGGGGTTGTCGCATCGCCTCCCCAGGGTCTCAGGACTGACGCTGTTGCTTGTTTTTCGACGCCTGAGCGCCGCTAGGAACTTTTATCACATCACCCGGTACTGTTGGCTAAAATCGACGCTGATGTGGATTATTTTGTCGCTAAGCTAAGAACTCTCTTGAAACCATATTCTTGAACTGTGTATGTTGGATTTTTGTTGTTTTGGTCTTGTGTAGTTTATATATAAGTACTTTATTTATCTACACTGGTGTGGAGTCCATTTGTGGTGTTTTCACTGTGTTACTGTGAGTGTTGGTACAAATACTTTACACATTGCCTTTGATAAGCCTGTCTGCTCGTGCCAAGCTACCAAGGGGGTGAGCAGGGGTTATCTAAAGAGTGTATCCCCCTTACCCTGACTAGAAGCAAGGGTCCCTATTTGGACAGTGGTACCTACCCCTGCCAACTAGACACCCCCAGATCTAACAGGGGCATATTAACAAGGGCTTTATCTACGCTTTTTTGGCTTTAAAAGCCAAAAAAGCGGAGATAAAACTATCGCTCTATTTACAAGAGGGTGCTAACATGCATAATCGGATGCTAGCACCTTTTTTCCAGACGCCTCCCTTTGCATCTCTAATGAGATGCAAAGTGAACGTCACTGGGCAGTACAGCCTTGCAAATATTGCTGATGTGCACATCGCGAAATTTACAAGGCTGCCCAAGCATTTTAGCAGACGTTAGTTTTTGGAGAAAAACGCTGTTTTCTCAAAAAACTAACGTCTGCTAAAATTCTGGCTTAACCATCCCTAACATAGCGGGTGGATTATGCTGCTAGGACCACAGGGTCGTATCACAAGGTTATCGCCTTTTTGCAGGGAACATCGCTGGAAAACCAGCGATGTTCCCTGCAAAACGGCGATTTCACCCACTATCTCTTGAATATTTATCGCCCTGGAGCAACGCGTTGTTGATAACACGCTACCAGGGCGATAAATTCCAGAGATAGACGGCGATGAATAACAAAGCGCTAAGCGCGCTTTGCGTTATTCATCGCCGTTCCTTGCTGATATGCCCCTACGTCTTTAGGCATCCCTCATTGATGATTTCAATGTGATAAAAAACTGAGGCATGGCCTCCACATAGCAGTCATGATTGTCATTTTGACATTGTGCCTGAATCTAACATACAAGTCAGCGACATTGACATCATGTTTATGGAAAGAGAAAAAAAACATGTGCACTGGTTACATACTTGAAAAAATAGCCGTATTCATTATGCCACATCTTGAACACCATCTCTACTATTTTTCTTCCTGAAAGGTGACAAATTCCGACTGCTCTTTAAACAAAGAAATGTAGAGCCTAAAGGAGGGATTAACTGCCCAGAAGGGAGCGGAGGCTGTGTAGAAGCTAAGGAAGACTGCGATACGTTCTCCCAGAAAGTGAACTACAAACCAAATAAAGTATCCATCTGCGTACACAAAAAGACATCCAATGCACATCTAAGATGATTACCGTCTGGGATGACTCAAGCTACGAGGGAGTCTTTCTCTTTCTCATAAATAACCCTCACTCGCTATAATAGTGACATCCTTCATCATGGCCAGGATTGGCTCAACCGCATTCCAGGGAGCTCTTTGGCTATGTTTTATGGGTGAATCTATAAATGACTCCTCCACTCTCAGGTATCCATTGTCTATCTGCCTTTTCGGAACCTGGTACTAGAACATTTAATAAGCATTACCCATACAGGTGTAATTATCATGCCCCACAGGGTGCGGAGAGAGGTTAGGCCCTGTAGTCATAGAGCCCTCACGGGTCCCAAAACTGCCCGTGTACCTACTTAGTACTGCACACCCCATCTTGCCTCCCTCTGCAAAATGTGGGGTTTGATAATAGACCCTCACCTCTCATGTCAAGATATCTGTAAGCCACAAGCGATGAGACGCCCATAGATTATTACCGGGGCAGTGATAGGTTGTTTCAACCTGGACCAGATTTGGCCATGAGAGTAGGGCAGAAACATATTGACAAAATGAGGGCCTTTGGACTATTGTACTTCTTGAGTGTCCCTTCTTATAATTATCATTCTTATTTTTATAGTGTCCATCTGTCCCGCTCAAAAAGGGATACCTGGGAGTGGATAAATCATTTTTACATTTACCAACCTGGTGATCCAAACAGCTCCCTGTAATACAGTCAAGCCCATCGTGGCCTTTAAGAGCCAGGATGAACCCGATGATAAAGCATGTCACGATTAGAGTGAGTGAGGATTATGTTTATAGAAGAAAAAGACTCCCTCATAGCTTGAGTCATCCCAGACAGTAATCATCTTACAAGTGCACTGGATGTGTTCTGGGTTCCACACACACTTTGCTGTTTTGCGCCAGACAATTGTGTATGTGTCCCATCTGCAGACAATTACCTAGTGTTACGGTGCTACAAACATGCTATTGTGGCACAGCAGTCAAAACAGACCTCTTTCCGTGGAGTTTGTCAGTTGCTCAGGCACTATAAGTGTGTCTTTTCATTTTTATTATTTTTAGACTTTCATCCTAAGTTTGTGCAGTTGAGATTCTGACACTGACAAGGTAAAGGGGTTTCCAAGTAACGCAAACATCTCCAGTACTCTCAGTGTTTGTCTTAATGCCTAAGCAACACAGGTACAAAAGGAATCCCAGAATATTTCCATCAAGAGCAAATACTCATATAGGTGAATGATTCTGTATAAAACTCATATTGATATTATTTCAGCATTAGTTTCAACAGACCCATATAAATCATGCTTCCATTGCATTCACAGCACAACTTAATATCTGTAGAATGTTAATACTGTATTCCATACTTTAAAGAGGGGACAAGTCTCTTTCACAAGAAAATAACCACTTAAGGAATTCCAAGGTCAACTGGTAAACTGTTGACTGATTCTTAGTGAAGTAATGATTGCTGTGTAACCTATTGCCTTTTCTACCATACTGGTCTTAAGTCCAATATATTGCATCCAACATACAGGACATGACCAGAGTGATGACACATACTAATATGATGAGTGTGTACTAAGCAGCAAAGTGTGTCACTCACCACTCATGATGTGAGTCTTCATGGTGGTAGTGATAAGTGAGTGGTCAAGTTGCACCCGCCGAACTAATGACTACACCATGCAGGTTAGTACTTGTCATTCTCTGATAGGTATTGCTTTTATGAATAGTAGGTAATGCCTTTTTGTTTATGGAATGCTCAAGCAGCATTTCATTTCATTGTGAATAGTATTCTGTCGCTCTCTGTCAACATGGCCTGTCTTGTAATTTGTCAAATATGAACACAATTTCTTTGAGATTTAATTTTTGCCATTCATCATTGCCACAGATGGACTAAAATGGCATAGAAAAATATTGAAGCAGTAAGGAACTGGCCACTATCCCTGTGTCTCAGAGACATTCAATGTTTTCTGGGGTTTGTGAATGTATACAGCATTATTTGAAACCATTTATTATGATGAAGTTGCCCCAATGATCACGTTGGAAATAAAAGTGATAGCGGTTTCTTAGACAAAGGAGTGTAGGGATGGTTCAGAAAGTCAAAAGTGCCTTCAAGTATTATCTATTGTCTGGATATATCAAACCACAAAGTAGATGCCATTCATTGTCTCACTATTTAAACCAATTACATATTTTACTCCAAACGCCCCTCCAAATTGAAAAGCATCTTCCTTCAACACCTCCCAGTATCCAAATCTATCAAAATTCCTTATGGATTTAAACTATCCACTACCCCGTCCCCAGCTTTTCCCGGAGAAATTGATATCTCCTTATTTAAAACAGGTAATATCCTCATACAATTTTCTGAACACCACCTCTCCATCTTTGAACACCATTTCCAGACTCTGTCCTTCATTCTATCCAAACCTTCACCTAACCCCCATCTACCCAACCCCCAGTCGCCCTTCGGCTCTCACCATCTCCCTTGACTCTTATACCCCCTTCCCTAGCCGGCTCTATTGCTAACGCTGTCCCTCAATTCTCGACATCTAACCTCTCAGTCACTCCTGAGATCTCTCCCCCCCCGGCTTCCAAACAACACCTTCCGTCTCCCAAACTCACACGCTCTCCAACGACCTCCTCCCTCAAACCCCTAATGCTACCCCAGACCACACTCCTGCCACCTTACTCACCCCCCTGGAACCACCTCACTCCCCGCTCTCGGCCCGACCCCTTCCTCACTCTCTCAGAACTGCAGTCCCACCCCTACGCCAACTGTCACCCATTCCCAACCCCCTCACGGCCTCTTATCATCCAACCCACATCTCCTCACTCTAGGAATGCCCCGCCGTGCATCCTTCAAACCATGCACTCCTCTTATCCCCCCTGAACTGTCTACATCCCCTCACTCCAGATTTCCCCCGACCAACAATGAACCCATCCTTTCCCCCACCTCTTCCCCAACCGCACTTGCCCCTATTCCTTTAATCCTGACTCTGTCCAACATTGAACGCAACCTCTTAACCTAGACGTCTGAACTCACCGCTGAGGAAAGATTACATCTTCCTCTACTCCAAGTCCCTCTTTAATAGCTCTAACCCTGTCCTCTCTGATCCACAGTGATTCTCTAATCCCAAACCATGGAACACTACACCCCTTGGCTGCTGTACCCATAGGCCCCTCCGTGCATTGAGTCTTCTCACCTCTTCCAAACTCCATGACCTCTGCAACTCCTACCTTCCTAATTCCTCGATTAACGTCCCTCCCCCCTCACTCCAACATTCCCGTTATTGTGGGGACCTGCAGATTCCCCCCTCCCCCCTTCCCCAGGCCCTCACCCCAATGTACCACCATCCATTTATGCTCCCCTCCCACAGACTTCCCTAAACCCCTCACCTACAGTCTCCCTAGCTCCAACATTCCCGTTATTGTGGGGGCCAACAGATCCCCCTCCTCTCCTGTATCCCCCAGACTCCCAGCCCAACGTACCACCATCCTCTCACACTCTCCACCCAAAGACTTCCATAAACCCCTCGCCTGCATGCTCATTAACTGCCGTTCGGCTATTCGGCATGCAATCGAAATTTCAGAAACTATCCTTAGCGAAGTCATCGACATCGCCTTCCTCGTGGAAACCTGGCTCAATGACCACTCTACTTCTAGCCTTGACTTACTGCCCCCCCCCCCCCCGGGTTACTCCATCATCAGAAAAGACAGAACTGAGAGAATAGGGGATGGAGTAGCGATCATCTTCAAAAATGAACTGTCCCTTGTCAAGAACCCAGACTACAACACCTTTGAATACCTCGAAGCCAAACTTAAGTCTCAAGGTTCTCCCCCCATTTGTCTACATAATATCTATCACCCTCCTGGTGTCCCACTTACCTTCGTGGCGTAACTATTCGAGCTTCTTACTCAATCGTCTCTTTCCAACTCAAAAAATCTCTTCCTTGGAGATTTCAATCTCCACTGGAATGTGACTGATGACCCCTCAGTCAACCTTCTCACCAATCTTCTTGAGATTAATGAACTCAAACAACTCTGCCACTCTCCCACCCACTCCAAAGGGGCCTCTCTTGACGCCATTATTGCCAACAACGACTTGGCTTCCCTCTCCAACATCATCCCCATCGACTAGTCTGACCATCACCTCATTCTATCCTCCATCGCAACCTTGGCTCCACTGCCCCACACCAATAACATTAAGACCTCGAAATGGACCAGAAATCTTAATCACATCCCCCCTGTTGAACTGGAGTCCAAACTCCAAGCACAACTTCTTCTCACCCCTCTCTCCCTAAATGCTAACAAACTCACTGAACATTTTAACAGAACGGTCATCGATGTCTTAGATCAAATTGCCCAGTCCAAACTAAAAACCCTAAGAAGCATCCATCTAACTTATGGTTCAATTCGAACCTCAATGATGAAAGACATGCTCTTAGACTTACAGAAAGAATATGGAGACAACACCCTTCCCCCGCCCATCTTGCTCTCCTCAGATCTGCCAGAGCCACGTACTAGAAACACATCTTCATGGAAAAGGCCTCCTTCTTCCGTACTCAACTCGACCGCGCGAAGAACAGACCCAGAGAGCTGTTCAACATAGTTTGAAACCAAACTTCCTCTACCCCTACAACTCTGACGTCCACAACTGACAAATGCGAAGAAATTGCTAACTTCATCTCTGAAAAAATAGCCAAAATAGACCAATCCTTCCTAGCATCTCAGATCCCTCCTTATCCCCTATCTATCGCTGACTATACCTCTCAACCCCCCTCTCTTTTAACACTCCCCGACTCCTCATCCCCCCTTCCTACCATTTCCCCTCCTGATACCAGCCTTTCTAACTCACAGCCTAAAAACAATGCCTTCTGGCGCAATTTCCACCGTGTAACTGAGCTTGAAGTCTCTAACATCATCTCCAAATTTAACGGTCCTCCCACACCAAGGACCCTCTCCCTGCTAACCTTGTTCTGGAGCTGAAGCACATCATTGCTCCTTATTGGACCACCATCATTAACTCCCCCCTTTCCTCAGGTTGTGTCCCCCCTCCCTCCATCTCGGGCAAATCACTCCCATTCTTAAAAATCCCAGTGCTGACCATAATGACCTTAATAATCGCTGCCCCATCTCTAACCTCCCCTTCTTTCCAAAGCTCTTAAAAAATGTGCCCTTCTTCAACTGGACAAACACATTGACACCTTTAACCTACTCGACTCCTTACAATCGGCTTCCGAAAAGGCTGCAGTACAGAAACTGTCATACTAAATATTATAGACGACATCCATCACTCTCTAGATAATGGTGAGACCTGCCTATTCATTTATTTATTTATTTTTCACATTTATAAAGCGCACTGTTACCCGGAGGTGTCCTGGCGCTGATTGTCAAAGAGTGTGTGTACAGCGGGATTAATGTGTGAAGAGCCATGTCTTCAGTGCTCTCCTAAAGGACAGGAGGTCCGGCAATTGTCTGAGGTTTAGCTGCAGAGCGTTCCATGCCTTTGCTGCACCCAGGGAAAAGCTCCTACCTCCCCAGCGAGCTTTCCTAACTCTGGGGACAACAACCAAGCCCTGCTCAGCTGATCTCAGCAATTTTGTCGGTCTGTACCATTGGAAAAGTCGGGTCATGCAGTGGGGCCCTAGGCCATACAGAGCCTTATAAGTTACGCATAGTGATTTGAAAATAATTATTTTACGAACTGGTAGCCAATGTAGCTTCACCAGATCCCGTGACACCGAGGCAGATTTAGGTGTGCCTGTGATCAGGCGGGCTGCTGCATTCTGCAGAGTTTGAAGTTTATTGAGGAGCCCCTCTTGGGCATTCAGCAGTAGGCTGTTACAATAGTCCAGTCGGGACATCACCAATCCTGTTACCACTGTCTTCTTGTGCTCGTCGGCAAGAAACGGCAGAACTTTCCGAATGGTTTTTAGGATGAAGTGGGTTGCTGAGGTAAGTGCATAAATTTGAGGCCTGAAGGACAGCGAGTCGTCCATTAGTACACCCAAGTTTTTGACCTTCGAGACCGGAGATGGGGGGGTGCCCTTTTCTTCCGGCCACCAGCGTGGGGACCAGAAGTTGTCTCTGGACCCGAACAGCAACACCTCAGTTTTAGCTGAATTTAGCGTGAGACAGTTTTCTGCCATCCAGTTACTGACCTCCCGCATGCAGCCTCTGAACCTTTCTGCAGTGCTGTCTGTTTCCCCCGGTAGCAGTGACACCACTATCTGAGTGTCATCTGCATACGATGTTAAGTTGAAACCAAAGGATCTAATAATTGGTGCCAGGGTGGAGACATACACATTAAAAAGAGTAGGACTCAAGGAGGACCCCTGAGGGACTCCGCAGGGGAGCATGAAAGGGTCTGATTCAAAGTCCCCTAGTGCCACCTTCTGAGTCCTGCTGGAAAGGAAGGCATGCAGGATTTTAAGTGCCATTCCTTGAATCCCGCTAGCCCTAAGCCGGTCCACTAGTATCTTGAGGTGGACCGTATCAAAGGCCGCGGACAAATCCAGCAAAATCAGGGCGGCTCTGCCCCCTGCATCCATTACTGTTCTCAAATCTTCTGCTGATTTAATCAGTGCCGATTCGGTACTGTGCCCTGCCCGGAATCCATGTTGAGATGGGTCCAGACTCTGGGCTGCCCCCAGGAAGGCGCTCAGCTGAGTGTTTAAGATGCCCTCCAAGATTTTCGCCGGAAGGGGGAGTCTGGCAATTGGCCGAAAATTGTTCAGGTCTGTCACATCTAGATTCGGTTTCTTTAGCAAGGGTAGAATGGAAGTTTGTTTCCAGTGCAAGGGAAACTCCCCACTGTCCAACATGACATTGAACAGTGGGGTGAGGCCTGCGGCCATGGCCGAAGAGGCTAGTATGGCCACGCTGGCCGGACAGGGGTCATTAGGGGAGCCAGATTTTATCCGTTGTAATCGGTTCTCCACCTCCTCCTCCCTAATAGGGGAGAAATTGAGTAGCCTCGGTTGGTTACTGTCAGCCTCTAGGTTAGTTTCTGGAGCAGCGAACTTGACTTGAGTGTCTAACGAGAGTGTAGAATGAAAGCCCCAGTCAAATGTAGAAAGTAGGAATCCAGACAGGCTTCATTGAAGTTCAAGTAACAGCTTTAATTCAGAGGTTACAAACCCACGACTCTTTCCTCATAGATCCCCAGTCTGAATGCTTTCTTACAAACTTGCATTCTAAACTCTAGAACAACAGAGACATGAATATTCCCTTCCTTAAAGGAACAAGTGAATATAATACATCTTATGAATTCTACATGTAACACATCCCCCTTTCATACACAGACAAACAAAACAAAACACACAATTCTCCACATGACACCAAAACACAAAACACACAATTTGCAAAAAGACAATAAATTAATAGTACACAAAATCTTCACTTCTGAACGGTGAAACTCTAATCCTAGAACTGTGCCTAAGCACCACATTGTCACCAGCACCATCACTTCCCCTACCAACATCTGGAACAACACTGTCACTAGGACACAACCTGGTGTTATTATCACCTTCTCCCCTATTTTGCAAAGGAATGGAATTGCCAGAATTACCGACTACATTGTCACTCTTACTATTCAAATCACACAAATCAAACCCATCAGAATGATCTGAATAATTACTTTGAAATCTCATCTTATCAGAAATTATCTTTGCTTGCTCTTCGTTGAGTTTAATCACAGCATTGCGACTCCACCATCCCCTATCTTGCAACATGACTGTCATTTCTGAGACTCTTAACACCTTGGCTGGCTTAGAAAATTTCGAGTGGCCTTTCACAACTCTAATAGGTTTCTTAATAAGAACCCAATCACCAGGAACTAATGAAGTAACTTTAACATGTTTCCTTGCATCATAATTGGCCTTACAAACTTGCTGTTTTCGTTTCACAAATTCCCTAACTTTACGCAAATCAATTTCCTGATAATCACCTTGTTCAACCTTTCCCTTCAACCACGATGGACTGAACCTTGAAACAGGTTTCCTACCCCTCAATAACATATAAGGAGAAATGTTAGTGGTTGAATGTGGAGTAACATTGTAACTCCACACCTTATCACAAATATACCTTTGTACCTCCAAACCATTGTTCACAGCGGTTTGTACCCCTTCTTTCAACATTTTGTTTGCCCTTTCTACCAAACCATTAGAAGCAGGGCTATATAATGGTACCAACAGGTGTTTAACTGAAACCTCATTTAAGAAACCATTGAACTCATTTGAAGTGAAGTGAGTACCATTGTCAGTCACAATTTCAGAAGGGAGACCCTCAATTAAAAATAGACGCTGCAAAAAGGAGATAGCAGCTCTTGAATCTGAACTCTTAACGAATGAAAAATATAACCATTTTGAGAAGTAATCAATTATCACAATCAAAAATCTACTATCATTACCTAGTATATTGAAAGGACCAGAGAAATCCAACCCTAGCTTTTGCCACGGACCCTTGGGCCACTCAACAGGACACAAAGGAGAAGTAGATGTACGCCAATGTTTATCCGAACACAAACATTCGGGACATTTATCCACATACCCCTTGACTTGACCGTCAATGCCTGGCCACCAGTACACATCCTTGATCTTCCTTACCGTACTGGAAATCCCTAAATGTCCCTCATGGGCCATACTAATAATTTTATTCCTTAAACACTCAGGTGGAACAATTTTATCATCTCTCAACAAAATGTCATTGACAATAGAAAGTTCAGCTGCAACTTGCGAAAAACATTTATCTTGCATAGATAAACTTCTATCACATGGCCAACCTTGAACTAAAAATTTTTTAACACGCTCCAAACAATGATCTTTCTGTGTAACATCATTGATAGTAAAAACAACATCTGAATCACTATTGTTATCAAAATCCGCAATCTCCTTATCCAACGGAATTCTAGACAGACAATCTGCCCTAATGTTTTTTCCACCTGGAATATATTTAATATCAAAGTGAAATTCTTGCAATCTAGCAAGTAATCTAATTAACCGTGAGGAGGCCTTGTTCGAGTTGCTATCACCCAACATGTATATTAACAGCTTATGATCTGTAAAAAGTTGAAATCTCGCACCCCAAATATACATTTTGAATTTTTCTACAGCCCAACAACATGCCAGAGCCTCACGTTCTATGGTGCTGTAATTTAACTCTGCCTTATTTAAAGTCCTTGACGCAAATGCTATGGTATACTCCTTACCCTCAACCAATTGACTTAACACAGCACCTAAACCTTTTGAACTAGCATCCACTGTGACAATGCAACTGTGACCATGAGAAAAAGCTCTAATAGCTGGAGCCTCTAAAATTAGTCTCTTGACTGTATCAAAAGATGATTGAGTTTCTTCAGACCATATGAATTTTGCATTTTTCTTAAGCAAGTCTCTTAGAGGTTGTACTGTGACAGCATAATTTTGCACAAAACGAGCATAATATTCGCTAAGTCCCCAAAAAGCTCTCAATGCATCTTTATCAAGTGGTCTTGGAGCATCCTTGATAGCATTGATAAGAGATAATTTTGGTTTGATACCATCAACCGAAATATTATGCCCCAAATAGTCTACCTCTTGTGTCACAAATTTACACTTGCCTTTGTTGATGGTCATACCTATTGTTTCAAGTTTGTGTAACACTTTGTCTAATAGTAAAAAATGTGATTCCATTGTGGATGTGTGAATCAATATATCATCCTGGAAAGCTTGAATACCTTCTATACCAGCAAACATCTTATCCATTAAGCGTTGGAAAACACTGGCCGCCGAAGCTAAACCAAAAGGCATGCGCTTATACATAAAAACACCAAAAGGTGTAACAAAGGTGGTAAGAGGTTGAGATTCTTCAGCGAGTGGGATCTGATGGTATGCTGATTTCAAATCAATAGTGCTAAAAAATTTGCTACCACCTAAATTTGCTAACATCTCTTGAATTCTGGGAAGGGGATGGCAATCCACAACAATATTCTGATTAAGCACTCTCAAGTCCGCGCATAAGCGGATTTCACCTGAACTTTTGCGGGCTACTACAGCCGCCGAAACCCATTCTGATGATTCGACAGGTGTTATGATGTCCTGTGCACATAAGTTATCCAAAGTTTTCTTCAAATCCTCCCTGGCAGACAAAGGAACAGGTCTACATTTTTGGACAACTGGGAACGCATCCATTTTAAGTTTGATAGTGTGCTGGAAATTATTAACTAAACCAATCTTATCAGAAAATACCTTAGAATATTTTGATAATATACTGGTCAAATCACCTAAATCATGCTTTTCCTTTCCCACATCAGGTACAATAGTAGATATCGGTAAATCACCTAGGGTTACTGGTTCATCATGTCCAGGTTTTAACATGATACCAAGACCTGCTTGATCTTGCCAACCTAAAATATCCCTACCATTCACAGCAACATAGATTTTTGTGTGAATTACTCTCCCTTTAAATGTGATAGAATCCAAAAAACATCCTCTCATTATAATGTCAAACCCCCCAAAGGCTTTAGGATTAACATCTGTGTGCTTTAGAAGAGTTTTGGACCAATATTTACCAAAAGTTTTCTCATCTAGAATTGTGATGGGAGAACCGGAATCAGCCATGACATTTACATCAATAGGACCAATTGCAACATTGCATAAAGGTCCTTTACACTTACGCATGTCACTTCGTAAATTATTTATCTCAATGGTGGACAACATATTGCTCATGGTATTGCATAACTCTTCTTGTTCAATATCAATCGAATTAATTTTACCCTTGTTTTTCCTAAATCTGCATACTGTGTAAAAATGCCCAATCTTCTTACATGTATTACATCTTTTTCCTTGAGCAGGACAATTAGCGTAATTTCCCATATGATACTTTGACCCACATCTATAACATGAGCCCTTTTTTTCAGTTAAACTATTATTTTTGACTCTTGTAACCACAGCACTAATACTCGTATCATCATTAGCAGAATTTGAATCTACTTGCATTACATTCGACTCTACACTACTGGTGGGATTTTGCGTTAAAATTTTGGACGAGACTACTGAACGTTCAATGCTTCTAGCAATGTCCATAACCTCGTCTAAAGAAGGATTCTTACAAGTAAGAATACGTTCTTGTATTTTCTTATTATGACAGTTAAACACCAACTGGTCGCGCAAATATGTATCTAATTGAGATGCAAATTGGCATTTGGCTGCTAGAACTCTTAAAACAGCTAAATAATCTTCAATGGACTCTTCTTGAGTTTGTTTGCGTTTAAAAAATAAATGGCGTTCCACCATCACAGAAGGTTCATCCACATACTGTCTACCCAACCTAGCTAAAGCCTCATTATATACATTCCACCCCTCCTCACCTGACGGAGTTGGCACAACCGGTAAATTATCGAACACATCCTGCCCTGCATTGCCCAAGTGATTGAATAAAAGTGCTTTCTTCCTAGCTGCAGAATATTTTGTAGCATCAATCGCTTCTAAGTAGTTGTCAAAAATCCTGAACCATCTATGCCATGGCATAAGTGGTTTCCCTGGATTGGGCAGAAAAGGAGGAGGTTGCATTACATTGTTGGATGAGCTAGACATAGTTGTATGTGGAGTATTTGGTATTGATAGATAAAAACAAGATATACCACAACGCAAAACTAGACCTGAAGAGATCAATCTGCATACATATGTTACTCAGATTTAGACAATTTTAACATTCACAGGAATCCAGTTCAAGATAAATAAGAATTTCTTTTGAAAATAAATTCAAATAGTACTTTTAGAACTTTCTTGTGCAGTGAAATGATAAAACAAAACTTGATCACGAAGAAAATCCACCAGGAACAAACGATCGCCGTTAAAAAATAAACATGGGACTGTACTTTAAAGCATTTCAATGTAAAACAATCCTTTCAAGATGGCCGACACTGCGTGATCCAACGTAGTGACCAATGTGCGTGATGACAGTCACTGCGCGTATGAATCACCGGAGTTGCTTCAGTGCGCGCACATCAAAGAATGGTGACATCTTCTCCCAACGGCGAAACTGGAAACCAGGACCGGGTTGTTATGATTCAAAAGGACAGGTACAATATCAATGTAAAGTTATATTACCTTCCTTTGCCGACGTGTCAGCGCCACAACACCAGTACAACTAGCAGTTTTAAAAGTATTCACGATAAATACTGCTTTTTTTTTTTTTATCGTTCCGTACAGCTCTTTTTACCGTTCCGTCCCGAATCACTGGCATGCATAAAAAGTCTCTGAAACGGCGTCTTAAATCCGCTCTTTAGTGACGAATCGAGAATATCCATATAATAATCTTGTTTTCGTGGTGCAGGATTCCTTTAACACGGTAAAATCGTGAATTAATCCATGTAATCCATATTATTAAGCGCAGGTCGGTGGGTTCCTCCGAATTTTCAAACGTCGCCAATAATTGTAGAATGAAAGCCCCAGTCAAATGTAGAAAGTAGGAATCCAGACAGGCTTCATTGAAGTTCAAGTAACAGCTTTAATTCAGAGGTTACAAACCCACGACTCTTTCCTCATAGATCCCCAGTCTGAATGCTTTCTTACAAACTTGCATTCTAAACTCTAGAACAACAGAGACATGAATATTCCCTTCCTTAAAGGAACAAGTGAATATAATACATCTTATGAATTCTACATGTAACAGAGAGGAAGATGTTTTCTACCTTTTCGTGGAAGAATTTCGCCAGATCTTCGCATAATTTGCGACTTGGTGGTATCTCTGCTGGTTTAGGGGCAGCCAGGGATGATACTGTGCGAAATAGTTCCTTGGAGGAATTACTAGCATCCTTGATGCGTTTCGTATAAAACTCATGTTTGGCCTCTTGGATCGCGTGTTTATACCTTTTCAACTCTGCGTTGAGAATCTTTCTGTCCTCCTCTTTGTAATTTTTTCGCCAGATTCTTTCCAGCTTTTTGCAGAGCATTTTATGGTCCCTGATTTGTTCTGAGAACCAGGGGGCAGAGGGGCTGGATCGTGTGGAATGATAAGTTTTAGGAGGGGCTAGGTTGAGGTAGGCTGCCTCCAGCCAGTTCGTATATGAGGTGGCTGCCTCTTCCACATTGACTGGGAGGGGCCCCATAGAGGTTCTTAGCAAGCTCTCTAGAGTCTCTCCTTCTATATTTTTCCACTTCCTGATCGTTCTGGGCGGGTTCTTGACCTTGCTTGGTCTGGGAGGCGGGGCCAGGCTAATTTCAAATTGAACTACCGCGTGGTCAGTCCAGGAGACCGGTTGAACTGCGGTGACTTCTAGATTGGGAAGATCTTCTAGTAGGCAACTGAGTGCTGGGAGAAACGGGGCTTTAGGCCCGGGGGGCCTGTAAATAAGGCCACCCTTAAGGGTATGATGGTTGGATAGGGTGAAGTTATAAATAAGTGCTTCTAAAAGGTCGGTGGTACCCGACTGGAAGGATCCTCTGACCGAGTTATGGTAGATTATGGCAAGACCTCCTCCCCTCTTATTTACTCTGTTCTGGACAAAACACTCGTACTCAGGGGGGGTGGCTTTGACAATATCTGGACCTGAGGCTGCATCTGTCCAGGATTCCATTACAAATGCTATCAAAGCTTTGGTTTCCAGTATAAGGTCCGCTAGCTCTATACTGTGTCTCACCAGAGATTTGGCGTTAAGTAGCAGGCATTTGACTACCGTAAGTTCTTTCCTCTCCCTAGGCTTAAATAAAGCCGTGAGAAGATTACTAGTTTGCCAACATAGCGTGGGAAGAGACTGCATACAATTTGTGCAGAGCTGGGGGGGGGCAGCAAATCCTCCCGCATTTCCATGATAACGCAGTCCAGGCTCCTGCATTTGTAACGAAGGGCCAGAAGAGTGTTACGGCTGTAGGAGTGACGATTCGAGTTTCTCCCTAACCCCGGACCAGGGATCCTGCCTTTAGGCGCGGAACCGGCGCGGAGGGGCGCAGACGAGCTTGCCTTTGGCGAACCTTCGGCGCGCCGCCGGCGCGCCCGCTGCGCTCGTCCGCTGCGCTCGTCCGCTGCGCCTCCTGAAGAAGGATGCCATTTATGCAGATCGGGTCGTGAGGGGCGGAGCACTAGTCTGCTCGCCCAGCTCCTCACTGAAGAGGGCGGGACAACGGGCGACTAATCACGGGTTCGAGCCCCGAATGTGCAAGAAGTGCAAATTTAAGAAATACAGGTAAAAGAATAAAAACGGGTGTTTTAAAATTGAGCGGCAGGTTCTGTAGGCAATTAAAACCACATACCAAACAGCAGTCTCATGGAACTTCAAGTCCCGGCTTCCGCCTCAGGACCGTTCTCTCACATACACACACTAGCAATCAGCGGTGATGTGTTTGGGCGGAATGTTTATGCAGATCGGGTCGTGAGGGGCGGAGCACTAGTCTGCTCGCCCAGCTCCTCACTGAAGAGGGCGGGACAACGGGCGACTAATCACGGGTTCGAGCCCCGAATGTGCAAGAAGTGCAAATTTAAGAAATACAGGTAAAAGAATAAAAACGGGTGTTTTAAAATCGAGCGGCAGGTTCTGTAGGCAATTAAAACCACATGCCAAACATCAGTCTCATGGAACTTCAAGTCCCGGCTTCCGCCTCAGGACCGTTCTCTCACATACACACACTAGCAATCAGCGGTGATGTGTTTGGGCGGGATGTTTATGCAGATCGGGTCGTGAGGGGCGGAGCACTAGTCTGCTCGCCCAGCTCCTCACTGAAGAGGGCGAGACAACGGGCGACTAATCACGGGTTCGAGCCCCGAATGTGCAAGAAGTGCAAATTAAAGAAATACAGGTAAAAGAATAAAAACGGGTGTTTTAAAATTGAGCGGCAGGTTCTGTAGGCAATTAAAACCACATACCAAACAGCAGTCTCATGGAACTTCAAGTCCCGGCTTCCGCCTCAGGACCGTTCTCTCACATACACACACTACTCATTCTCCTTGACCCCTCTGCTGCATTTCATACTGTTAACCACTCTACCTTGCTTAAAGCACTCAAAGTTCGATTTGGCCATAATGGCCTGGGACTTAAATGGTTCTCCTTCTTCCTCCAACACAGAACACAACAAATCAAAATCCACAACTGCCTCTCTATCCCCACTCCGGTCTCCCATGGCGTCTCCCAGGGTTCTATTCTCCCCCCTCTCTCTTTAACCTCTTTATGGAACCCCATACCCTCATTCTAAAACAGGCTGGGATCAACTACCACCTCTATGTTGATGACACCCACCTGTACCATAAGATCAGATCCCACTCCATTGTTCTACACCTTAACGACACCCTGACTAAAATCCAATCCTGGTTCCACTCCAACCACCACAAAATCAACCCTAAAAAAACAGAAATCATTCTTTTCTCTCCAAAAAACAACCCTCTTCATATCCAAACATAGATCACTGACCTTAATGCCCTCAACAGTATGCTCACCTTATCTAACTCAGTAAAATCACTGGGCATCACCATTGGCAACAGCCTAACCCTCCAGGCCCACATAAAAAACTTGGCCAAAGGAGCACTCTTCACTCTACGCCATCTCAAGAAACTCAAACACTTTATCCCAACAGACCACTAAATCGGTCGTCCAATCACTTGTCCTCTCAAAAATTCACTATGGTAATGCTATCATCTCCTGAACCCCAAAAGTTCACCTTACCCCAATCAAATCTGTGCTAAACCTGGCGGCCAGGCTAATCACTGACTGCAAATGCTTTGACCACATCTCCCCAGCCCTTAAGGCCTTTAAATGGCTGCCCATCGAAGGCAGATCCACCTACAAGATGGCATGCATTACTCACAAAGCCCTTCACCAAAAAGCCCCGCTATATCTCACTGATAAACTCAGCAAAGCAGGCTGCGCACGACCGTTAAGAAGCACCGACGCTATCCTCCTTGTCCCTCCCCTGACAAAAAAGAAATCCACACAATCTCACTCTTTCTCCGGATTTGCCCCCAGCATTTGGAACGCCCTCTCTAAAGGCATGCACTGTAACCCCTCCTACATCAGCTTTAAAAAAGACCTCAAACTACACTTGCTCAAGAAATACTGGGGTCTATAATTATTTCCTTTCTATACTTTTCACTTCTCTCTCCCTTTCCCATCCTTTTCCCTCCCTGCCTTCCCCTTTTCTTATCTTACCCTCTTCCTTCCCTCCTCTTAATTACTACCCCCCTCTTTTTGTCTAATTTCCCTCTACCCCAATTGGTGCCTCTCCTACCTCCCCCCTCTTACCACCTAGCCTCCCTCCATCTCAGGCCACTATATCATAATTTGATTACATGTATCCATTTGATTTATGTTCCTTTCTCTTTTGGTTTGACATTTGCTTATTGGTATTATGCTACCTGTTCTGCATAAACCGACCTATGTAACCTCTACACTATGTTTAATTGTATTATGCCTGTACTTTCTACACTTATGTAAAGTGCTCTGATACCCCCGGGTTCAGCCAGCGCTATATAAAACCTATAAAATAAATAAATAAATAAATTAGGATCCACTAAAATTCAGCCAAGGGAGTTATCAAATACTGCAATCATTCCTCAATGAGGAATAAAAAGGTATGTCCCCAGCTGATCCTGATTCATGGACTGCAACTAAAACTGAGCGAACCATTACCTGAGTCTACTAGAAGAACCTTCTATGTCCCAACTCTGACGTTGAAACCAATAACATTACAATGTTGCCATCCTTCTTCTCTGATGGGACTTCCTGAAAGACCAAGCACATATGCAAGAACTGCTCCAGAGGTGTTTCTGGTGGCCAGGCAGTCATGATAATGTTGTCAAACACACTGATGTCAACTCCTCATTTGGGTGGGCCATGGGGCAAATACTTCACACTGGTTCTCAGCTGTGGGGTTTGGGGTTGTTTGCCTATGATGTCCCAAGGTCCTTCCTATGATGGCTCTGCAAGCTGGGCAAAGCACAATGCCCTCATCACTTATATTTCAAAGTAGCGATGGCAGACAGGAACAAACATCTCTAGGGGGTAGGGCAGAGATGCATCAATCTCAGAACTCAACATTAACCCAGCAGCACAATAATTGATTGTCCAATCCAGTACTTGTCTTTCATAAAAAGAAAGGAGTTTAATACACTGCAATACTGTGATATGCAGGTATGAATATTCTCTAGTGCAGATCCACTATACCCACAGATTTGATCAGACGTCACAGTGGTTCAGTCAGCTTCAGTCGCACTTTCCGACTTCTAGTGGCAAAGTCTGCTTTTGGCACAAATGTTCAGGCTCTCATTTGCATAGTCCCCTTGATCACACTTCAGGACTTTGCTGTGTCACAGGTCACTTGCAGGATCACTGTGGTATGGTCCAAGAGGCGGTGCCATGGTGCAGCCTCTGCAGATTAGAGAGTCAATGCTCTGGCCCAGTAGCATGCCAGTCGCTCTTCATTGAGTCTCTGGGTTCAGCTGCCTCTGCTCTCCTTGGTAGTCAGCACCTCCTATAGGATTGGCACACTCCTTCCTTCTTCTCAGGAAGGTCAGCTCCCATGTGCTTCTGGACAGGTAGAGACAGCACGTCCTTCCACATCAGACACCAAATGAAGTCACCTCACCTCTGGGAAGCTTACTGTCAGGCAGATACCAACTTTGGTTGCACAGCAGTCATCTGGATACTGTTCAGAGCATGCCAGCAGCTCCCACTTTTATACTGATACAGCAGTAATGTGTATTCTCTCACTGCACTCTAAGAACTGGGTTGGTTATTCCTTCATGTGTCCTTTCAAGACTGTTTTTCAGACTCAGCATTTGTGTTGAGTGAAGTTCCTCAGACCTAGTCGACTCCAGTGTGGAGCTCCCACACAACAGGCACAAGGAGGTGTGAGATTTCTTCCAGCAACAGCCACTCTGAACAATGGCCAGAAAACTCGACAAAAGGCTGGCCTCGCATAAAGGACCCTGCATACTCTGACCAAAAGAGACTGCAGTCTCACCCTTCACCCCCACCAACTTCCAAATTGCACTACTCATGAAGACTAATCAGCAGCTCCTTGCATCAAAAGGATTGAATTGAATTTATATAGGGTGCCCCACTTCAATATCTAGGCCTAGCAAGATACTTCCACTGTTTGGGAAAAAATGTCACCCCACTCGTGTGCACATGAACAGACCAGGGAATTCCAATATAGAACCCACAGGACTCCATTAATTTGGTTCACTCATACACACAATGGGGCAGATTTATAAGCCCTGTGCGTCCCTTTTGCGCCGCCGTTGCGTCACTTTTGTGATGCAGCGGTGGCGCAAAGCCAGCGCCATGCTGCGGCAGATTTACAACGTGATGCATCTAGGGAGATGCGTCATGTTGTAAAGCTTGCGCCACATGTGGGCGTACCTTCACAGGGGGGGGCGTTCCGGCGCAGGAACGCCTCCGAAAAGTGGCTGAGTGAAATCTACTAGGAGACCAAATCTCAAAAATCTGCTTCAAGCAGGTGGTAAATGGGTTGGATGTTTTTTTTCTTTGGCCAGGGAGGGTGGGCATGGGCTGGGGACCAGGACAGAATAGACCCCATTTGAAAAAAGTGCTCCGTCAAAATCCATAGGGCCAATTTGCGGTGCTCAGATATATTGACCAACATGAAAGAGTGGGTAATGTGTAACCTTTTGACCTTGTGGAGCACATACACTATCTCGCAATGATACTAAACATATTTAGAAGCTCGTTTTTTATATATAGCAGTCGATACGACACTCTGCTTCTAAGCACTGTAAATTGCAGATATTATTATTCAGTTTATAAAGCTCAGATGAATGGAATACTAAGTTAGTCTGTCTGCCATTTGAATTCCTTCCTTCTACTCCGTTCATTGTGCTGAATTCGTAAAGTGTAGGTTTATAGCGTGGCCAATGTCGGAAGAGTGTTGGGGTTGTGCATGAGGACTGGACCGGTGTGTCGTTTGTGTCATGGAAAATTTGCACCTGTGCGTTATCATGAATTGAACCAGAGGGGTCCGTTGAAATAGCATGTTCCTGACTAATTCTTCCTTGAATGAGGGTATCATGGCCGGGTACTGGTTTGGTGCTGTTTATATTAAGAGGCTCATCTTTTAAGAACCATCCACATCTTTGCTGCCTTCCTGCATCCCAGGTGATGATAAATGTGTATCTTTGTCAGCAGCAAGCTCTTCACATTGACTATAAGTACAGACAAGAATGTACCACCAATGCACGTTTTCTTACAACATGCAACAAATAGTGAGTATTAGAAATGGGTTTTCTGATTGGCTGAGGTATGCACCTAAGCCAGGCAGAATCCACCACTCTAGTCTGGATAAGGGAGTTATACATCTAAAAAAACCCTGCTTACCCCCATGTTAGCTTGGCATGAGCAGTCAGGCTTATCGCATAGGCAGTGTGTAAAGCATTTGCACATAACAAACAGTAACAGAGTGAAAACACAAAAAAGGACACCACATGAGTTTTAGAAAAATATCCAATATTTATCTGTGTAAAACAAGACCAAAACTAGAAAAAAACCTCCATACAGTAATCCACTGTACCAATAAAGCAAAAATAGACTTTATATACAGTTCCTTGAAGTAGATAGCTCGGTCTGGGGCTATCACGGCGTCGTGGAGATGCAGGGTGTCAGACATTGCGGTGAGCTCCAGAGGAGTGGCGTCTGCAGGCATCGTTTCCGGAAGTTGGTGCAGGAGTTGTTGGGCTCATGAAGTCACACGTGTTGCAGGTCGAACTCCTTGAGTTTGAAGTCAGAAGCGCCAGGGTTGGCAGGCATCTGGGCTGCGGTTTGAAGCAGAGCGGTGGGACGCGCGGTGCCCTTAGGTCGCGGTGCAGGCAGCAGCTCTGTGGCGGTCGTCAAGTGGTGCCAGGGAGACCAGGGCTGAGGTGCAAAGCGGGGCGGTACTCGCTGCGGCGCTGACAGGTCACGGTGCAAGCAACGGCGTCATCATTGCTGAAGCGCTGTCGTCGGTAGACCCAGGGATGTGGTGCAAGACAGGGCAATGCAGTGTGTGGGACCCACAGGTTGCAGTGCAGCCAGCTGTATTGGTTGATGATCTGGATTTGATGGCACTGATGTCGCTGGGACAAGACTGCGGTGTGGGATTGGGTGGTGCATCAAGCAACCTACGAGAGGTGCCCCGAAACCACGATGTCCGCTGGGAGCGGAGTCGTCGGGGATACCAGGGCAGCGGTGTGAAGCAAGGAGGTGCAGAGTGCGGTGACCACAGATCATGGTGAAGGCAGACAGTGGCGGCGGTGAGACCAGGGTTGCTATGCGAAGTGTGGCGGTGCCCCCTGTGGTTCCTTCAGATCACGGAGCCGGCAGTGGCGTTGTTGATGGCGTGGGGTCACCTTTTCTCCTCTGTGGCAGCTGAAACATCAGGTTCCAGAAGCCAGTGCCCAGAATATGTTGAAGTCTTTGATTTAACTGAGACTTCCAATAGGAGACAAGCTCTACATCAAGCCCTTTGAGATACTTAGGATGCAGAAAGCACAGTCCAGTCCTTCCCCTCCTCAAGACGAAAGCAGCAACTGCAGGTCAACGCAGCAAAGCACATGGCAAAGTGGTAGTCTCTCCTCACAGCTCCTCCAGCTCTTCTTCCTGGCAGACACCTTAGTCCATCAGTAATCAAAGATCTGGGGTCGTGGCCCAATATTTATACCACATGGTCATTTGAAGTTGGTACAAGCAAAGCTCCTCTGGCACACATAAACCAATCAGCATTGCTCAGGCCAGGTTTACCACAGGAGGTGGAGACAGCTTTGTGAGAGGCAGCCACAGTCCATTCAGGTGCACTACTCTAAATGCAGCCAGGTCTATTCAGCCTGGGTATGAGTGACCTAGGAAAGGCAGGACACACCTCACACCCTCCCCCACCCCCCTTGTGTCTGTCTAGTGAATGTGAATCCCCTGTTCCTGTCACTCTAAACCCAGACAGGGAATACACAAAGGACAGAGGCACACAGGATGGTCAGACAAGAAAATGCTCACTTTCTAAAAGTGGTATTTTCAAACACACAATATAAAAATCGTCTTTTGTAAAATATGTATTTTTAAATCCTGAGTCAGCGTCTATTGGCAAGCTACCTTGGTAAAGTGTTACCAAGCAGCCCCCAGATTAACCTATGGGAGAGATAGCCTTTCAACAGTGATGGTCCCGGGCCATAGATTGTACTCTGGGTAAAACAGAGTGCCTAGAACGAGGAGTGAACACAAGGAGATGGTGGACTGAATGCTGAAACTTTTCAGACACTCACCTCCAGTCAGAGATCTGGGTTGAATCCATCATCGTTCTTTAGCTCACTTCGCCACCTCAGTTCAGACCCAGCTATATGCAAATCAGTCTTGACCCTGTGCCTCGTGGGAACAATCCAGCCTGAACTGCCGAGCCAAGTCTTCCCTGAACCGGAAACGAACATCCTGGGACCGGTTTCAGAGTAACTCCTTTTATCAGCATGGCTAGTTTGAATCCAGTGGCAAAGTGACCTAGGGTCCCACGTCTGGGCATACCCTGTCAACTTAGGGCAAACAAAGCAAACACAAGGATATGATGG